>NC_030684.2:119168265-119499798 GCF_000004195.4 Xenopus tropicalis
TGCAGAAATAACAAAGCTAAAATTTACAAAAAAACTATAGTTGGTTTAGGCAGGACCAACCAGCTATACTCCCAAGAGATCAGCATTTAACAACTATTATATATGCTAAATAATAAACCAGCTCTGTTTAACTACTAACATTGCCTCTAGGTTACCAAAGGTTATAAGAGGGTTAAGGTATTGTAAGCAAAAGAGTATGTATGTAGTGCACATAAGGTTGTTGTGCTGCTGGATTACGAGTTGTAGGTAGTTAGGGCATTAGTAAGTGTATCCAAATAAGGAGCTCTCCTGGGTGGGCCCAATTGTGGCCATACAACAACATCACCTCGAGCCCTATACTACTGATCTATAAACTAGACCAAAATACCAGACCAATATGCCCCAAAGTCACTCACTGACCTAAATGAATCACCCCCCACTGCCACCCCAATTGCCCCCACACCACCCAGCCAGTCACCCTTACTGAGGCTAGAAGTCCTGTCTATCCAAAACTAAAAAGCGTCTGACGTGCGTTTCACCCTTCACACATAGGGGCTTTATCAAAGGCTACAGGGCTGATTGTTATATTCTGATGCTAATTGCACTGGTTTCTGAGATAATAAGGATCTGAAATAATAACTATAATCAGTCTTATATTGTGACATTTATATTCTATATATACAGTATACCTGTATTGTGTGTGTCGTTCCCTAAGCTCAGGTAAGTGACAGCAGCACAGAGTGTGTGCAGGGAATCAGGAGAAAAGAAGATGGGGGGCTACTGGGGGCCTCCTTGGAGGCACAGATTTTCCCTGCTAAAGGGCTGTGGGTGCCTTGGGCTGGTACAAAAGTACAAAACTTATATACAACATTGTTTTTACCCTTCTTTATTGTTAAGCTTTAGTTATCTCTTAGTGAATTACTGCAGTTATATGGTGCTCTAAACTTGGCCCCTCTCTCTCCGAGGATAGTCTAGTAATGTGGGTGCAGATAATGGCATTGTGGTTACCTTTTAAGTTTTATTGCTATTTCTGTGCTCTCTCCATTTTTACAGACTATGGGAAATTCTTGTTAAGGTTCATGTGATAATTAATAATGTTCTTAAAGAAAGACTTTAAAGCCTTATACTATAAAGGCTTCTTCAAGCAACAGAAAAAAAACAAAAGAGCTCATTTAAATAAGATATCACTCACTGTTTTAAAAAAGGGATTTTGTGGGTTTTAATAATGTAGCATTTAAGAATCCCGAGGCAACATTATTATAGTTTCCGCTCATTTTCTCTTAAAACTGTTGTGGTACATTTGCACTTACCGTATAGATATATGTGGAAATTGCCATACTACGTAACCAAGTTGGTATATATATATGTGTACTGATATAAATTAAACACCTTCGTTGTCTCATCTGGTAAAATGTGAAGACATTTGCCATGGGTACTTTTAACATATTTTCCTGGTGGAATAGGGGTGTGCATTATGCAGAACTCAGAACTATTACACTGTACCTGAAAAATCTCTTTGGGAATTTTGGGGTCACTGAGACTAGTTTCAAGAGACTCCTCATTGCCTCTGACCCTCTGCAACCGTGCCTCAATTTCTGCCAGTTGGTCATATTCATCAGGTTCTGGAGTATAGCCTTCTCCTGGAACTATCCAGCTGGACATATCTCCCTAAAAAGTAAGGCAACAACATCATAAGAACATTGGTCAACCATAGCATAGGCATGTAATGCAGTCCTTGAGCTGGTTGGTTGGTATTTGGGATATAGGCTTGTCATAAAAGGCATGTTAAAATATCTTACTTTTGACATCCTGCAATACTGTGGACATTTATAAGAATGGAATAGGATTGCAATGGATCTGATCGAACAAACTCAAAATAGAAAATTCAGCCAAAACCCTATAAGCAGAGCAGGAAGTGACCACATTTGATCCAGGTAGGTACCAGTTGACAAGGTATGTGAGTGGCCTAATTGCATGCCAACTTATTTAATGGTTCTGTTGTGCTGGCACAATCCAGTCCAAGGCACCTGCACTAACAATTCCCTTTAGTCTTGCTTCCCTCTGTAATTCTTCCTGGCTCTAATGTTGTTTGTTTTCTCCACAATAAAAACTGAATGATGCCAAAGACAAGATTGGTATCCAGGGGCTTACATAAAGGAAGCAGATTCTGCAACTACTGGGGGCCAAGAAAGTATAGGGGGCCCAATGGGGCAATGACTGGCAAGCAGTTTCAATGCATGTTTATGGGAAACCTCTTCTTCCCAAAGTTTAGGCGGGTCCTAAAATAACATTGCCTTGGAGCCCAGTAACCTCTAGTCACATCACTGCTGTTATCATAATCATCAGACAACCAATATGGCTGGGACAGCTTCCCACAGCACTAAGGACATTTCAATATGTAGTTCTCACAAACAACAAAATGCCTCTCCTGCATCCAATTACACAAAACGCATGGCACAGAGGAAAAATAATGGGCTCATATGGGATTATATGCATGTTCAAAAGAGATTTATGTTTCAAACAGATCAAAAATGTTGGCCATTAATTTCCACTCGGCACATGACTCAGCGCATATTTCCCGTCACACTTTAACCAGTGATTATATAACACTATTTCCCAACGTAATGGGAAATGAATAAACATATGCATTTATATGCAGTTGTGAATTTCAAGGATGGCGTGCCACATTTGCAAAAAGGTGCAATATTTGTGTTACAGGGATCATAGTTTGTGTGCTATGGGCTGATCAAAAGGTTAGGAAGATACAAATCAATTTATCACAGCTCAACAGCATTACGCAAGCTATACAGTCTATTGTCTACTTTATCCATTCATAAAGTGAAGAATAGCCAAGAGAGGCAAGAGAAGAAGGTGTAGATGGATAAAGAAAACCCAAGGGGTAGATGGGAGGGTGCCTGTGAAGATGAATGAAATAAAGAAAGTTGAAGGGTACCCATGGGAAAGAGATGAAGACAGGAGCAAGGCACCCATGGGAAGGAAAAAGATAGATAAAATACAGTTGAAAGAAGGAGATAAGGAAATAAATAAAGAGAACCAATGAGAAGAAGGTGGAGGGCCACATGGAAAGGAAATAAAACAGTGAAGTTGATCCGGTAAAAAGAGATGGCGATATGGGAAGAACATACAAGGGAAGGATGAAAAACAGATGATGGACACACACTGGAATGAAATGGAAATAGGTAAAAGGTACCCCAGAGAAGGAGAGGGAAAAGGGCACCGATTAGCCCTATTGAAAATAGCTGGGCATGTATTGCATCCAAATTGTAGTCCGTCTGTCCAAATGATCATTTTCATCTGCTGTTTTTTCTCTGTGAGTGGATTGGACATTTGCAGGTACAGAAGTGAGATGAGACACAACAAATCGTCACATTGAACCAGATCCACTAGGCCTGATAGGTGAATGAATTCAACTTTAAAAGAAGTGAGATGAAACCAGCAGTATAATGGGACTGTACTTTCATAGTAAACAGGTACAAGTAATCCTCAGCCCATCTTTCCTTTAAACAAACCCAACTGGTTCTCACATAACTGGGATATATTCTTTCCTTCATGCAGGATGGACAGGCAGGTAAGATGCCTCCATTGAGGTAGGAGGGAAGATTGGGGGAGGCATACATTAAAGGGGTTGTTCACCTTTGAGTTAACTTTTAGTATGATGTAGAGAGTAATATCCTAAGACAAATTGCAAATGGTATTCATTTTTTTTGTTTATGGGTTTTTTAATCATTTTTCTTTTTGTTTGGCAACTCTCCAGTTTGGAATTTCAGCAGTTATCAGGTTGCTAGGGTTCAAATTACCTCAGCAACCAGGCAGTGGTTTGAATAAAAGAATGTTATGCAAATAGGAGAGAGAAAAATAAGTATTTAAAAATAACAATAAAATTGTAGCCCCAAGAACAAATGTTTTCTGCTGGGGTCAGTGACCCCCATTTGAAAGCTGGAGAGATTCAGAATAAGAAGAAGGCAAATAATTAAAAAAACTATACAAAATAAACAATGAAGAACAATTAAAAAGTTGCTTAGGACTGTTAATTCTAGAACATACTTAAAGTTAACTTAAAGGTGAACCACATGGATGATATATGTTGGAAGCAGCTTTACACATTAAAATACACAAACTGGGCAAGTCATGTTCTAAGGCCCATGACACACAGGGAGATTAGTCTCCTCTAGTTTCCTCTCAAGGCAACTTCGGCAAATCGCTGCGCCGCGTATGCCATCCCACCGGCAATTTACATTCTAGCCGGTGGGATGGCATTGCGGCGCGACTAATCTCCCCGTGTGTCACGGCCATAAGGCTTAAGTGTCCCTTCAATCTGATGTTTGGGGATAGTACCATCATAGCACCAAATCGCCAAGGGACTCATTTGTTTAGAAATCTGTGGAATAGGGAAAATTAAAGGTTTAACATGAAGTCCCTTTGACCCACAATGGTGAAAACGGGACATCTTTCCATTAAACGTTTTTGGTATTCCAATGCAGAATTGCAAGTTTTATCACCTAACAGCACCACTTTAAGTAAAATATGCACAGACATAACTGATATGTGTTAGTCCCTTCTCCTCCTAATCCTCTCCCCACTGGAAAATCTGGCAGGGAACAGGCTACACAGAATGTTGGACCCCATTCTCCTTATGATATCACACAGTCTGGATGCCCAAGCAGCGACTCTCAGCCATACAATATTTAGCTCTCACACCCAAGGCATGTGGTATTCTATACAAGGGTTCTGTGAGCCAAGATATTCATTACATTAACTATGTTTCTTAGAATCTGCAGAAACACTTTTAAATTCCAATGTTTCCTTACGGTAATATCTTCATCACTGCAGTCTTCCTGAATATCTTCCAGTAGCTGCTCCAATCGTAACTTCTCATCATCCATCAGAAGAATATAGGACCCGGCATCCTTTGCCAACTGTAAAATGAACATGGACTTAGATATCCTGTTGGATCGAACCATGCCAACTCCGTCTAAGCAACCCAGCTCCGCTCGCTCTCTTTATTTATCATGGCTGCCAAATGTAACAAGCTTTTCCATCACATTGAACAGGAAAATATTAACCAGATTAAGTGTCTGCCAGCTTAGATTTGGAAGGTGTATGATATAATAACTTGAAAAATATTCATAATATAAAAAAAAGATACCAAAAAACCAAAGCACAGTATTTTCCTACTGCCTTTCCATTCGCTTTAAAATCCATCTCATCATTTTTTGGTATGCCTGATGTGAAGCAGGGATCTCTTTAATCTATCTTGGCTGGGTTTATCAAGGCAGCGTTTAAGCTGTTCGGAGAGCAAGTGGTTTATACAGAGTTCAGTTCGGAAAGTGTTCAGTGGAAACTAGTTTCCCAGTTAGGAAGAAATCCTTCTCCTTAGGAGCTCCAATTAGTCTGCTATGTGTAACCCTATGAAGATAAGGCCAGGTAAGAACCAAATGTTGCTTTAAAGTAGGTCAAACCAAGCAATATGACCCAATAGTTATATATTTATAGCCTTACTGCCAGCCATCATTACATTTATGGATTAAGGGAGGCATCAGCAACCCATACATGAAGTGATGGTTGGCATCTAGGGAACATCAGGTAACCTGGACGTTAAATAGGTCTCACCTGCTTTCTGACTGCACTGGGGCAAATAAGCGGAACAGCGCTTGAGACAAATCTCATACAACTCAGTTGTGTTAACCACACAAAGGCAGACGTTGGCTGCCAATTTAGGGACACAACCAAGTCAAGCATTTTAAGCTTATGATATATCCATAATAATGGCAAAAAAAGGGAAAGTTGTGTTCACCATTAAATATTAAACCATTAGGCAAGGATTCAAAGAGGCTGTGATCACATTTCAAAAATGGACAAACAATCCCTGTTTTGCTTAAAGGGGAGGGTATTTTTGGTAACTTAATGCACTGAATGTCTTAAAGTCCTATATATATTGATAATGGGTGAGTGCAGAGGATCTCTTGTTGTTGTCTATATGAATGTTGTGGTTACAGCCTCATTGCACCCCTGCAATGGTTTAAAATTTAGTGGTGAGCACAACTTTACCTTTTTTTTGCTATAGTTTATACAGGAACTACTTGTTGTTTTTTCCATTCTTCCCAGCTACAGTCAGGTGATCCTGGTGGAGCCAATAAAAGTGCAATCATTTGGGAGTTTTAACCTTGAAAGTTTAACCTTGAATGTTTCAGGTAAAATTCAGTCACTGTGTAATATACATGACCTGAAGTATATTGCAACATATGGACAAACAATCCCTGTTTTGCTTAAAGGGGTGGTTCACCTTTAATTTAACTTCTAGCATGTTATAGAATGACCATAAGCAACTTTTCATTTGGCCTTCATTATTTATTTTTTTTAGTTTTTGATTTTTTTTTCTTCTACAAACTCTTTGTATCTTTCAAATGGAGGTCACTGACCCCGGCAGGCAAAAACTATTGCTCCGTGAGGTTACAATTTTATTGCTGTTGTTATTTTTTATAACTTTTTTTTTTTTAATTCGGTCCCTCTCCTAGTCATATATCAGTCTCTCATTCAAGCCACTCCCTGGTTGCTAAGGTAATTTGGACCTTAGCAACCAGATAGCTGTTATAACTCCAAACTAGAGAGTTTCCGAACAATTATGGAAATAATTAAAAAACTACAAATAATAAAACATGAAGACCAATTGCAATTAGTTTCAGAATATTATGCTCTACACTAAAAGTTAACTCAAAGGTGAACAACCCCTTTAAATGGGAGGACATTTTTTGTTTAGTGCGTCATATTGGGACATTTCCATTTCCCTTTGTTAAACAAGGGGGGTGCACAGAAACATTGCAATATGACACAATAAACATGCTGGGGTGATCCTCCTTTGCACTTGCTACACTGTGCTGGTTTTGTCTTCAATACTGAACAACAGAAAGTATGCCAATCCCTACCAGACCAAGCACTGAGGCGTAGGAAATGGAGAGGCCAGAGTGTGACGGTGGCATTGTGTGCATTATTGAACCTAATGTAATCTAAACGTTGGCCAAAAGTCCAAATGATCAGATTAGATCAGCCTGATTTGGCTTGCCCAACAATGGCTTTAGCTATTAATAGATATGCCACCCTTCTTCTCAAGCTGAGCTACCACCAAATCCAGAGCTTTTAATGTTCTGATGTTATAGTAAGATCACTTTGAGAACACAAAGCACCTGGAATTGCTGAACTGAGACAGTTTTCCTGGGATCAATATTAATTGGAAATCATTAAGCTGGAAGCACTTCAGAGAGAAAGAAATTCTTTAGAAAACCAGCTTCAAAGCTATCTTAGCTGCCGCTGTTATTCAATAACACTTATGTAAACTGTGCAAGCAAAGGACAGTGATTTATAACGCTGTTGTTATCAGTGTGGCCCTATGCAATAGTTATTAATGTGTTAAGTTTAAAGACATCAATAACTGTAAAAATAAAATGGTTTTGTATTAAAGGGGAAATGTACCCAATGTATAAGTGATGCTTATTATTTACTCTAAGCAATGGTTTGACAAGGCCAGTGCCTAGTAAGATTTCTATCCAGGAAGGGAAGGTGGTTTTGGCCCACATGGATCTCTCAGACCACTATGATGGCATTTTTTTTTCAGGCGAGACTAAGCTAGAACCGCATGGTTTCTGGAAAGTCCTCATTGCTCATTTCATCGGCAGAGCAGCACAGTTATATGGGGGCCATTCAAAAACCTGCCAACTGAGGGGAATAAAGGCAAAAATAAGAATTACCCACAGCAGCACAGAGTACATCATCTATGTGCTGTGGCTTTGCACCCCATAACTTACTTCATAGTTGGTGAGTTTGTGTTCCCCAGAGCCTGCACCCCCTTCCTCCACCCTTTCTCTGAAGGGGCAGGTTGGGCTCAGGTCTTCAAATGCATTCTCAACCTTGATCTGGCTCAGGGCTGGGTTGAGAAGGGATGAATTAGGGTGGGTTTCAGATAAGCAATTTCCCCACCTGGGCATCACTATAACAAAGTGCTCATACAAGCACATCATAAAACAGTCCCAGCCCAATCCTCACTCAGAATAAGATTGGGGGTGGACCGGCACAAGATGGGAGGACCTTGATCAAAGGGCAGAAAAATCATAATCACAGGACTAATGGCTTCCTTTGTGAACTTTAGTTTCCCTTTAAACAATACATCTGAATTGATGTTGCCCATAGGTTTCTTTTAAGTACTGCTTGCCTATTGATTGTACATATAGACATTTAATCCAGATAAAAGAGATCAATGTTTGCTTGAGTCCATTACAACAGATTGACATTTATTATGAAAAAAATCCAGAAATTCCAATTACGTCCATGAAAATGAATAATGGCAGGAAGAATAAACAGATAAAGGGGCTATTTCTGATAGCTGGAGCAACGAGGCAGTGACTTCCTATCAAAATACTATGAAAATGCAGAACAGTAGATTTTAATATACTGTAAAATAATGAGTTTGCTCATGGCACTAAAAAGAAAGGCACTTAGAAAGCCCAGCAACAAGAATATAAAAATACAAAGATGATCTTTTAGTGTGCTTTTAAACCACACTATGTGAAGATAGTTCTCCTCACCTGCCCCTGTAGTTTGGATTTATACAAACCTCAATATTCCTTTGAATAAAGTCAACTCCTTTCATTTGGCCTTTGCTTTGCCTTGTTCTACAATCTGATCTGTGACTTGAGTCCCCGGACATGTCATCTACAAAAAACACACAGCAAACTGAAAGTAAAAAATTAGCAACTGTGTGAATAAATATATTGTATATAATGTATAAGTAATGTATAAGTATTGTATATATATAATATTCAACCTTTATATACACCTGTCAGTGCACAAAATTGCTGTTACCTTTGAGAGTTTCATGGTCATCATCCTCTGCAGGGTCTTCATTGGGCAGCTGAGTAGGAAACACAGGGGAAAATATCTTACCCATCTGCATGTTGACTGTGTCTGCAAAACAGTGACATGGGTTAATAAAAATTGCATTTTTGTAACCTTCCACTATCACACTTAGTCATAAAACTGTCAGGACAAGTCACACTCCAGTGGTAATTCACACATACACTATACGACTAAAAGCATCTGGACACCTGCCTGTCCAATACCTCATTCTTAAACCAAGGGTTTATATTAACCTTGACTCTTCTGGGAAGTCTTTCTATTAAATGTTACAATATTACTGTTATGATATTCTTCTATTTAGCCACAACAACATTAGTGACGTTAGGCAAGGAATTGAAGTGATCAGGTCTGGCTCACAATGCCTTGCCTTCCAATTCATCCTACAGGTGGTCAGTTGGGTTGTTGACAGGTTTGGATATGAAGACTCATGAAAACCTATGAATACTCTTGGTGAAAAACTCTTCCTTCCAAAGATAGTTTGGCATTTGGCATAGAGAGACCCATCTGAAGGCTTGAGATTTTACATGGAGTGCTGGGATACATTTGCCTATGCTGTATATCCATACTTTTGTCTACAAGGCATAAGAACATCTAAAGGGTTGTATGGTCACCAAATTAACCACTGTGCAACAGGCAGGAAGGTTTGAAGAGACCAAAAATAAACCACTCCAAATGTACCAAAGGTTATTGTGTTACAATCTTCCACTGTCCAGTAGTCCAGATGTACTGTGCAATACAGCTTATATTAATGTATGTCAAAATGGCCAGGTTGACTGAACTGGGATGAAACGGGCAAGTTTGCACGTTGGGACTTGCATCCTTTGCCATGCATTGCAGCTAATAGCAGCTAGATCAATGCAATCCATAGAATCTGACTGCCAAGCCAAAGTTGCAGCATAGAGGAATATGGTCCAACATTCCATGCCAGATTGCCATGTCAGAAATTTGACAGTAGTACGTGGCATAGGATGCAAGTTTTGTCAGGCTACCCAGCTATTTTTTTCTGAATCCATTCAGTCCAACCAATGTTGTGTCCATCAAATAATTTTGAAGTTTTGTTGACTAAAGAACCTGTTCTTGCTTTGAAAAAGTGCTCTGTCCTCCTTGGGTGGACTAGAGCAGGGGATTAGGGAGCCAAACTTCCATGTGGTTGTAGTACCCTCACACTTGTCCCTTTAAATGGTGGTTTTAGGCCTTTCAAAAATGGGTGTTGGTCAATGGGCAGTCTTCTACTTTACAAGTCACAAGTGGGCGAAGATTAAGCCTGTAGAACCAAAGCGGTGGTCTTGTAAATCTCTCTCCTATAAAAGCTTATGGCGGGGATGGACTTAGCCCTGTGAATGGAACCAATGCCCTGGTCAGGAGACATTAAGCCCAAGAAATGCTATCATGCAGGGAGGTGCCAGCCTTTGAAAAATATAACCAGAGGTAAATGTTAGGACCACCATATGGGGTTTGGTGTAGTATGGTGGCTTGTCAATTTTATGATTATAATTTTGTATCTAAAACCCCTTTTCGTTTTTTGTTTTTTAATTACATGCACTTGCATTGATACTCAATTACTTATAAAACAGGGGGCCAGGAAATGTGTGTTGATTAACCCCCCTTCTATTTGGATGCTTGTAGCTGTCCATTTTCGTGTGATTAGGAGGCTGAAGATAAAGGACCCCAAAATGCTTATCTTTTAGATTTATCATATCTAGCATGTTGCTTTGGTAACATATAGGTCAAATTTGATAAGGATCCCTAATTGCTCTTCTATTAGATCCATCATATCTATTATATTACTTTGGAAAATTAGGTATGGCCCCCTAGGGGGGAGTAGAGCAGAACTGAAGCCCAGATAGGGCAGATTTGAGGAGAACCCATAATTGCTCTTCTATAACCTTAGCATAAATATTTAATAGAGTTTTTGTGGATGAGCACTTATATATTGTTGGAACTATGGCTGGTGCAAACTTGCTATGAGCTAAGGGAGGCCCTCACCAAAGTTTGGACCTCCATGGACAGAACAATCACTGAAACTAACATTCTGAAGTGCTGATTTTCAAAAATCTTTTATAGCAGAAACCTGTTGGTAATCAGGAATGAATATAATATGAAACAGGTGTATAGAATGTCTTTAAAGAAACAGAATTCCTTCAACATTAGATGCTACCAACTGCTAAATGTTATATGTCATTGTGTAGAGAACATATATGTGGCTTTCCCACAACACAAGTAGAAAGGTGTGGCACATAATGGGGCACTTAGGTCAATTTCCCATGGCTATAGCTGCACTCTTTCTTTCTCCGTATGTATACTGAATGACTGAATGTTCAAAGTGACAAGCGGGACTAGAAATATCGAGTGCTATAAGAGTGTTTCTCACATACGGGATAAAAGCCAAGGGCAATACTTCTGACATCTTTTTAACAAATGCAGATGGTGCGGGAAAGAACGGGGTTGAACGTTAGTGTTGAAGCTTTCACTATAAAGCAGCAGTTCATATGGAAAGTTAAATAATTGCTCACTTCAAACATGTCTCCTTGTAGAAGGAGTCTGTAAATAAAGCACGCAGAGTAAAGACTAATTTGGCCCACAGGGCCTTTAAAATAGCAATAATAAGGGAAAACTAAACTAACCGCCAGTCTGCTTTGTATATGATATTTTAGGCCCCAGCACGCAGCCAAATCTACAGTAGGCTTCCAGCATATAAAATTCAGCATCTAGAACGGCTCATTGTCTCCTGTACAGTGGCATCTAAACTTAGTTCTTCAGCATATGTAGGCAGTGGTGCCCTGTGCCAACCACAATATAGGGAATGGTAAGTACCAGCCAAACTCTCAGTTAGAAGGTATGGTAGAAAAATGGTGCTATATTTTTCTTGAATCCAAATTAGGGAAACCCCTATTATCAATGGGGCTTGTTTTTCTGTAGCCATCTTGGCTTGGGTATACATACAGCAAACTACATGGTTTCTACACACCTTAGTTACAGCCACCATTCTTGCTCAACTCTAGCTCTTGATCACTTCCAGCCATGACCTATCACACTTTCCCCTATGAAGGGTATTGTTAAAGTGCAACTTCCCCACTCTCTGACCATGGGTGCTTCTGGCCCTCCTGTCACCTGTAGACCCAATGCAATCATTCCCCTCACCCCCAGGGCTTGCCACTGGTTAAAAACTGGATTTTTGGCCTTTAAAGTTACAAAGGGAGGTCTGTTTGCCACCTCTGGGAAAGTTTTGAATGAGGTCAGAAAATATATAATAGGTATAGAAGGGCAAGATGGAGAACAAGGTGGTAACAGTGTTCACTTATCACAGATATGGCCCTAAGTCCAACAACCAAAAGCTGCTGAGAGTTACATTTCAACAACAACTGGACTTCAGGCTGGGCAACAGTGATTTAAAATGTTACTCTCAATGATAGTTCTATTGTCTCCAACTTCCTTACTACAGTGGCTCTGCTGGGCCCAAGACCATCCCATTTGTACCGACAACTGTTAAAAGGGTTGCAGAAATGCAGTAATCACAAACAGGGCATAAACCTATTTTTGTTGAGTAATGCAGGAAAAGGTGATGTACCGTGTTAGCCAGTCAAAATGTTTACAGGGTAACCCTTTTGAAATAAAAAATAACAAAAGTGGTATAAAGGTGATACCTTTATTGGCTAACTAAGATAACCATAGCAAGCTTTCAGAACATTCTAGTTCCTTTTTCAAGCTGATTACCTAATAAACCTCAAAAATGTTATCCCATCATTGGTTCTTAGAATTACTAACGCTGACACGCAGGCATAGGCATAAAATGCAAAATATCAGGAGCCTATACACACAGATGGTGAGTGAGTGTGATAAAGTGCAACATATATATATGATAGGATGTGGCAATAGCAGATGAGGCATTTGGAAAGAAAATGCTTTATTTGCTGGTGAAGGATGCCACCCTGTGGAGAGCTTAGGTATTAAAGTCTGCAGCAAATAACTATTAAACATTGATGTGGCTGGGAATGCTATGCAGGATGTTCAAGATTTAAGACTCAGCTTCTATCAGTAACTACCAAACATTCCATGATTTACAGCAGCCCCTGAGTAAGCAAAATGTGATTTAAAATCCCTGGTTTATAGACTAGTCCACCCGTACTTAATAGTTTGGGAATACCGCCCAAACCAAGGGGATTTCAGGCAAACTTAGGCATGCTAACTCGCAAATACTGATACAAGAGGCATAAAGAGACATTAGGAATAAGCATTTAGATTATAAATTCTATGGGAGGACCTCATTTTCAATGAATGCAAAGTAGCCTGCGGACTCTGTTATGTGCTTGGTCAATATGGAATCTCTAGGCCATTCCTGGCATGTTCCCGGGTGTTCAGGTGACTAAATGCCAGGCTGGAGGATAAGTGGCAGCAACTACTACCACTTATTACCATTGTAGCTTGAGCTACTTTATATAATAAGGAGATGAGGGGGAGAGCAATACAAAAACAGAAATTATCTCTGTTCTGTGAATTATAAAGTGCAGAGGTATCAGTGATGCCCTTAAAGCACCCTGCATTTAATTGCCTCCAGCATCCCAAATGAGACTCTAGATTTGGCCCCTGCCCTGAGCAGAATATACACGTATTATCTGTTAGCACTAGAACACACAGATGCTTGTGCGAGTGGACAATAGACACACTGTCCATCTGTTTAATAAAAATGCTGATATGTTATGGGAGCAGGAGAGCCCAGCTGTAGTTCCATGGGAATATGAGGTTCTAGATCCCATCCAACAGGGAAGTTATTAATACAGAGAAACAGTAACATGATCATCCCAGCGCGGAAATACAGATCTGTTCACTCTTTCAACACTTGATCATTAAAAAAAATTGACGTTTCTTGCCTTTTTTTTTAATTCTGCTAGCATCAGCTAGAAAAGTAATGTGTAGGCTACTTGTAGTCTTAGAATGGCAGCATGATATACAGACATTGGGGTGTCTGCATTAAAAAAGGGGATATTGGTTTCCTATGTACAAGTTCCTTTATATCGAAATGTAATTTTTAATGATTGCTGTTAAAAAGTTATAATCCCCTCTTTAAAAACCAGCACAAATCCCACAATCCAGGGCGTATAAGCTTAACCCACTAGCCCTGCCTGTCCACTTTGATGCTCTGTGTCTCACTTGCCCTATCCAATCAGTGATGTAACTAAGAAATGACCCTTCCTAACTGTGTGGCACTCAGTACCCAACTTTCCCTAATAGGAAGACATCACCTCTAAGCTACAACAGTTTTATGGGACAGGGCAAGTCAGAGGGGGACACATACATCCGACTTTGCCTATAATGCCGTATAGTAAACTATAGTAAGTAAAGTCGCTTAAAATATACTCCAAGCAACTGTCCAATGGGGCCATTAAGCTGGCCACTCTATGGCCCTCCAGTTATGGCTAAACTATAATTTCCAGCAGCCTTCAACTGTTGGTGGGATGTATGTATTTCACCTTAATCTATAGAACTGAAGAAAAAAAAAACATACCAATCACAAATGTTATGACCACTGGGGGGTGCTGTACATAGTATGAACAATTTCCTTTTTAGAGGTAAAATGTAATTCCCCCTATCCAGGGATTATGCTTTTAATAAATCCATTATCAATCAGATATATACTGTACAGAACATACCTTCCGTTTCATCCAGTTGTGGGGTTAAGGCCAGGAACTTGCTTGTGTTTATGCTTTCTTCATGGCTCCGTGCAGATGACTGCGTTGTTGCACGCTAAGGAAACCAGGGGGTAAAGCCAAAGAGAACAGAACACATATTAAATATGCCCATATAATGCTCAATTAAAGTCCGCTAGGAACTGGGCACACCGTAGGCCACGTGCATGGACATAAATCTACACTATTTTAAAAAGGCAGTTTATGAACCAGTACATTAATCAATGCATGTGGGAGGGTGACTTGCGTGACTTATGCTTTTTATTTCTGATCGCTGCCTCTTGGGGTCACCTTTTTGTGTATTATTTACTCATACTTTACTATTTTCTACAATCATAAAGCATCTATGGAACAGGGGCCCCTTGTTTTACAAATGAAGCACCAAGTACTATATAGCATATACAGTACAATTTATATGTTTTTGTCCTGAAGGGCTTTCTTTTTTAAGTCTGATGTCAGAAGTACAGGGAGATAAGTAAATTTTCCAAGACCAAGATGCTGTCCATGTTACCCAGTGATTAGAAAGAGTCACTCCATTTAGAGTCTATCTCCCTTTAGGCTAATGACACACATAGCATTTGCTCCGCTTGCCTGCCATGGAGCTGAATAGATACCTTGTAAGCTCTTTTGGGCAGGGCCCTCTTCACCTCTTGTATCGGTTATTGATTGCCTTATATGTTACTCTGTATGTCCAATGTATGAAACCCACTTATTGTACAGCGCTGCGGAATATGTTGGCGCTTTATAAATAAATGTTAATAATAATAATAACTAGAGAGGTACATTTCCTGAAGAAAATGTGAGTGGTGCTTGCCGTGGCAAAACTCGTGCCCCAATATTACAATGTTTCCTTCAGTTCTCTGTGACAATTG
This sequence comes from Xenopus tropicalis, assembly GCF_000004195.4. Classification (NCBI taxonomy): domain Eukaryota; kingdom Metazoa; phylum Chordata; class Amphibia; order Anura; family Pipidae; genus Xenopus; species Xenopus tropicalis. The sequence goes on from NC_030684.2 coordinate 119,183,729, forward strand.
CCCCTGCTGTGACAATTGCCCCTGCTGGTGCACTCTTACCTTCCAGTTTGTGCCTGTATGTTACCCAACCACTTAGATTGTAAGCTCTACGGGGCAGGGACCTCCTTCCTACTGTGTCTCATACCACATGGCACTTATATATATATACATATATGTATTTATTGTATTTATTTATTATATCACTTGTCCTCCCTGTGTGTAATTTTGTATTCTGTAAGACTGTACAGCGCTGCGTACCCTTGTGGTGCTTTATAAATAAAGTTATACATACATACATACATACATTAAACGCCCACCCCTCAGAAAAGTCATAGCACCCCATTCCCGAATAAGCCGCGCGTTTGACACCTCATTCATGGGTCTACGACAAACGGTGGTTAATTGCCCCCTACTGGGGCAATTAACCGCCCACCCCTCAGAAAAGTCATAGCACCCCATTCCCGAATAAGCCACATGGTTTGACACCTCATTCATGGGTCTACGACAAAGGGTGGTTAATTGCCCCCTGCTGGGGCAATTAACCGCCCACCCCTCAGAAAAGTTATAGCACCCCATTCCCGAATAAGCCGCACGGTTTGACACCTCATTCATCGGTCTACGACAAACGGTGCAGGACTCAGTCAAAGTTGGTCTCAATGTTAATTCTATGGGCGGATAATAGCCCCCTGCTGGGGCAATTAACCGCCCACCCCTCAGAAAAGTCATAGCACCCCATTCCCGAATAAGCCGCACAGTTTGAACCTCATTCATGGGTCTACAACAAATAGTGGTTAATTGCCCCCTGCTGGGGCAATTAACCGCCCACCCCTCAGAAAAGTCATAGCACCCCATTCCCGAATAAGCCGCACGGTTTGACACCTCATTCATGGGTCTATGACAAACGGTGGTTAATTGCCCCCTGCTGGGGAAATTAACTGCCCACCCCTCAGAAAAGTCATAGCACCCCATTCCCGAATAAGCCGCACGGTTTGACACCTCATTCATAGGTCTACGACAAACGGTGGTTAATTGCCCCCTGCTGGGGCAATTAACCGCCCACCCCTCAGAAAAGTCATAGCACCCCATTCCCGAATAAGCCGCACGGTTTGACACCTCATTCATGGGTCTACGACAAACGGTGGTTAATTGCCCCCTGCTGGGGCAATTAACCGCCCACCCCTCAGAAAAGTCATAGCACCCCATTCCTGAATAAGCCGCACGGTTTGACACCTCATTCATAAGTCTACGACAAACGGTGGTTAATTGCCCCCTGCTGGGGCAATTAACCGCCCACCCCTCAGAAAAGTCATAGCACCCCATTCCCGAATAAGCCGCACGGTTTGACACCTCATTCATGGGTCTACGACAAAGTAGTTATTTGCCAAAATCCCCATTATAAGTAAATAGGGCAAATTTGGGGACCTCTCTTTCCCTGGGGGTAAAAATTATACCCTTGTGCGGGGTATCTTCTGACACAGGTTGCAAACCTCTTCAAATGTGGTAAATTTCACGTTTCTAAAAAATTCCCTCTCTGCGCTACAATCCGGCAAAGTTGGCCTCAATGTTAAGTCAATGGGATTTTTGGGCCGGTTAATTGCCCCCTGCGAGGGCAATTACCCGCCCACCCCTTAGAAAAGTCATAGCACCCCATTCCCGAATAGGCTGCACGATTTGACACCTCAGGTCTACGACAAACGGTGCGGGACTAGTTACGCGCCAAACTTTTGTACGGAAGAAGAAGAAGAAAACAAAAAGCCTGTGAGATAATAGTAGTGATGCTTTGCTTCGCAAGCACCACTAATTATATATATATATACACACACACATATATATATACACACACACAGTATATACTGTATATATATATATATATATATTATAATTATTATTAATAATTTCAAGGTCTAAACTTTTGCCAGGGACCCCATTACTTCATAACAAGGATAAGGTTACATGAAACCACTGCTGTAACACTGAGCAGGTTCCCAGGAATATCTAAAACTGAGATGTTCATCTGTGATTGTTTCCAAGGAACAAATGATCTTTCTCCCTAATGCACACCTTAACTAGCCTTTAAGATTGGCCCAATGTAAAAACATTTGTCTACTTGTTTTAATATTTAATTGGTGGTCAAAGGTGGCCCGTACCACGGGCATATCCTTAAGTATCTATGTACAATTGCACTGACCAGCAATACAGTTTATACAGTGTACAACTATATACAGTAATGACACACACCATACATAAATTATTGTTTGCATCAATTGGATTTTATCATTTTATTATTGGGCATTGTAACATTTATATGACTTTAACTTTGTTTCCAAAATGTCATGTGACATGAAAATGATATATGTGTATGTATGTTATATATAAATGAATAATAACAAAAGTACTTCAAATCTGACATAACATCTATTTTAAAGCATATCAGAATTGAGACTTGAGTACTGGTTACACTGGCTCTGTCATGTGACATGAAAATGACCTGATGATGTCACAATAACCATGAAGCATTTGTAAACAACACAGGCACAGACACATATCATGTTACATGATAATAGCATTATGACATCACAATACCCAAGCAGGGCTTACCAACTTCACAGCCACAAATTACTCAGTCTACTTTCAGACTCAGTGACTGGCAGAGGTGAGTACAAGTCGTTGTCAAAGATGTTTATTTTTAATTTATTAATTCATTTTTATTGATAATTAGAAAGTATGTTATATGTAAAAAAAGCAAAACCTGAGTATACTATGCAAAATTATATTTACTAAAACACATAATATATCTAAATGTATAATGCCACAAGGATTTACAATTTGCATTAAAAGCTGTATTAAAGCATCTGAATTAGACACTGCAACAATGAATACACAGTGGTCTCCAAATGCCCCATTTTTGATAAGAAGTCAAATTTTGTTTTAATATAGATTTTAATGCAAATTAGTAATTTAAGTCCTTTTACGGTTCATATTTGTATTCATGGCCAATGTTCAGCACATTTCATTTAATATTTTATCATTATTACACTGGAAATGTTTATGTGTGTGTGTGTGTATACTTAAAAACATGCAAACATTATAAATGATGATGATAATAACAAAATCTGCTTGAAAACTTGAACTTGATATTCAGATTGTATAACTCTTATGATCTATAACTTCATTACCCAAATACTTTGTTATGTGAAATCACCATGACATGATCATGTCACAATACCCGTTAAAAATTTACACACTTCACAGCCCCAATTTGATTGAGACTCAGTGACTGGCAGAGGTGATTGCAATTTGTGATCCAAAATGTTTAGTTTTAATGTATTAAAAAGTTTGTTTTTTATAAGCAATGAATCTGTATACACTAGCAGAGAAAAGTTTTCGAAAGATTGTGCTTCCGAACTTATATATTTCTTTTTCATACACACATAATTCCTTGCATTGGAGATCTATACACAAATGTGTAAGTGCATGTGATGACATCATGAAGTTTAGTTTGACACTGCAATGCATTAACAGGTCATTTATGTATCACAATTCATTATATTTCGATTTGGTACCTATCAAACAGGAGTAGAGGTTTAGAAATTCCAAGATATTGGGATTTTTTATGTGACTTATTGCGCATAATCTGTATATTGTTTGAGTGCATAGTAATTATTGTTACATTACACTGGGGATCATGACAATTAGCAGATTTTGTTTGCTTTTTTACCATTTATTTTTTCCCTGTCAGACTTTGGTTATACCATGGCCTCTGTTAGGAACTTTTTTAGACAACTTCTTAAACCATTTACCTGACTATGTCACATCAAAATAGAAAACTCATCTAATGATAACAGTACAAAGCTTTTTATGAAACCGCAGAAAATCGCAGCGAATCCATGGCTGCCGAAAATTTTTTCCCATCACTAGTAGTTATTGTTTCATTACACTGGGGATCATGAAAATTTGTAGATTCTGTAAGAACTTGCTTTTTTGTAAAGTAATTACATTTTTTATTATTTATTTTGTTTGTCTTTAGACTTTGGTTATACCATGGCCTCTGCTAGGAAATTTTTCAAACAACTTTTTATACCATTTACCAAATGTAACATCAAATGTGGAAGAAAAAATATATCTAATGAAAACAGTACAAGTATTCCCACGAAAAACTGTTCCAGCGAAGAAAATGAGGAAAAAACAGGAACATGTTATGGGTTTCTTTCAAAGATTTTTAAGAAACGAAACAGAAAGACAAACATATTAGAATTAGAGGAAAAACCACAAATTTGCACCTGTATTAGAGAGGAAGAGATAAATGAGGACTCTGTTCCCTGCAAAGCAGAGCAAGAAAGAAGCAGTGACTTCAGTGCCTGCGCAAATGAGGAACAGCTAAGTGAGTTCTCCACCCTCTGCTTAACAGAGGAATATGCCGAAAAGGCAGCAATTGTGGAACCTAAAGAAGAAACAGAATCTGATAACAAAGAAGAAATGAACAGCATAACAGAGGAAAATCAAAATGATGCCTCTTGCAAAACAGAGCAAGAGACAAGCAATGATGCCACCCTGTGCAAAAATGAAGAAGAGGAAAACAAACCAGAACCAGAAGAGCCAAATCCCTGCTCCAATGAGGAACAGAGAAAAGAGGCACCTACTTCTTGCTTAAAGGAGAAAAAGACCAGAAAGGTGGCAAGGAAAGGGAAGAGAAATAAGAAGCAGATCCCCAAGGTGGAAATAAAAGAAAACCCCTCTACTCTTTGCCAAAAGGAAGAAAATAGTAAAAAGATGGCGAGAAAAGAGAGGAAAAATAAGAAACGACTTATCAAAGCAGAAATAGAGAAAAACACACCATCCAACTATGAAGGATTATACAGACCCTTACATGACTGTATAAATAAAGGAGAGAGAAATGAGGCAACTTACAAAACAGAACAATGGAAAACAGAACCTGATTACACTCCTTGGATAAATGAGAAAATCATGCCCTTCACTGACTTACATGAGAGAAGGGCCAAAAAAGAAGAAAGGAAAGGTAGAAAATATAATAGACAGACTATCAAGGCCGAGGAAAATAAAAAGAGAGAAAAGTCAATAGATGGATTCAAATCACACACCAGATACTACGCAGATGAAGAGAATGAATTATCTGATGATTCTGCGCATGTTGTGGTCATGGGCCAGCCCTTCCCAATGGGGACGGATGACTGGATCCCTGAACTTAACCTGAAGCAGCAGCATAAAGACGACCTGCGAGGTAGGGAATGTCTGGATGACAGAATCATCGATGCAGCTCAGTCCTTACTGAAAATCCAGTTTGGGGCAGAGGGGCTTCAAAGCTGCCTCCTTTCCCAACTTGGATTTAATCCGGTTAAAGGACACTCTGTACAGATTCATTATGACAGCTTAGAGAAACACTGGTTGACAAGCTGCTTTACAATGGATCATGTAGAGATTGCAGACAGTGCTAAGATAAAACATTATTGTACCTCACTAAGGAAACAGATAAATGATTGTTATAGTGCACTAGTGAGTGATCCTGAAGGAACTATGGAGATACTTGATGTCGATGAACAAGACAACACTTATGACTGTGGGGTATATGCAATTGCTAATGCATATGAGTTCCTGTCTAGTGGAAACCCCATCTGCAAATATGATCGCAAGAAAATGAGAGGACATCTCATTCGTTGTTTTGAGAGAAGGAAGTTTAGTGCTTTTCCTAAAAAAGCAGATGCCTGTGTGGTTGACTTGGAGCCCACACTTAATTTTACATGGCATGATAGAAAATGAGCTGCTATGTAATGAATGGCTGCATGACAGAATCAACATCTCAATCTTGAAAGATGGAGAGACTGTACGTAACTTACTACTAAAGGACAGCCAATCAATATATTCTCCCAGTGACGTTTATATTGGAATACTGAAGTAATGATGGGAGGGAGAGGAGGTGTAAGTATTCCAGTGGGAGGAAGAGGAGGCAGAAGGCTGGGAGATATTGACCTGCTTCCGAAACTATGAGCAGGTCAGAAGAAACATGTAAAGAAAAGAAAAAAGATGCAGAACCCTTGCCCTTACAAAACTCTGTCGCAAGATGGAGTTGAAGATGAAGCACATGGAGATAAATAATATTCCCTCCATGAAGTTTATGTTAGCAAGGGCTACACTAAAGAAGGAAAACTTATACATGTAATATTATAATTTTAATACTAAAAATAAACACATTCAAAATAAATTTGAAAACCTTGTTCTTATTTCTAATACATCAGGGGTGGGGTTATTGCTCCCACCACATGATACAGAGGATTTCTTCCTGGGGGTTTCCTTAATGGAGAAGGATCTAGGGGTTTTTGTAGATAACAAGTTGTCTAATTCCAGGCAGGTTCATTCTGTGGCTACTAAAGCAAATAAAGTGCTGTCTTGTATAAAAAAGGGCATTGACTCAAGGGATGAAAACATAATTTTGCCCCTTTATAGGTCCCTGGTAAGGCCTCACCTTGAGTATGCAGTGCAGTTTTGGGCTCCAGTCCTTAAGAAGGATATTAATGAGCTGGAGAGAGTGCAGAGACTGCAACTAAACTGGTTAAGGGGATGGAAGATTTAAACTATGAGGTTAGACTGTCGAGGTTGGGGTTGTTTTCTCTGGAAAAGAGGCGCTTGCGAGGGGACATGATTACTCTGTACAAGTACATTAGAGGGGATTATAGGCAGATGGGGGATGTTCTTTTTTCCCATAAAAACAATCAACGCACCAGAGGTCACCCCTTTAGATTAGAGGAACAGAGCTTCCATTTGAAGCAGTGTAGGTGGTTTATCACGGTGAGGGCAGTGAGGTTGGGGAATGCCCTTCCTAGAGATGTTGTAATGGCAGATTCTGTTAATGCCTATAAGAGGGACCTGGATGAGTTCTTGAACAAGCAGAATATCCAAGGCTATTGTGATACTAATATCTACAATTAGTATTAGTGGTTGTATATATAGTTTATGTATGTGAGTGTATAGATTGGTAGGTGTGGGTTGTGTGTGCTGGGTTTACTTGGATGGGTTGAACTTGATGGATTCTGGTCTTTTTTTCAACCCTATGTAACTATGTAACTATGTAACTATTTAAAATGCTGAAACCCAAGTAAAACGTTTTGACCTGGACAGCCCCTTGAAAAAACAAACTGTCCAGGTCAAAACTGGACAGTTGCCAACTCTAGCCATCAGAAAGGTTCTACACACAGGCCAGTAGGCTAATTGTTTAATAATAAATGAACATCATGACATACCAAAGCATTTAATGTATTTCAATAGATAGTGTTAGGAAAATTAAAAATTTCAAATTAAAAATTCATTTAACTGGTGATCAGATTGGATAAGGTGCAAAAAAGAAGTGGGTGACTTCCAGCCAGTTTTGAAATGACCCTGTATCTCAAGCTTTAGATTACTGAAGGGCGGAGATTTCATAGGGAATATAAGAATGGCAGAATTTCATATAGAGTCATATGATAATCTGTACATTTGCCCGGTCCCATACAATCCTCCCAAAAACAAGATGCCAAGTTGTGCCAAAACAATAGTAGCGCTATGGATGTAAAGGGATATATATGTTTTTGCAGTAGGCCTCCACCCACTTGGATCCGTCCTCCTCATATCTCTCCCCAAAGGTGCCCAACCACACATAATGTTGTGGTGGTGCCATTGCAATTAAGCGGGTCTCCGGGTAAGCGAGCGGGGAGTAGCATGGTCAGCCATTTTGTCAGTGAGCCGCCCTGACCTGAGGAAAATTCTTTAAAATTTTTGCAAGTTAATCCGGTCGCCACCACGATCCGGCAATGCAGTGCTATTAAGGGAGTAGTCCGCCACCGTGGTTATTACTCACAGTTCCCTTTTTCCGGGTGATGTGGCTAAGCGGCAGTCGCAGGTCTCTAGTCGCACCCGGGGGAGGATAACTCAGTCTGCTGGCTCGTCCCTCTCGTAGCCGCGTAGAAGGCAGGGCAGGCTGAACAGCAATATGTGGAGTTTTCCGGCAGGCTCTTCAAGGCCACAGCTGCTGGCTCTGGCAAGGTCCGGTCACTCACCCTCAGTCGCGGGTTAATCCCTCCGTAGGGAGGGCAAGACTGGGGAATTATGTTTTATAGCTGTAGGTGGCAGCAGCCACTTAACCACTATAGCATAGTTCTCAAGCAGTACGGTAGGAGCGCACAAACACGCGCCCTCTAGGTACCAATGCAAGGCACAAGATGGCCCCCATAACGTCACCTCACAGCTAGTGATGGGCGAAATGTTTGGCCAGGCATGGATTCGTGGCGAATTTCCAGGTTGTGCCATTGGCGGATTGTTTCACGAAACGGATGAAAAACTTTGCTGTGGAAAAATTTGCCGCACGTCCAAAAATTGTCGCCAGCGTCAAAAAAGAATAGGCGCGCGCTACGAAATAATAGCCGCGGGCGAAAAAATAATAGCCGCGGGCAACGAAATAATAGCCACGGGTGCTGAAATAATAGCCATGGGCGACAAAAGAATAGCCGTGCGACAAAATAATAGCCACGGGCGACAAAAAAAATAGCTGCGGGCGACAATTTTGTTTGCCGCACGACATTTTCGCTGTTTCGCGAATTTTTCGCCGTTTCGCAGCTCTTTTGAAAGATTTGTGAATTTTTCGGCGAATCAAAATGGAACAGATTCGCTCATCACTACTTACGGCCAACGCCCGTTGAGATCTCACAAACAACCTGCCTCGTGGGATTTTGCAGAAAAGTCGCCAAGAGTGATTGACAGTAGCGCCGACCAATGGGTGCACCTGGGGGAACCTTTCAAGCCCGATCCCACAACCAATTAGTACTTAGGATTTATGATCAGTGCTGCTGGTGCCTTTTTCCTAATGCGTCCAGCAGCCAGTCAGGAAAATTTAAAGAGATATGCACAACAGCTCAGTCCCTCAAGGCAATGGCTCTGGAATCTTTAATTTAATCCTAAAACACGTTGGGCGCCAAATGTAACACTTGTTTGGCTAGGATATGGTTAAACCCAGGCTAGTAGTTATATGGAGAGCATGTGTTACATGCGACTCCCTTTCTTAAGATGGGCCTTCGCTTAGGTGGAAGAGACCTGACCTGAGGATGTACAAATCACTGCACTGTAGCTGTGTAGTGCAGTTGGTAAGAATGGTTCTTGAAAGGTTCTTGCTGGTTAACTATGATACACGTTTATTGTCCAAGACAGATGGTATTGATATACTCACACTCAAGCAGGCTTAGATGGTACATAAGGGCTCTGGCACACAGGGAGATTAGTCGCCCGCGACAAAACTCCCTGTTCGCGGGCGACTAAGCCTCGCGAGGCAACTTCGGCGATTTGTACTGACTACAAGGGCTTTGCCCATTAACATTTTAGATGTGAAGAGGTAGGGTAAAAAGCCATAGGGAGCTTAGTTGATCCAGGGACTGGTCCGATTGCCATCTTGGAGTCAGGAAGGAATTTTTTCCCCTCTGCGGCAAATTAGAGAGGCTTCAGATGGGGGTTTTTGCCTTCCTCTGGATCAACTAGTAGTTAGGCAGGTTATATATAGGCATTATGGTTGAACTTGATGGACGTATGTCTTTTTTCAACCCAACTTACTATGTTACTATGTTACTATGTAACCCTATGGGTCCCTACATTTACATCACTGTACTGGCAGCCCTTTACTGGATCTGGGCTACGGTGCAAGAGGAACTTTGGTGGCTTTTAACCTGGGACAATTAGCTGCCAAATCAATCTGAAGGAACCAAGGTGGCAGCTTTAATTGGCTTGTGTGTGGTCAACAGAAGCATAGTTCATAAAAAAACTAAAGTAAGATTTTTAGGGAGGGATTCAGGGATAGAATTCCACAGGTAAGTACAGTGCCAGGATTAAGTGTAGGCAGAAGAGGCATGTACCTCAGGTGCGAGTTGGGGGTGGCACAGGCAGGAGCGGGCAACCTGGGGGCTTGAGGACTGAGCAGCTGAGGAGAAAGCTGGCATGCCAGGAAAGCAGCTGAGGGGTCAGATGGTGAGTGGGTTTGCTGAGGGGGATCTGAGGCAGGGTGCTAGGCCAAATATTATCACCTTGGCCCCAATACTACTTGGCCTGGCTCTGGGTAAGAAGCAGCAAGAGAGAAAGGTGCTCAGTAAACATTTGTGAAAAGTTTCCTCATGACATGATTGACCCAACAATTGCTCATGGATAAGGATACTATTTATAGAGTTGGATTTTCTTTCTGATAAACACAATGCAGCATTTCCTATTTTCCTTGTGTTGATATAGGACACTTACTGAAACATTTTCTGCATATATATATTCATGCATATACAATTCCTTTTTTAATTACCGTATATACTTGAGTATAAGCCAAGTTTTCCAGCACTCAAAATGTGCTAAAAAGGGAACCCTCGGCTTATACTCGAGGCAAGTAGTAAAGGCAAACGTAGTAAAGGCAGAGCTGTATTACCAATCCAACCAGCCATCATTCTGACGTGTGTGCGCTCGCGACGGATGGCCGGTTGTATTGGTAATACGGCTCTGCCTTTACTTTACTTACTACTGTACTTCTGCCTTACCTTGCCACCATCCTTTATTATTTGCCCACCACCCTTTTCCCATATGCACAAAATCACCCCTCCCTTAATTTGAATGGGATTAACCTGACATTTTCCAGTGAACTTTAATGATAGGCAATTATCACTCACTGCCATGTTTTTAAGTGATAATTGCATGTAATGAAAGTGTTCAGCACGCTTTTAAGTGATTGGAGGGGTGATTTCAAGAATTTCTATACTGAGGGGTGTACTTGGTCCTTGTGCTCCAGCAGCCCATAGCCCCACAATTGCACTATATCAATCAGCAGAGTTAAAGGGCAAGATGACTGGCACATATTCTGAGTGCCCTGGGTGATTGGTGAGAGAAGTGACAGGCAGAGGGCCAGTGTCTAGGACAGTGCCAGTTATAAACACAAAGCTGCCCCCACCTAATAAGCTACAAAACGCTGTGGCAACAAAGCAACAAAAGTGCAGAGGTTTTTACATCCAGGAAATTAAAGGTAATACGGTGCTGCCTTTACTACTTACTCGAGTGTATACGGTACTTAGAAATGTATGGGTAATTTTGCAGGATGGCCGGTTGGACAAGTAATCCGGCGCTGCCCTTACTACTAGTATCCGGACAAATTAAACTCAGGACCCCAGTGCTGCAAGGCAGAAGTCTACCCAATGCGCCGCTGTGCTGCTTTCTATTAGGGGTTCACTGATTTTTTAGCTTCCTTTACTGTCCTGTGGCGACAGCTTAGTGTAACAATAGACGTATAATGTTGCGCCAAACTACCTGTTACTGTAACATAGTGCGGTGACACTTTCCCTGACATCTGAAGTAAAGTTGAGGGGGGCTTGTTTCACTGCCATCACACCCTCCTGATTAACCTGATTAAGTAGATGAAGACTTGTGAAAGAGGACATGGCAATATGGTTTTTAGTTTTTACTTCATTTTTAATATTGCTCACACATACATCATTGCATTTATAAAGCACTAACATATGCCACAGTTTTGTATAAATGGGTGTATACATTAAACCTACAGATTACACATTAGGTACATTACGTAAAGAGGGTTCTGCCCAAAAGAGCTTACCATCTAAAAAAGCAGGTATTAAATAATCTGCTAAGTGCATTTAAAATTTACAGTTTTACAAATTTGTGTAATAACCCTGATGAATACCATTACATTGCAAAATGACAATTTGTGTTCTTATAGTCACCTCATAGGTGACAGTTGTCTGTATTCCTCTGGCTTTAATGATACAAGATGTGAAACATGAACAAGTTAGATAAATACCAGAGAAATCTAGGGGACAATTTGTTAGAAGTCTCATTTGGATGCTATGCTGTGATTTTGCCTACAGTTGAGCGAACTCAGGATGTTCTTCTTTTTGCAAAAGTTTGCAAAACTGCAGAAACAAGGGGCACAGAATTGCCCCCACATATAAGGGACCATTTGATTTAAAGTGCAGGGTGCAAAGTTGAAAAAACAGGTGCAAGGTACCATGTTTTTGTATTTTGCTCTGCTGCGAGGTCTGTGGGCACAGGTCCTTGTGCTCCAGAATAGATATTTATTCAGACATTATTGCCTTCATAACTTAATTATTCTTGGCAGTGCAGTGGGCCCCAGATTGTATGTATATTTTATTTATATAGCGCTACTTATGTACGCAGCGCTGTACAGCAGAACAATAAATTAATAAACAAACCAGGGTCACAATAATAAATAAATACAGAATACAACTAGAAAGGGAACAAACTTCAAACTTCATGTTGGGTTGAAAAACGTGAAGTCACTGAATGAAATCTGATCTGTTGTTGACTCCGCCCACTTTTTCTAACCTTGGACCACAGTTATATAGTAAAAACCACTGTGCAGGTTTGGGGACCTTGGTTTTAATAGTGTCTGAATGGCAGCAATTTAAATTTTCCCACTGAAAGACAAAAATTGACATATGATTGGCAGTTGGTGGCTCCACCCACTTTTTCTGATTGGTGGTTGGTGGGTGTGCCCACTTTTTGTAACCTTGAGTCAAAGTCACCCAGTGACAAACAGTGGGCACCCTGGCATAGTGTGAGAATGACAGCATTTTAAATTTAAACCAATAAAATTCAATGGATGAAATCTGATTGGCTGTTAGTGGCACAACCCACTTTTCCTATTTTTGAACTGCAGTCCCAGAGTGACCAACTTTGCAAATTTTGGGGACTCAGGCATAAAAATTGTGAGACTGACAGCATTTTACACTTCCCCATTGTACCATTACCATAGTAAATAGGTGAAATGTTATTGGCTGTTTATTGGCTCCACCCACTTTTTTCTAACTTGAAACAGCAAATACCCAGTGACTAACTCTGGAAACTTTAACAACCCTGGAATTAATGTTTAAATAATGGCAACAGTTTAAATATAAACCAATGAAATCTAATGGGTGGAAATGGATTTGCTGTTGGTGGCTCCTCCCACTTGTTCTAGCCATCAATATGTAGTCATCCAGTCACTGACTGTGCAAAGTTTGGGAACCCTGACATAAATAGTGTGAGAAAAGCAGAATTTTAAATTTAAACAAAAAAAAATTCAATAGGTGAAGTCTGATTGGCTGTTGGTGGCTCCACCCACTTTTTAAAACCTAAACATGCAGTCCCCTAGTGACCCTGGTGTTAATACTGTGAGAATGGCAGCAGGTTGAATTTCCCCATTGAAAATCAATAGTTAAAATCTGATTGGCTGTTGTTGGCTCCACCCACTTTTTCTAACTCTGAACCGCAGTTACCAGGTGACTAGCTCTGCAAAGTTTGGAGACCTTAGTATTAATATTTAAAGAATGGCAGCAGTTTCAATTTAAACATATGAAGTCTACAGGTGAAATCTGATTGGTTGTTGTTGGCCACGCCTACTTTTCTAAACTTGGAACATAGTCACCCAGTGACAAACTGTGCAAAGTTTGGGGACCCTGACATTAAACTTGTGAGAATGGCAGCAGTTAAAATTTCCCCACTTTTTCTAACCTTGGGTACAAAGTCACCCAGTGACTGACTGTGCAAAGTTTGTGAACCCTGGCATCAAACCAATAAAAATCAATAGGTGAAATCTGATTGGTTGTTGGTGGCTCCACCCACTTTTCAAAACTAAAACTGCAGTCCCCTAGTGACCAACTGTGAAAAGTTTGGGGACCCTGGTGTTAATTCTGTGAGAATGGCAGCAGGTTGGATTTCCCCATTGAAAGTCAATAGGTAAACTCTGACTGGCTGTTGGTGGCTCCGCCCACTTTTTCTTACCTTGAACCACAGTTACCTGGTGCCTAACCATGCAAAGTTTGGGGACCCCGGCGTTATTACTGTGAGAATGGCAGCAGGTTGGATTTCCACCAAGTCAATAGGTAAAATCTGATTGGCTGTTCACAGCTCCGCCCACTTTTGGGCATCCAACAATCTTCATATTTTCATTCAGGCTGAGCCCATGACTATGTGATTCAAGTTTGGGGAGTGCAGCCTCAAAGCTGTTAGATTGGCAGCAGTTTCAATTTTCCCATAAAAGTCAATGGGTAAAATTTGATTGGCTGTTGTTGGCCCCTCCCACTTTGCGGTTTTTAAAACAAAAACTTGAATGCGTAGTCACCCAGTGACTGACTGTGCAAAGTTTGGGAACTCTGGCATCAAACCAATAAAAATCAATAGGTGAAATTTGATTGGCTGTTGGTGACTCCACCCACTTTTCAAATCTATAACTGCATTCCCCTGGTGACCAAGTGTAAAAAGTTTGGGGACCCCGGTGTTATTACCGTGAGAATGGCAGCAGGTTGGATTTCTGCCAAATCAATAGGTAAAATCTGATTGGCTGTTCACAGCTCCGCCCACTTTTAGGCATCCAACAATCTTCATATTTTCATTCAGGCTGACCCCATAACTGTGTGATTCAAGTTTGGGGAGTGTAGCCTCAAAGCTGTAAGATTGGCAGCAGTTTCAATTTCCCCATTAAAGTCAACAGGTGAAATTTGATTGGCTGTTGTTGGCCCCTCCCACTTTGGGTCATCCAACAAATGTCGCTGTTTCATTCAGGGTGACCCCATTATTATGTTATTCAAGTTTGGGGGCTGTAGCTTCAAAGCTGTAAGTGTGGCAGCTGTTTGAAAATCTTCCCTGTCAAAGTCAATGGGAAAATCGTGGTGTTCAGAGCGGCGCCACAAAAATACGGGGGGCGGGATCGCTTAGAAAAGCACAGCAACCAGCTCCGCTATAGGGTGAAGATGTGTGGGGAGTTTGGGTGTTGTACCCCTAAAACTGTAGGAGGAGTAGCGTTTAGAAAATGAGGGGCGCTAAGAATAAGAAGAAGAAGAAGTGGAAGAATAAGCCAAAGTGGAAGAACAGTCTGTTGGGTTTTCACCCCAACACAATTAGAGTGATAACTATTGAGGTACATTTCCTTAAGAAAATGTGAGTGGTGCTTGCCGTGGCAAAACTCGTGCCCCAATATTACAAAGTTTCCTTCAGTTCTCTGTGACAATTGCCCCTGCTGGGGCAATTAACCGCCCACCCCTCAGAAAAGTCATAGCACCCCATTCCCGAATAAGCCGCACGGTTTCACACCTCATTCATGGGTCTACGACAAACGGTGTGGGACTCAGTCAAAGTTGGCCTCAATGTTAAGTCTATGGGTGAATAATTGCCCCCTGCTGGGGCAATTAACCGCCCACCCCTCAGAAAAGTCATAGCACCCCATTCCTGAATAAGCCACACAGTTTGACACCTCATTCATGGGTCTACGACAAACGGTGGTTAATTGCCCCCTGCTGGGGCAATTAACCGCCCACCCCTCAGAAAAGTCATAGCACCCCATTCCTAAATAAGCCGCACGGTTTGACACCTCATTCATGGGTCTACGACAAACGGTGGTTAATTGCCCCCTGCTGGGGCAATTAACCGCCCACCCCTCAGAAAAGTCATAGCACCCCATTCCTGAGTAAGCCGCACAGTTTGACACCTCATTCATGGGTCTACGACAAACTAGTTATTTGCCCAAAATCCCCTTATAAGTCAATGGGGCAAATTTGGGGACCTCTCTTGCCCCGGGGGTAAAACTTATACCCTTGTGCGGGGTATCTTCTGACACAGGCTGCAAACCTCTTCAAATGTGGTAAATTTCACGTTTCTAAAAAATTCCCTCTCTGCGCTACAATCCGTCAAAGTTGGCCTCAATGGTAAGTCTATGGGAGGTAAGTCTGCGGGGGCAATTATCCGCCAACCCCTTAGAAAAGTCATAGCACCCCATTCCCGAATAGGCCGCACGATTTGACACCTCACTCATGGGTCTACGACAAACGATGCGGGACTAGTTACGTACTGAACTTTTGTACGGAAGAATAATAATAAGAAGAAGAAAAATAATCCTGTGAGATAACAGTAGTGATGCTTTGCTTCGCAAGCACCACTAATAATACCTCCTGTTATCAGTGATACCAGGCAGGGTTTGCCCCAAAAACACTTGTGTGTGAGAGGTGGGCAGCATGAGTGATGCCAGGCATTTCTACACTGGGGAATGAACGCCAGCCTATATCTACCATGGGCATTAGCACTTTTTAATCTGCACAATGCAAAGCTGCTAGTCCCTAAACTTTCTGCAGAATGCAAAGCTGCTAGTCCCTAAACTTTCTGCAGAATGCAAAGCTGCTAGTCCCTAAACTTTCTGCAGAATGCAAAGCTGCTAGTCCCTAAAACTTTCAGCACACTCAGCCCTTTCAATACAAAAATGTATATTTCTGCTAACTCTGAATTCTCTCTAGCTGTTCCTGAACTATAACTACCAGAATCCTAGACACTGGAAGTTCTACTTCAATAACAGCTGAAGAGATCCCAAATAGAGGGCAACATCTTTACAGGAAAAACAGCGTACTAAATACAATTGTAATGGGTTTAATGTGAGTAATTCCAGTGTTCCAGATCTATTTGTTTATTGTGCATGAGATCCGCAGTACATAAAAAGCTTTGCATGTCAGTAATGTCTGGCAATTTACTGAACATCTGAAATCGGTTAAAGTTATCCTTAAAGGAGAGAAAGTGGGCTCACATAACCTTGCTCAGTGAAATGAACTAACTTGATCAGCAAACATTCTGAATGATCAGGACTAAATCCTAAGTTTGTTATTTTTCCTACTGTACAGTGCTGGATGCCATATGCACGAGAAATGCTTTATTAGACTCTATGGTTCCTAAAAATGTATGGGGAGTAAGGTGCAACAGGAGCAGCACAGTGGGGGGAGTCTGTGGGCTTGGCGCAGACTTGACCCATATGATCTTGGGACCTATTTTATGTAAGCCAATTGAATGTGAGCATGAAAAGTAAAATTACTTATAATCTTATGACTGGTTATCTTGTAGCTCAAGTGACTAGACTGAACAGAAAGCCAGAGACTGGTGCCGTGCTACCCCAATGGGAAGGCATTTATTGGCAGGATTCTCATACACACAGATACCAGCTACAGAGAGTAGCTGCTCAAGAACAGGCTCACAATAACATCTTGGATTATGTATTGCTGTAAGGGGTAGCAAGTGACACACAGCAGTGGATAGCATTGCTGAATCAAGTGGCCCTGCTGCATTTACTTACAAACCCTACCTGTTAGTCTAAACATTCCTTTATAGAGCATCACAGTTCCACCAGGTCGCTTGTTCCACAACCAGTGGCTCGGGGGCAACATGTTGCTCCCAATGTCGTCAAAGTAGGTGCCCATTTTTAAATTTCAGGCAAGTTTTGAAAGCCCAGAGACACAGTTTTACTTCAAACATAGCCCCCTACAGACCAGCAGTACACACAAGGCTACCAAATAGCCAATCACAGCCCTTATTTAGCATTCCCAATTAACTTTTTTCATGCTTGTGTGTCTCACCAACACTTTTTACATCTGAGTGTGGCTCACAAGTAAAAAAAGCTGGGGATCCCTGACTACAGGACTGCAGGACTTGAATTATGAAAGTATACAATGCATTAGCCAACCTGGAGTTCTTCCCACAGCTTTATGTGGATCTCGAGGCCTTGAGCTTTCACCTCCTTCTCCTTGGCCAACTTTCTCTGTAAGATGTTATCCAAAGCCTGCATCCTTTTTATGGCTCTTTCCAGCTTAGGGTCAGTGGCTTTATCATTAACAAAATCTGTTTAAATAAAGAGGTTTGAAATGTAAACACAGAGGGAAGGAATGTGAGAGAAAGCACTACAGTGGCCTACAGGGAGCATCCTAGGTGTGTATCACTGGGATGGAAATATAGACTTGATTCAGTTCTGAGCTTGACTTGTTTGTGAGAAGCGGAAAGTCGCAGCAGGAGACTGGAACAGAATATATGAGCTCTTCAATTATTTATTTCCCAAACTAAAAACAGGAACATTAGTTGTATGAAAGTTACTGAGTGAAACATGACTATACTGAAAAGCATCTCAGGATCGGCAGCAGCAGTGACGCACAGGCCACATTTATGGGTCAGAAATGACCCTATAAGCTCTGGGTATTATTCCCAAGAAAGACTACAATAGCATTTAAATGATCGTATCTCCACATGTATGACCATTATGGAAATAACAGTTTGCAGCTGAGATTCCAGCAGACATGCACCATTCACACGTGTGAGCCCTGTACCAAAATAAATGTAGAGAGGGGATATCGCAGTATTTTCTGTGAGGTCTGCTGCCCCTATAGTTTATGCTACTGCTGGGAGTTATAGTTTTAACTGCTGACTATGGGCCCAATTAAATACCATAGGTTTAACTCTAAGATTATTAAGGTCACATTGTCCAGATATCTGTGATCTATATTGCCCATAAGCTTTGTGCATCTCCATTTACAGAACGTCGCACATGCAAATGGGTCAACATTGATCCCTTTCATATAACTGTACATCCCCTTATGTTGTCTGTACACATAATGATTTTCTCTTACTCTTATAGGTAAGCTATGTGCAATAGCAATGGTGATAAGTGGCACTGCAAGTCCCAGAGTTATTACTATTGCTTTGTATTTATGATCTACAATTATTATTAGTAATAAAATAATAGAAAATATATTACACTCATTGGCCCAATGAGCCAAATGCTGTATTAGACACATATACATCCTTGCTCTGGTGTATACTTGTCTGAGGGTAAATTGCCTTTTTTGCAGGATTTGAAATATTTTTCCACGGCACCAAGATAAATTAGATGTGAGAAAAATGGAACAGGCAGGTCAGGTATGGACATAAGATCTCACTGGGGGCATCCCCATATGCTGTGGGGGCACTATAGTGCTTAAAGTAGGGTATTAGGGTGTTACAGACTATGATTAATCACCATGTTCATCGTTTGGAACCTCGTCATCATTTTCTCCAGTGTCTTCAAACTCAGCAGACGGGAAGTCTAAGAAATCATCTTCAGCCTCATCAAAAAGGTGATCTGAAACCAACAGACAGTTCATGTGATCCAGTTATGCAAAGGTGTGCAGGAGAGCAAAAGTTCCATTTATTCAGCAATATAAAATTATTGACATTAATGCCAAGTATTGACATAAGTTTATTTTTAAGTAAAAGCTTATTTGGGAATCAGACAAAAAATAGCAATGTATTATTAACCTGGGTTAACAAAAATGGAAGCAGCAATTTATTAAAGCAAAAGTTTGATGTTTACAATAACAATGGGACACTGACACCATTTTTGTGTGATCCTCCTTGTTTTACATTTGTAAATTTGTGCAACCAGTGTTGGGCATGTAACTAACAGCAGACTGTCAAAAGTTCTATACAGTACATAGGGATCCCATACCTGTAGTAGAGGTATGGGACCCGTTCTCTGGCAAGTTCCTAATTGTGGGCAGGACAACTCTCATAGACTCAGTTCTAATCAAATAATTCAAATGATTTCCTTTTTCTCTGTAAAAATAAAACAGTACTTGAGACCAGCTAAGATATAATAAACCTTTATTAAAGGCAAAACAATCCTATTGGGTTTATTTAATGTTTAAATTATTTTTTTTCTAGACTTAAGGTGTGGAGATCCAAATTACAGAAAGATCCCCTAACCGGAAACCCCCAGGCCCCCGAGCATTCTGGATAACAGGTTCCATACCTGTACTAATTATTGGCAGCACAGTGCATAGATGCAGTCAGTCCTAGCCCTCTGTAACCATCCCAAGCACAGA
Organism: Xenopus tropicalis; assembly: GCF_000004195.4. Lineage (NCBI taxonomy): Eukaryota > Metazoa > Chordata > Amphibia > Anura > Pipidae > Xenopus > Xenopus tropicalis. The sequence goes on from NC_030684.2 coordinate 119,203,381, forward strand.
CATAAACCTTGTTTCCAATCGCACTGTACGGTCCAGTGTGAAAAATGGATGCAAAGTTGCGGCTGTAAAACTGCCATTTACTGCGACACAAACTTGCAAGCAACTCACCACTGTATTTATGCTGGATTTCTAGGAAGTAATGCTTCATTATGAGAGATAAAAACATGGTGGATTGCATGTAAATATGACACTTTGCAGACTGCAATTGCTTGATGAGATCTCTTACGTACCGTAACAAATAACTGACGGCTGTTCCAAAGTACAAAGATTTTAAGATCCCCTAGAGGTCACTAAATAAACAACAGCATTCACTGGATGGTGGGCCTACATCAGAGATTCATAAATTATGGGGTACATTTTATGCATATCAAAAACACTTCCATTCCATTCCCCCTTTAATACTTTGTCTGGCACTCGAGCAGCAGAACTACAGGGGTGGGATACTGGGAGCCTTGCTAAGAATGCAGCTGGAATGATCAGAAGGGCAGATCACTGGTCTAGTATGTTGATTCCATGTGTTCTCCTCAATTGCACTCTGTTGACTTCTGGCTAGCTGTTATGCTCCAGCAACATAAAGTCACTAGCATGATAATTCCACTAAGCTGGCCAACAAAATCACCTTCACACCGATGATACCCAAATTTATATCTTCTTTCCGTGCCTCTCTAACTCTTGTACCTCTAACATCAATAATGAGCTCATCGTTAGATCAGCATTTGATTATATGTCTTCCAACTTTCTCAAATCCGGCCTGTTCAAAACCAAATGAATCATCCTCTTTCCTCATTCCACTCGGCCTTATTGGAACTCTGCTAAAAGGGGCAGTATATCTTCAGTTTTATTTTCCCTTTGTATTTTCCCTTTCCTAATGGAAATATCAAGAGGTGACTGTATAATTATTTCCTGCTTGCTTTGGCCACCCATTGTGTCTATGAATATAGTGTCTTGCCTAACCTACCATTGCTCTCTGACACTCTGACCTCAACTTACATACAACAGGTTTCCTGTTAAAATCCCTGCAAGTGTCTCACCTCAGCACAGCTACTGTCAAAATCCTGTCAAAAAAGCTATCACTGAGGACAGTTATGAAATGTGATTTTAAAATAAGCCCTGGTAGCTGTCATATACAGTATATTAAGGTTCAAACAGCAAACTACAGGCCCAATACAAAATGTCTATGGATGCTTACAATGGCTTTTCCGACATTTGCCAGAATATCCAGATTTACAGTCTGGGCATGCTCCTGGCATTGTAATAGAGGGAACAACCCCCTAAGTTTACTAATAGCCTGTAGAAAGTGATATCTAATGGGCAGGTTTAAAAATCTTGCAGCAGCACGTTAATGCTGATAGGCCTGCACAGGCTTCCTTTCAATCAGCCCGATGTAGGTGGCCAATTCATCAATCTTTATGTATATGGCTAGTTCAAAACCATGTGCTGATTGTGTAGAGATTGGTCTATATTAGCTGCTACTGATCCCAGTTACAGAAAGGGCCCCATCTATAAAACCCCAAGGTCCCAAGGCTTCTGGATAACAGACCCAATTAGATATAATAATCTGTTTTCCTTATGAATGTTTTGCTAAAGCAGATTTAGGCATAATTCACACATCCCTTTCATCAAATGGTTTGCTACCTGTTTCCTTGGTTGGGAATGGTGGCTCAAAATCCATCTCGTCTCTTATACATTCTTCATAGCTTTCTGTAGAGTTTTTTGGTAAATGTTTCTGTTCAGGGAGCCGTTCCTGATGTCTTATAGGAGTTTTTCTTCTAGCTTCCAATTGTGTTTCATGGGTATCAAGTCCCAAACATTGCATCTGGAAATATAGTAATGATCCAACCTTGTTTCTATAATGTAAGTGTTAGTTTGGGAACTATTAAATAACTTAAACAGTAATGGAGCTTTGAGATGTCCAACTTTCGGCCCATAGCTGTTGTGGAATGCTGAGAGTTTTAGGCAGGCTGGAGAGATGCAGGTTATACATCCCTGCTGTATTAGTATAATAATGTCCCATAAATTAATGGGGTAAGTTCAGGCTGGTAGCAGGTACCCTGCTGGAGAACAACCTCTCCCCTCTATAGTGTGATCCCCTTGATCCGACCCATCTGACACATACTGAGGGGATTAGGGTGGATCTGAATCATAAAATGGCCATGCTCATGGGCAGATATGTTTTCTGATGCTGAAGCCATGGCTAAATTACAAAGAGAAAAAAAGCTGTACATAGATAATGAGCCATGGACAGGAATGAGTTTCTTAACTTATGGTTCCCATAACCAAACACTTCACCAAAATGTCACTGAAAAACCATAGATATGGATTGATCAGAATTTACCTCTGAAAACCCAGGTTCAGGGGTCAATACTTCCAAAGACAGGGAAGTTGAACTCCGCTTTAGCCTCTCTGTTGACAAGGAAGTGGAAACCCGACTACCCGGACGGGATCTGGAGGAAGAAGCAGGTCTTGCTATCATATCCAGGCTCCCCTTTGTAATGTCCATCTCCTCAAATGGCAGCTGTGAGACACAAATAATACAAGCAGGGTACTTTTAATCGCACATTCTCAAATGATCAATAGATGCATAAGTGCAAGGGGATGCTAACATGCAAGAGACCCAAATACGCCAGCTCCCCAGACCAATTTGCAGGTTGGCAGCTGTCACTGTCATTTTGTAAGCACAAGCTACCGGCCCACTGCCATTATTAACATTGATTCCTAATTTCCATGGTATGTGCCTGGTTTAGAACTTCTGGAAATGTACCTAGAATTTAAAACTGACAAATTGCACAGAAGAATTTTTAAATTTTATTGACAAGGGACAGGGGGTGAAATCAAACAGTACCTCACAACTGCCCTTAGCTGGGCCCCTCTCTGCTCCAGACCCCCCTCATGGGTTACATCACTGATACATGGGCCAGCACTGGCTGCCAACTCAGCCACTCCAGAATGAACTGGCAGCATATTGCCCAGTGTATAGAGTCAAAGCAATAGGCAGCCCAAGCAGGTATTGAACGTATGTCTACCGCTAGTTTGACTGTATCAGGCCATTGAGGCTTTCTGCATGTGTCTGCATGGGTCTGCTGTCATCCAATCACTGGCCCGGCAGCCAAGCAATCTGATCAGATTGTTTTGGCCTCCCGTCTGGGTGGCCAAATTGGGCAAAGATCTGTTCATTTTGCAAACTCACCAAATGAGTGGGGTTTTCAGTTTTCAGTTTCAGATTAAGGTGTCTCTTTTCACTTTATAACCTATAGTTCTTAAAGAGTGGGTGCATTCATATCTATCTTCATTTATATAGCACTGCTAGGATACGCAGCACTGTACAATTGTACAGCGTAGAGATGTACACACAAGGCAGACATAAATTATAATAAATAAGTATAAATACATAGAGGTTAAGTGCCACATAGTAAGAGACACAGTAGGAAGGAAGGTCCTGCCCATAGAGCTTACAATCTAAGGCCCAGCGCATAAGTGGCCATGGAAATGACAGTGAAATGCTGGCAGCTAGAATGCCTGTGGGCTAGCAGGGGCTTGCTGGGAATTGCAGTTTAATAGATTGAGGGCTGATTCCTGGTTTATATATTCTCCCCTCCCTTACATGCCATCCCAGTCTCTTAGCTTTGCCAGGGGCATCCACTTGTCTAACTTCAGGCCTGGTTCCCAAGAGCTTACAATCTAGAACTGAAAGGCAGAGATGCCATCAGGGAGACAAGGAGCCAGTCCTGGCATATTTAAAAACCTATTTCACTTTACACCACTTGGTACCAAGGAAGGAATATATTTTCAGAAATGTCAGAGCTGGAGCATCATCCTCCACGGCTGGGACCCCACTCTGATGGGAAAACTACAAATCCCATCAGCCTGCAGGTTGGCAGATGAAATCTGAGAGTACCGGGAGGGCCACAGGTTCGACCTCCCTGACGTTTAATAATTATTACATGATTCCATATTGTAACTTACAGCAGGTCTTCTCTCAGGCTCCCTCCGCTCTCTTCTCTCCCAGGCCTTGCTGTTGTTTTGATGAAGGTATTTCCTAGCTTCACACGTTGCTAGGCGACCAATACGTACGCGGGGCTTGGGCGCCACCTACTGCTCACAGAGTGGAACATGTACTGCAGTCAGTTACAGCAACTCTGTTGTTGGGCTACAACTCCCAGGCTCTCGTTACTTCCTTGTGGAGGGGACAGTGGGAGTTGCAGCTTTAACAACAGCTGGACAATTACCCTTTGAGATGTTACAGTGGGGATGACAACAAAAATTATAGTTACCTCTGGGTAAAGAAAGAGTGCTAAAAGATTTGTTCCACATTAAGATGAATACTGTCACTAATAAAAACAACTCTTTACCTTCTACAGACCCCTAGCCCTCAGTCTCAGGGGGAGGGATCACCTCAGATCTTTTGGGGTGCAAACTGGTTTGTACACTGTGCAGCCCCAGTGCAAAGGAGTGGGGGTTGGTTAATTTACTGGCCTTTCCCACTTACAGTTTTGCCTGGGGTCATTCATTCTAATCAAGCCTGGGGCACTATGACATGGATGTGTCGGGCAGTGACATATTCATACATATTTGGTTCATTTAAGCTGTTATTGTTATTGGCCTAGGTGTCTCAGATAAAACACAATTTTGTTTTCTGAACTATATCCGCACACAAAGGTGTCCACCAACTCCATGCCATGAGGGTAATAATAAGGCATTTCTAAACCTAATTTCAAGTTATAATTAATCATAAAGAGGTATTTAAACTAAAAAATCCAGGGCTGAATAATTATCAGGCTTGTGACATGGGGTTGGTTGTCACGACATGCACCCATATAGAAATGTTAGGCAGTCAGCCATTCCACAAAAGCTTTACTCTGATACCATCCCATTCAAATAAATTGAACAATAGGAGCAAATTTGAGCTTTTTGATGCCCACATGACAGGCAAGGAGACAAATGAATTTGCCTTTTCATAGACTTTAATGGTAATGACACAAAAGATGATTTTTGGTTCAGGAGAGTTGCTAACAGATTTCTGAGTGATAATCACTTAAAGGAGAACTAAATCCACAAAATGAATATGGCTAGAAATGCTGTATTTTATACAGTGTCGGACTGAGATGGCAGAGGCCCACCAGAAAACTCTGGACCATGGGCCCACTCTGAAAACTTGAATTCCTCCTCTCTTCCATCAAACTCTTTATTTTCCTAGTCTCTTTTTTCTACATACTATTCTCTATACTTCTATCAATCAAGCTTCCTTGTCCCATACTAAAATAGGGAATGACCATAAAATAATCTAAATAGTTAGAAACAAGATGGCCTACTGACACCTGGGCCCACCGGGAGTTTTCCTGATATCCTGATGGGTCAGTCCGACACTGATTTTATATACTAAACTGACTGAACTAGCCAAAAGTTTCATAATCTCTGAAGTGATATAGGTCTTTACAATTGTCACAGGAGCTCCCCATCTTGGAATAGTTAAACATGCCAGTGACACTCACATGTGGCATAGAGCATGTGCTGAGAATCAGCAGCAAAAAAGATGGGGGGGCTACTGGGGGCATTTTTGGAGACACAGATCTTTGGCCTTAGGCTGGTACAGGAGCCCAAAACATAATGTGCAACATTTCTAGCCTATTTTTTTAGTTAAGCTTTAGTTCTCCTTTAATTTAAACCATGGCAGTAGGCCGGGTGAGAGCAATTGGAGAGCATCTGCCATGGTACTACAGCAGTTGCCCAATAGGGATGTCATTGTCCAGTTCATAACTTCCTGTATGGGGAGAAATATCATCCCAAGTCACATTCCACTGTCACAGCTCCACCTCTAAATATAAATAGCCTACCCCCTGATGTCACGGTTTAGTGAGGTCATCAACCTGCCCGCATGTCATAGTCCCACTGTCCAATGGTGGCAAGCCTATTGCCAAATCAGTCATCTATGAATAGCCTTCAGGGAGGAGCAGCTAGGATTGTTGTGGGGGGGGGGCCTGGCCTGGTGGGACCTGGATAACAATATGTGGCAAGCAGTTCCTAGCTGAGCTATGGCTAGCGGCATGGCAGAGGTCCCTAAGGGCTTTGCACTGGGCAAGTCAGGCAGTATCTTGGCTCCACTAGCAATGACCTTTTACTTAACCAAAGATTTCTGATGGTCTCTGTCTATGAGTTAGCTGTCCACGAACAGACCAAGATACTGGATATCTGAGCAATCATCCCACACGGATCCTAGGTGAATTAGGGGCTTAGGGGGCCGGCCAGAGGCTGTACTTCAGGATATTACAGATTTACAGGCCACTACATTGCCAGTAAATTTGTAATACCGGCTAGGCCAGTAAAATCCCAATCGGTGGCAACCCTAGCTGTAGATTTGTGACCAGCAGAACAAGCAGCTATAGGTGGCATGCTATCCCAGACCCCAGGGATTCTGGAGCAATGACCGGATATAAAAGCACACAGATATTTGATATGTGGAATGAAAGAATCTTACTTCATAAATGTAATTATAAAATCAAACACACAATTCATACGTCTACTCACAACAAACAAAATAAAAAACAAATAAAAATACACTGTAAAAATATATAATTGCTGTTATGACCACATGTGTCCTTTAATAAGTAATTGCTTTATAATCCATCAATAAAAAGGCCAGTAATTAAAAAAGTTCATGAGACTAAAGTGCAACGTGCAATAGTTCCTCTGTGTAGCCAGTATCGCAATCAGTAATCATAAACAGTACAAATTCCTTCCAAAATCATTTTATATGTGTCAAGATAGCTTTTTGTTGCACTTCTTGTTGCAACACGTTTCACTACTCCAGCTTCACCAGGCAACTTATTATTAACTTCAGCTTCTTGTCCTTTATATCCCATCACAACAGGCTTGGAATAGCAATTTGTAGACTGCCAGAGGGGCTGCTGTAAGATGCCATAGGGCAGGGGTCCCCAACCTTTCTTACTCGTGAGCCACAGTCAAATGTAAAAAGACAAGCACCATAAAAGTTCATGGAGGTGCCAAATAAGGGCTAATATTGGCTATTAGGCAGCCTCTATGCAAACTATCAGCTTACAGGGGGCTTTATTTGGTAGGAAATCTTGTTTTTATTCAACCAAAACTTGCCACCAACAAGCCCGCCCCTTACCCGAAGGCCAGTGTTATTTGGAAAAAAAGGTGGCAACCCTAGATGTACCGCTTACCTCCCTCCAAAACACTAAAAATGGATTATATTGAAGGGATTTTTTTCAAACACTCTAACCTAAAAATAAAGGCATACACTGATTTAGATACGGCCTCAGTTCTATATTTTCATTTAAGCCAAACGGCTTCACCATAGGAATTTTGTTGGAAATGTATGGTTATTCCTTTTTTATTAACACATTGGAAATTGGAAATACCCAATAAGAAAGGCGGACACAGATTCATATACAGAAGTGGTCATAACAAATGATCCCTATGGTTTTTTCTAGGCTTCGCCAATGATTTCTTCAGTGTTGTGATTTTCTTCATCATCCTCTAGCATTTTCTGTCTGTAGTCGCTCGAACAGTTGTGCAAGCTGTAGTTCAACTGTAGGCGCGATTACCTTAGGCTTAATACAAGAAAAGCAGGCATTACCAAGATGGAATCTGGGAGAGTACTGTACCAATTGTTTGGTCACTCAACTGCTATTGACTTTTCTCTGTCAAAAGGGGTTCTATTATCAGGCTGGATAATGTAAAAACTTGTATGGCTTTTTAGCAAGTGAGGGAATACAGGGTTATGGGAGATAGCTCTCAGTACAAGTGAGGGAATACAGGGGTAGGGGGATAGCTCTCAGTACAAGTGAGGGAATACAGGGTTATGGGAGATAGCTCTCAGTACAAGTGAGGGAATACAGGGGTAGGGGGGATAGCTCTCAGTACAAGTGAGGGAATACAGGGGTATGGGAGATAGCTCTCAGTACAAGTGAGGGAATACAGGGGTAGGGGAGATAGCTCTCAGTACAAGTGAGGGAATACAGGGTTATGGGAGATAGCTCTCAGTACAAGTGAGGGAATACAGGGGTAGGGGGATAGCTCTCAGTACAAGTGAGGGAATACAGGGTTATGGGAGATAGCTCTCAGTACAAGTGAGGGAATACAGGGGTAGGGGGGATAGCTCTCAGTACAAGTGAGGGAATACAGGGGTATGGGAGATAGCTCTCAGTACAAGTGAGGGAATACAGGGGTATGGGAGATAGCTCTCAGTACAAGTGAGGGAATACAGGGGTATGGGAGATAGCTCTCAGTACAAGTGAGGGAATACAGGGGTAGGGGAGATAGCTCTCAGTACAAGTGAGGGAATACAGGGTTATGGGAGATAGCTCTTAGTACAAGTTGATCCAAGGACTGGTCCGATTGCCATCTTGGAGTCAAGAAGGAATTTTTCTCCCAAATTAGAGAGGCTTCAGATGGGGTTTTTTGCCTTCCTTTGGATCAACTAGAAGTTAGGCAGGTTATATATAGGCATCATGGAACTTGATGGATGTATGTCTTTTTTCAACCTAACTTACTATGTTACTATGTAACAGTGAGCAGCTGCTGAATACTACTACAAAGATGGCTTGGCACATCTACTCTTAAATGCACCGCCACTCAGGTGTCAATCCATAAACTACTAATAAGAGGATAAGTACAGGCAGAGCTTGCTGCACAAAGCTCATTGGCTTTATTTACATGGATAACATTTTAAATGTCAGGAACCGGAGGGCCACATTAGACCCACCTTTTTCAGTTATGACATGTTTAAAATGGGCCTGTTACAAACTGGCATAAACTGGCATAAACCTAACTCAGAGGTCTATTGTCATTTCATTCCTGGAAAAGGGTGTGGGTCTATAACTTTCTGATCTTAAAGAACTTTTCTGGTTACACCAATGTTCTTAAGGGGGATACAATTTTATAAAATGCCATAAGAGGCACATAAGCACTTCTGATTATATTGTTCAATTACAATAACAATCAGGTTAATTTTATGGAAGATTTTGTTAGGCGTATACTTTAAACTCCGTTACAATATAATAAAGTAAACTGTTACCTCCATCTGGACATTAAATACACCTCTTTTCTCCTCAATCTTTGCCTTGATGGCCTGTATTGCTTGGTTTAAAGCAGAGGTGCCTTCCCATCTCCTCTGGGTAGTGGTAGTTATTGCATAACAAGGTGAAGCAATTTTGATTGCTTTGATTTGATTGATCTGAATTGCAAAGAAATAATTGATAAAGGAAATGTTAAATTAATCATGAAAACAGAAAAATCTTTACAATTTGCCCAATTGTGACATGCAAAATGTTTGCATTTTACTTTTGACCCACCTCTTAATTTAAAAATGTATACAACAATTGGAGACTTTCCATGTAGAGGTAGATTTGACATACTGAGGCACTGGCTATCCCAAACAACTCGTCGCTATATCACAGATAGTTTAGCTTTCTAAGCTGAACTCCTAGGGGTTACTTGGTTCAAACAGCCAAAGATAAAAATGATATGTTCTGGTGGATACAGCCAATTTTTCACTTTTGGTTGGATTGTCTGGACTACACCCACTTTCATACCTAGCAGCTGCCCTTGTGGTTATTAAATAATATGATATGCAAAGATATATGATATACAAAGATAGTTGGCATTAGCTTTGTTCTGCTTTAAGCATTCTTTTGTTGATCATCTTGTGTGTTTAGGGCCATTGTATTGCTGCATGACTCTCCAGTTCACAGAAGGAAACCCCGACATTTTCCAGCAGGAATTTTGCTGGTACAATCCAAGATGTATAGTAACATTAAGGATGGGAAGCTGTCTTGGTCCAGAGGCAGCAAAGCAGACCCAAACCATGATACTGCCAATACCATATTTCACAGATGGGATAAGGTTGGTATGCTGGAATGCAGTGTTTGCATTTCGCTAAATATAATACTTTTCATTCAAGCCAAAAGTTCTACAGTATATCCATCCAGAGAACCTTCTTCCAATAACATTCTGATGTATCCACATACACACATACACAGCAAACTGTAGATGGGCAGTGTTTTTGCATATGTAGTGGCCTTTTCCTTGCAACCCTGCCATGCACACCACTGTTGTTTGATGTTCTCCTGATGATGGACTCATGAACACTTACATTCACCAATGCAAGGAAGGCCTTTAGTTCCATTCATGTTGGCCTAGGGTTCTTTGCAGGGCTGAACTGGCAATATGTAGATTCTGGCAAATGCCAGAGGGGCTGCGGTAAGATGTCATACACAGCCAACATTTATTGATCCTTTGGGGGGCTATTTGGACCTCTGAACTTGAACTGCCAGGGCCCACTTTCAATTTAAGTCTGGACCTTGTTCTTTAAGATCCCCCAAAGTATTAAAAGCCTTGTTCTTGGTGTGATCTTTGTTGGTTGACCACTCCAGAGGAGGATAATAATGGTGTTAACACCCTTCCTGACAAACTCTTTTAACTGAAATACCAGACTATTTTCCCCCTTCAGATGAACTGAGAAGCCTAGAGGTTCACATGACCATGTAACTTTAGATCATTTTCTTCTACCAACAAATTAACAAGCATGTTTTTGACCCATTCATTTAGAACTGCCTAGTTTTAGGACTTGCATGAAAATAGGTCAGTTTTTTTAAGTCATACTTATGCAGACATATTGAAAATTCAAAAGAGTTCAAAGGGACAAACTTTCAAGCGCCACTATATAGTAAATCATTGTTTTAAAGTTGTACAATGACAAATAGAGGATTAATACTCTTATGTTATGTATGTAAGCAGTCCAAAGGCTACAGAAGTTTTTTCTATTCCATAGACCCTGAAGGGCATGCTACAATGAATTAATCCTAGGCCTTGCAAGGAATCTTAATTTCTAACATGCTTTTTCCGTCAACAGTCTAACAATTATAATTAGGGAATCGGATAACCTTACATTCTTGGTCTTGAGAATACAGTTTGCCCTAGGCTCTGACTTGCATGGGATATGTAATTCAAGACAAATATAATCACAAATCATTTACAGTGCATTTCTATTCATCCTAATGACTGATTAGTAAATGTGTTTATCAGAAATTTAAAAAAAAACACTGCTGTTGGGTAAAGCTCTTACCTGGAGACTTCTTACCTTAATTGGCATGTTCTCTGTGGAACAACTCAGCCCTGCTCTCAATGCATCCTTCACAGCATCAATGCCTTCATACCTGTAGCATGCCACTTCAACATCTTACAAATAAGAACAAATATTGAATTAGACTTCAGATGGAAAAATTATCATCTAATCATGATAATTAGATTAGGCTGGTAAATTGCAAAGCCTCATTCCTCATGGAACCATACCATGGCTTGAGCTCCATTCATCAGCCCTGCTTTTTAGGAAAAATAAAAAAGCAGATAATGGGTCTAAGTAAGTACTGAATTAAGGCAAAAACTATATCCCCATTCTCTAAACGTTGTTGTGTACACTGGGGTCAGGACACATAAGGGTTGTTAAATGTTTTAAAGGAGAACTAAACCCTAAAAACAAACATAGAAATGTTGTATTTTATATACTGAATTTACTGCACCAGCCTAAAGTTTCAGAGTGTCTATAACAGTAATAATAAGGGCTTCAAATCTGTACACAGGGGTACCTTTAGCTTTTGGTAGGAGTGTCAGTAACTCAGTGTGGTCTGGGCAGCTGTTGGGAACATGAGGTGTACATGTCATAGAAACTAATGCTGCAGGGCTAATTATTAAATTCTGATGCAGAATGCATGGTTTCAGAACTGTCATGTAGTAATTATCTGTATTAATTACTAATCAGCCTTATATTGTAATATTTATATTCGATACATACAGTATATTGTCATACAGTATAGAGTCGGTCCCTAAGCTCAGGTAACTGACGGTAGCACAGAGCATGTGCAGGGAATCAGCAGAAAAGAAGATGGGGGGCTACTGGGGCATCTTTGGAGGCACAGATTTTCCCTGCTAAAGGGTTGTGGTTGCCTTGGCCTGGTACAGAACCCTAAAACATTTCTAGGCCTGCTTCTTTTTTAAACTTAAGTACTCCTTTAAGCAAAGTACCTTGTTCTACACTATTTATCATTTTCAAGTTTAAAGTCTGTGTGTAAAGGTGCAGGTTTGGAAACACAAACGCAGAACTGACCCGCTTGGATTTTCACAACTGGTGGCACCAGACGGCGCTTTATGGTGTTAGTAAGAACACGTCTTTCCCTTTCATTTAAGGTCAGACCATCAAGAACAGAGGGGTCACTGAAATGAAAATAGCAATCTGTGATTGAAATTAACTAGTTGGTTATAAGGAAACATTTTCTCACTTCCTTTTCTTGGTCCAGAATTAGGTAATTAGCATACACGTTAGGCCTAAGGAAAAGCTTCTTACTGCTTCTTATCATCCCTAGACATTCCAAATAGGACTATACATGCCCATACTTAATTGGGCAGTTTGTCTAATTTCAGCTGTACTGCTTGACTGTCTGGGCAGGTATGTCAACGTGGGGTTCCATTTAGACAGACCATCCTATTAGATCGTGGGTGATATCTTAAAGTGGACCTGTCACCCAGACATGAAAATCTGTATAATAAAAGTCCTGTTCAAATTAAACATGAAACCCAAATTCATTTTTATATTAACACATCCAAACCCATTATAAAGGCATTTAAAAATCACAGCTGTCAATCATATATTGCTTGCCCCGCCTCTATGCCTTAGGCAGACAGTAACTTTAGCTTTCCATTCAGCACTTCCTAGATGTCACTGCACATCACACTTTTCCCCTCCCTCCTCCTCATCTAATTGTGTAGCCAGTGCATGGGCCTGGGCATCTGGCCCCCCATTCTGGCACATAAACAAGATTTTGGCATGATACACAGCTTGCCTTAATAACAGTGTCCACAAAATGGTGCCTGCCTGCTTGCTTTGATTGAGTAATTCCAAAACGGAAGGAAACAAGATTTATATTATTTATATAGAGTAAGTAAAGTTTATTTTGCTCAACTAACAATATAGAAAATAATTTAAACTTATTTCTTAGGGTGACAGGTCCGCTTTAAGTTATCAATTCACCTTCTTGGCATAGTTATGGTGCATAAACAAATAAGAAAGTAAGAGAACTGTAGCTACTTCCTTTTCAGGCAGAGAGACTATGTGACTATAGTGACCTCATACCTGTCCCTTTAACAACGGTCCTATGCTTCAGCAGGGGATGATAAGTCTGTCCCAAAAAGCCAAAAAAATAAACAAAGTAGGGAGGTGCCACCCTATGAATAGTCAAAACCACAATATGGGGGTTTATCTTGACATGATATGGTGGCTTAGAAATTTTATGATCATAAACTTGTAACTAAAAGCTAAAAAAAACATGTTAAATTGTATTCTCTTGCACAGATTCATTTACTAATAAAACATGGCTCCAGGGAATGTACAGGGATGGTTTGTATCTTGCACTCTCCTTCTGTATTTCTGTATAGTTACTAATGTGCTAAACTAGGTTCCTTAACCTTTTTTCTCAGAGGACCAAGATAAGTCTCAGAATCAGTTCTGAGACCAAAGAATTGGTTTAAAATCACATAGGCTCCTGACTGAAACTGTTTTGAGTTGTAGAAAAAATGTCCCTTGTGCTAAATGGAGGACCATCCTAAGGGCATGGTGGACACCACCCAGCAGTCTCAACTTAGACAGCACAGTCCTGTTTCACAGACTCCCAAAAAGGGTGGGATGCAGGTTGGGACTTGAGTTTAAAATAAGCCCTGGCAGTAGTACACAGAGGCCCAACCAGCCCAATAAATAGTGACTGTCTATGGCATCTTACAGCAGTCCCTCTGGCATTTGCCAGTCCAGGCAGGCCCAGATTTGTGGCGAGGCCAAAAAGCCCGGGCCTAGGGCGGCACAAATTTAGGGCTGTCATGCCGCCCACCTAAACCTTTCTCACATATGAAGCACTGGGGACAGGACACAAAAAAAATTTTAGCGCGTCCTCCATATATAAGCTAAATGGATGCTCGCGATCCTGAGGGGTGGGTGGCTAATTAGAATTAGAAATCTGATGTTGAGTCCGGGCCTGATGGGATGGTATGGCATGGGGATTCATTTTGGGTCCTAATCCATTGGTTGAGCTGAGCTAGCAAATTAACTACCAAAGTAAGATTAAAATATTTAAATAATTTGTAAACAAGTCTACAGTGTAATAAGAAATTGCAAAAGCATTCTGAGAAAAAAAACACCAACCAACAAACCAACAACAATTCAAAAGGAGATGGATTCTTGCTTACAAGACAGAGTGTTTGAATGCAGCATATGCTCCATATCCTGGACAGTTGTATCTGTCATCAAACACCCATGCGGTTCTTCTGCATAGGCTCTCCAGTTGCTTATCCTCTGTGTAGCCCAGAACCCTTGCCACTCGGAACAGAATCCTGAAAACCTAATGAAATATATATTGTCTAGTTAATACTTTCAGATCGCTAAGCATTCAGAATAGCCCCCCAACCTAGTCCAGAACTAGGGGTAGGCAGAAGAGACACCTGCGTAGTGTGCAATGATGAGGGAGGGAGCCCCGGCAGGTACCTCTCCTGCCTACCCCTGTTTTGCACTCCCATGCCCGCTGCTTGTTATTCCCCACCTCATGCGCATGCAGCGGGGGAGGACGCAGGGGAGAAAGAAGTAGCCTGCCTGGTCAGGGTTGGCTTGGTCTGCCCTTGCCCCCAACACAATTACACAATTTTTTGTTAGCAATTCATTCATAATGCATGTTTTTACATACAATTCAAGTCAGAAGACATACATACCAAATACAAAGCAAAAAAATAATCTTTATTATATTTTCAATATGGAATGCAACAAGTTCCTGTAATACATAGTACTAGCAATATAAAACAGTAATGTGCAAATCAGAAAAAACTAAACCCACACCCGACCCTAAACCACAAAATGTTGCCAGTGTGGGGCCTGCACCCAACCCATAACCAAATCTTTCTGCTCTGTGCGTCAGGGCCAGAACTAGGGGTAGGCATAAATCATGGAGAACCAATGAAAAATTGTTTAGAACAGGTCATTCTATAACATACAAAAAGTTAACTTAAAGGTGAACCACCCCTATCAAAGGTGTCCTTTCTTTAAAGGAGAAGGAAAGTCATTTTGGCATTTTACTGCCAATAGATTCGCCATATTAGTGGCACCTAGAACCTATATTTATTCTGCAGAAAGCTTTACAATACCTGAGTAAACAGCCACAGAAATTCCCTCTGTTTGTTTAAGATAGCATCTGCCATTTTAGCTTGGTCTCCTTGGCTTCCTGCTGTAGCTCTAGTGGTTGGTAGCATAGATCATGCATTCTGATAGGAGGGGGAGTGAATTCTTTTGAATTCTTATGGAAGCAGGAGAGGGGAGAATGCTGAGCAGTCTCTGGCCCCCGGAATGAAGGATTTTTCTGAGAGAGGAAGTCTGATATGGAAGAACATGTTTACAAAAAAGGAGACAAGAAATCCTGTGTTTCTCTTGATAGAGGACTCATAGCAGCGTTTCTGTGAGTGCTTATGGATGTGTTTACATAGACCTTTCTGATAAAGCTTACTTAGTTTTTACCTTTCCTTCTCCTTTAAAATATAACAAATATAACACAAATCAAGATTTCAGTGCAGGAAGTTATTTACAAGTATATAAGAATTAACAGAGGGGCTGAACACTTTAGCAGGGTGCTGTAATTCAGTTCAATATTCCCATTCAATATTCTAAAAATGGCAATTTTCAGTCCACTTACCGTTTCAGATTTTTTGTACTTATCTTCACATTTCTTTACTTGTTCTGGGGTAATACTCCTTTTAGACAAATTAATATATCCTAGAACAATATGCAGTGCATGCGTTAATGTTTCACAGTGACAGTACAAATAGTAAAAGAGGAATGGTCCTGATGCCTTCAAATCCCTGGTATCTGGTGCTTCTCTTACTTTCCACCTGATATTCCCCGCAGCCCCTTTTTCAGACCTGTGTTGCTCACCAACACAATGCCCGACCCAACTGCCTTAGGAGCTAGCATCAGCTGCTGAGACAGCAGTAGCAGGACCTATAAAGCAGGGTGACCAGATCCAGGGGTGGGCCAAGCCGACCGGGCGCCCTAGGCAACCTGGTTGACCACCTCGACCCCCCAGCCCACCCGTGATTTGGCATGCATGCACAGTTTGGGGAGGGGGTGCGATGCGATGGCAATGACAAAGGAGGGGGACTAGGGGTAGGCAGGAGAGGCTCCTGCCCGGCCCCAACTAATCATTGCACCCTAGACAGCTGCCTCTTCTGCCTACCCCAAGTTCCGGCCCTGACCAGATCACATGAAAGTTCAGGGACATAAAAAATCCAGCTAGCAGTGCTAAACTGGTTGCAGTTTATTTTAAATGTAAACCCTGTAACATGTATTTATTAAACATGTTTCCCATACATTAAAAAATGGATCTTATTCCGATATGCCCACCTTGAGGAGGGTGATATCTGGTTGGATCACATCAACAGGATGCAGACAGTTGGGCAGTTTAATCCTGGCCGATCAGCATTTCTCTGATATTTGGGTAGGCCCATCTGAGGGCCCCATACACAGGCCTATTAACTGCCAACTCAGATGGTCGACAGCTTTTATTGGCCCATGTATGGTGACCTTAACACAGGTAAATAACAGGGGTCTGCAGAGAGGGAGGGGGCACAACAAGAAAGATTAGAATCTGGTAGCTTATTAAATGTATACGAACCCATACATATTGTGTAAAACTCAGTGATACCCATCTGTTTCTTCTTTTATTTATTAATAATACATTAATTAATAAGATGCTATGGTCATTTGTATCTTAAACGATAAATTAGTAATATGTACAGTATTAATAAATAAACCCCTTATAGCAATTGCTCATTTCCCCCTTCCCTTCTTGGCCGAGGCAACTGTTAGTGCCTAACATCTCCTACATGTGGCACTTCTATTCCCTCTGCATTCAGGGGTAAAAAAGGCACAAGACTCAGACAGGCTGGTGACATTGCTCCCTTGCCCCTTATCAAGCACTCCCAACAAACAACCCAAAGTAAGATTTATGAATAATTTGACAATGGATTAGGTTTAAACATTCCAGAATAACCTAAAAACCAAATAAAACCGCAATACAAAGAAATAAACAGCTAAATAATGAAACATTTTTAGGCAGTAAGGGGAAAGCAAGAACTGAATGCAATAAATGGAGTCAGCATTTTGGCATGTTTTGTACACAAATTACCTGTGTCCTTAGCAACTTTGATAACCCTGAGGCACGCTTTCCTTCTCACCCTGAGAATTCTCCCGATGGAGTGGATACGCGTGGTGGAGAGCTCCTTCAGATAGATCATAGCTTTAATGCAATTGTATTCCAACAGCATAACATAGGCACCGTGCTCAAAGATGGCCAGAACCTTCACCATGACCACATCATCCACGTTGGGCTGCTGGTTTTTGTAGAATCTGCCACTCAGCATGTGCATTCTGTACACAAAACCAGTTTTAAACACAATGTTCAAATGGGTTTAAACCAATGATTAAAGTTATATTTTCCACCCAGAATATGCCCAGAACATTTCTTAGAATATTCACAATCACACATAAGATCAAAATAATTCCACTTTACTTTCCACTATACATCACAAGTACACACATGCACAGCTACTTCTGACTCGTGATTTTTTCGGCAGGCATGTATTCGTGGCGAATTTCCGCATTTTGCCATTGGCAAATTGATTCACGAAACTTCTGTGAAAATTCGTTGTGCAAATTGTTTTTGTCGCACGTCAAATTGGGCGCAGTCGCGTCAAAAAAGGCGTGGTTGTGTCAAAAACCCATGGGCGACAAAAAATAGACGCGGGCGACCAAAAAAAATGCACGATAAATGCATTTTGCAAATTTTTAATCGTTTCACCAGGACAGATTCGCTCATCACTACTTCTAACTAACAGTGTAGCAGAAGCCTGTTGATTAACAGAACTGTAAAAAAAAAAAAAATAGCTTTGTGGGAAATGGAGTTTTGGTTGGAGGTGAAAAGGACAGACGCTGCCTTCAAATACAATTACATTTACAAATAACTTTCAAATCACTGGAAAATGTAATGTATATTGGGAAGCTATATTACATTCAGGGCTGTATTTTATTTTTTAATTATAAACCTGGGTGCCACCTCCCCAAAGCTGCCGCCCTAGGCACAGGCCCTCGGGTGCCTATATATAAATATGGTCCTGTGTACAGCAAGTAGCCATCTTCTGCAACAGAAATAACAAGTTATGCATGACAGGAGTCCTGTGACTCCGCAACATAAGAGAGTAGGGGGACTGGCAAGGGACGGACTGTGTTGTAACATCCCTTTCTGTGAACTTCCCTGAATTACAAATTTACAATCACAACCGAATGAATACCTGCTGTGGAATTCCAGCCCATCTGGACGTTTATGACCAGACTTCCTTGGATTTTTTGTTCCCTGAAAAGTGCCTACTGTGATTTCCAGAGTCCCAACAAGATCCTTCTTTTCTTTTGCCGCCTTTGCTGCCACAGGGGTTCCCTTTTTGCGTGCCGCATACATTTCTCTCTGCCTGCTGTGCTTTCCTTCCTGCACACTCACAGGGTGGAGATCTCCTTCTACCCTGTTCAGCAGCACCAAGCCACTAGAGCAGCGGTTCTCAACCTGGGGGTCGCGACCCCTTTGGGGGTCGAATGACCCTTTCACAGGGGTCGCGACAGTCCCGGTTTTTACAGTGCGTCCCGCTGTCCCGGATTGTTCAATGAATGTCCCGCATTACGGAAATGCAGAACATTCATTAAACAAGCCAGGCCAGCGGGACGCGCTGGCTGCAGCGTAGCGCTTGTCTCTTCTTGCGGCTCCTTCTTCTTATTCGGCTCCTCGTACGGCGGCGACAGTTCCTTTTATAAGGTTGCGCCCGTAATTAAAGGGTCGCAGCATTAGGAAGGTTGAGAACCACTGCACTAGAGGAACCGGTCAGACCTAGCGTAGCAGCACAGAGGAATTCCATCATACTTACCGTGATTCTCCTTTCCTGGCCATCATTAACTCTCAGCATTAAAGGGGTAGTTCACTTTCAGTTAACTTTTAGTGTGTCCAAATCTAAGCAGTGTTTCAATTGGTCTTCATTATTTATTTTTTCAAGCATGCCAATCTGTAACAGTCTGTTCAATCAGGTTACATAGCATGTGGACATGTATTAGCATATTTATCAGTGTTCATCTTGTGTCCTGCTATTGTAGCCAAAATGTAAGCCCTTCTCCACTTCTAGCACCAGTATTTTTCAGCTTTTGCAGTCCTCCTGGTCTTTTGGGCTGAAAGAATCGCAATTTTCTTAAACATCCTCAGCAAACAGCGAAGGAGGGTGGGTCAGCTTGTTCCTGCTCCTTGGGAAAATCTGTGTAGCAGCTCCCTATGAGTGTCATGTGGCCCATCATAAGGGGATGCTGTTCTCTGAATTCCCCTTCCTTTTTAAAGGCACACTGGCACAAGTTAAAGGGACAGTAACACCAAAAAATGAAAGTGTATAAAAGTAATTACTATATAATGTAATGCTGCTCTGTACTGGTACAACTGGTGTGTTTTCCTTAGAAAGACTACTATAGTTTATATAATAAAGCTTCTGTGTAGCCACGGGGGCAGCCATTTACAGGAGAATAGGCACAGGTTACTTAGCAGATAACAGATAAAACCTCATTATATTCTATAAAGCTTATCTGTTATCTGCTATGTGCCTGTGTCTTTTCTCCTTTTTCCCAGCTTCAATGGCTGCCCCCGTGTTGACATAGCAGCTCATTTATATAAACTATAGTAGCGTTTCTGTTGCAAACTTACCAGTTTTACCAGCGCAGGGCAACAGTGCATTATATTTTAATTACTTTAAAACACTTTCATTTTTTGGTGTTACTGTTCCTTTAACTCCAATAATAACAATAACAATACAACCCATATCCCTCCCTATCCTCTATTTTATACGACCCTTGACAAACTTTATCCCTGATTCTAAAACATATGGGTCCAAGAAATTGTCTCAGAATATAATTCTCTACATCAGTGCTGTCCAACTTCTGTTGTACCGAGGGCCGGAATTTTTCCGACCTACGTGGTGGAGGGCCGATAATGGAAGCCAGTTTTGACCACTCCCCTTTTTAAAACCGCACCCACTTGAAACCACACCCATGTTATCACATGACCATACCCATATTAATGGTTGTAGTACAGCAAAAACCTGCCACACTCTGCCTTCCCTACCATGCCTGTGTGCCATACTCTGCCTGCCCTACCCTGCCTTTGTGTGTGCCATACTCTGCCTTCCCTACCCTGCCTTTGTGTGTGCCATACTCTGCCTGCCCTACCCTGCCTGTGTGCCATACTCTGCCTGCCCTACCCTGCCTTTGTGTGTGCCATACTCTGCCTTCCCTACCCTGCCTGTGTGTGCCATACTCTGCCTGCCCTACCCTGCCTGCGTGCCATACTTTCACTGTGTGTGCCATTCTTGGCTGGTTTGTGCCATACTTGGCCTGTGTGTGCCATACTCTGCCTGCCCTACCCTGCCTGTGTGCCATACTCTGCCTTCCCTACCCTGCCTGCGTGTGCCATACTTTCACTGTGTGTGCCATTCTTGGCTGGTTTGTGCCAAACTTGGCCTGTGTGTGCCATACTCTGCCTGCCCTACTCTGCCTGTGTGTGCCATACTCTGCCTTCCCTACCCTGCCTGTGTGTGCCATACTCTGCTTGCCCTATGCTGCCTGTGTATATGGCACACACAGGCAGCCTACAGTGACACAATGCTGGCACTGCTCCTACAGTCTGCACAATAACTATATATTAAAAAACGTTTTAATTGCAGTACCACCTCAGTATATGTTCTTTTTGTAGTATGCAGGGTTTATTTGTGGGTTTCTACTGCTCCTGAGGTGTGAACAGGGGAACAATGGGGGTGATTAGAGCCTGAACCTGAGGTGTGAACACTGCAGGGGTTGAACAATGCAGGTATTAAAAGGTGTGAAAAACACAGGGGATTACATATTTAAACAATACAGCCTGATTACAGCCTGAATCTGAGGTGAGAACCATGCAGGGGGAGCAGTTAATCACAGTACTGATACCATTTAAAGCTTACACAGGAGTAAGCCATCAAAGCAGCCAGACAGGTGGGGGGCCACACAGAGGGGGGTTGCGGGCCGCATGCGGCCCTCGGGCCGCCAGTTGGACAGCACTGCTCTACATCATACTAAATATAACTCAAGGTGAACTACCCCTTTAGCTCTCAGGTATTCCCCCATGCCAAAGATGTGTCCCCTAGCAACATAACCCCCCCCCCCCCCTCACTTCCTCATCTGTCTATGTAAAAAGCTCTGAACTACTGTAGGTTGGGGATGCTGACCAGGGAGATGGCCAGGAAAGGAGAATCATGGTAAGTATGATGGAATTCCTCCTTTCCCTGGCCAGAATTAACTCTCCGGGTGAGCCCAAAAGAAAAATATTACTCCTGCAGGAGACACAGTATACAGAAAAAGTATTTACCCATTTGCAATTCTTCAAAATACAGTTTACAAAAATATGGTTTTCTTGGGTTTAATGATAATTAGGCCAAAATTCAGGCAGTTTTTTGTGTTTGCAGGGGTTGAAGTGTCAGCCATAAAAATGAGTGTGTACTGTTTACAATATATGTTGGGGTCTCTAGTGTATTTGCTTTTGCACTTATCCGCAGGCTGACAATAAGCCTCGTGGGGCCCTACCCAAAGGAAAGACAAGGTTTAGGGCTGGGTGGGCAATCCTGTGGCTAGCCAAAAATAGTTGACCGGCATGAGTGTAATTCAAGCGGGGCTTAGCCAACTATTTTTTGCTGGACTGTGCTGGGAGTGCCGACTCTCTGGGCTGTGCACAGAGTAAAAATTGTTGGAGGGGGTAAGGGTGTGCTGGGTGAACTTTCTTTGTTGTATAGCAATCCTGTGGCTAAACAACTATTACTATTCTGCAATTTCCAGCCTGCCCTGAGAGCTTTTGCTGTTGAACTGGAGAGTCGCAAGTTCAACTTCCCTGGTTTAAAAATCTACTCAACAATTTGACCCTCCTGAATCCTGTATGTATGGGTAAATAGCCTTATAGGTGTGCGACGGTAAAGATCTTGGCTTTGCATCTGTTGCTCTAACTAAAGGGCAGATTATTACAGTAGTATGGAGGGCCCGGCAAGTGTAAATAAGATCCTTATAAAGCCACTGAGAGAAATGTGTGCCTCCACTCTGGTAAAGAGTAAATCATTTATAGAAAACACAATATTAGCTATGCTCACAGACAGAGAGAGAAATTGACGAAGTTGCCAGATGATCTGCAAGAAAGCAAGGAGAATCAATCCCCACCGGAAGAATACCAGTATCCCTCCCCCATGACCCCCAACATGTCTGGTGTACAAGGAGACAGAGCCTTACTTGGATACTTCTCTGTAGCTGCTACTCTTTGGGGGCAGAGTAGAGGAGCCCTGGCCCCTGGAAGCCATTGTGTTGCAGTATTGCCAGGAGTAACTCAGTCCTGCTGGTACACCAGGCGTATGGGGACTTGGAGGTGCTATTGGATTGGTCAGATTCTTTGGGAGGGCAGGGCAATATCCCATTACTGTGTGTGTGTGTGTGTGTGTGTGTGTGTGTGTGTGTGTGTGTGTGTGTGTGTGTGTGTGGGGGGGGGGGTTCAGTCTGTAACGTGCATGTGTAGATTTTAGCTGCTGTCTATAGTAGTCTAAATACTGGAACTGTTTACAAAGCTGATAAGGGAACTAGTACCTTATTGGCTAGCTTTTGAACAGGACTGGCTATTATTTTTTTTTTTAATTGTATGAATCACTCCCTATGGATACATACAGAAGGTTTATCAGAGAACGCCCTGCCCTTTTTCCCTATCACCTGCACTGCCACTGCCTGACACACAAGGTGGCCAATTAGTTGAGCAAAGTCAGTCTTTATATCCTGGGCCCACTGAGAACAATTTAATATAAAATGTACTAAATGGTATGGAAATGTGTGCTAGACTGGGGCCCACTTTTGTGGAATACCCTGTAGGCTAAATCTCACCCACTGAGCAGTTGTCAGATCCCAACTAGAAAACAAATCACCAAAGGCCAGATGTAAATATCTTGGATTTTATTGGTTTCTCACAGAAAGCACTGTAACTTGAACACATGTTGGGAATGATAATAAAAATATTCAACCATTTTTATCTGTTTTTGCATTGTTTTCTGGAAATAAAAGGCAAGTCCAGCAACAAATCTCTTTGCTGTGTACGGCATGACCCAGAGATCTATTGCACAAGAATAAAGTAAAGAAGGCAAGTTAAGTGTAAGTGTCTAAGCAATGGTATCCCAGCTGCCTCTCCACCAGCACTGGCTGAGCTAGAACTCACAGCAATAATTGCTGGTGGGTATGATTCCATAACTTCTGAAAATCCACAGACTGGATACCCCTTTTACAAAGCAAACATCTTTGAAGTGTATTTTCACTTGAGACTGAACTGACTGGTATAAATGCTGTTCCGTATATATATATATGATATATAGTAATACAAGCTAAGAGTAAGTATAGAAGGGCATTGATTGTTATCAAAGAGCAGTAGGGCTCTGATCGCTTTGAGTCCCAAGTGAGAATACACTCGCTGATTTAATAAATCAGCTCTTCTAATACAGATCTGATTAGCCGAGCCAACTCTTCCACTGACCAAAGAGAACGTTGTATGGATTGGATGTGTTTGCAGCTGTTAAAAATTCATGCGCACCTTGGCGTTGTCCAATTCTCCGTTGGAGTAAATTAAGCAAGTGGGTATTGGGCTTAATTTAAAGATTTTCCGCATATACAGACTGAATTGTAGAGGTTAGAAAGTGGAAGATATTCAGAGTTTAGCATTTTGGGCAAACGAAAATGGCCTTGAAGTCCGTGTTTGTGACTTGAATTTCTTTTATCCAAAAACAATAAAATGGTTTTTAAATTGCTGTTTTCTCAGTTTAATCTTCAGTTTTTGCCTCCATCTCCTCAGCATCATCATCTCCATCCACCTCTGCATTCTCTTTCTCCAGTCTCTCGAGCTGCCGTGCAAGCTCTGTTTCATCTGTATCTGTGACCACCTTGGGCTGAAACGGAACAACATAAGTTTAGCAAAAAAAAAAAAAAAAAAAAAAAACCTCAATGCCACCTAATGCTTACAGAACTAGCCCTAACAGGGGGCACTGCCAACTTCCCAAATGCTGGATACTCAAGGGATTCTCTAATCTCACAATTGAAACAACTGACGACACGTCTTTTTGGGATTTACCTCCATCTGGACGTTAAATACACCTCTCTTCTCTTCAATTCTCTCTTTAATGACGGACATTGCTTGGTTGAGCACAGAAAGCCCTTCTGTCCTCTCCAGGGTAGTAGTGGTCATCACGTACCGAGGAGGAGCAATCAGATTTATCTGCAATAACAATCATAAAGTCATCGGTCAGAGCATAAAAGATCACCACCTTCTGCTGAAAGGCAGGAACCTGCTTGCTGCACCCCCAACTCATCCCATTAATGCTGGTCACATGTCTTAAAATTGGGTGTTGGTCTTGGAGATCTCTCCCAAATGAAAGCCACAGTAGGGGAGAATCAGCCTGTGAGACCAAAGCTTTTGGCAGCAGATACTTTCCCCTAAAAATGTAAACATGCAGGAAGGCACCAGCCTATGAAAAATATGACCGGTGATAAATATTCAGGACAGCCTATTGGGGTTTACCGAACATGATATGGTGGCTTGCACAAAATAAGCATGAGGCCAGGGAATGTGATTTGGGGTCAAACCCCTCTTTTTTGTAAGTATGTTTTGCAGTAGATTTGGCAGTCATATTTCCATTATAGAAATGGCAAAAGGTATATAGTAAACAAGTGAGAATATATCCTAAATAAATCTAATAGAACTAGAACATAAATAAGGCTTAAGGTATACATTGGGTATCCTCTGCTAGTGGCAAGTCATGAAGGGCCCTAACCTAGCTGTGCAGCCTACTTTAATGCAAAGTGCATTTTCAGTTCACAAATATGAACTATATACAATATTGATCATATTGTATATATCGTAAACACTGTCCATTTGCCCCTACTGAAAAAACTTGCTGAGCTCTGAAACAACTATAAGGGTGACACCTAAGGGCAATGGCAGATGGGAAGTAATTGTTTATTACTGAATTTAAATGGAACAGCCTGGAAACTACATAACAGCAAGAGACAGAATCCATTCTATCCAATGACAGGAGGCACGGGTAGATTTATGCTGGCTAAAAAACGGCGGTGGACAATACACCCAGCCCCCTGTACAGATCTCTTACCTTAATTGGCATGTTCTCTGTGGAACAACTCAGCCCTGCTCTCAGTGCATCTTTTACAGCATCAATGCCTTCATACCCATAGCATGCCACTTCAATATCTATAAAAGAAACAGGCAAAGTAAGTTACACACCGGAACATACATAAAGACTACAAGCCAGCTGACATAATCGGTTCAGGCACAGTGCCATGAAAGGCAAGTTGGGGCCCACTAATCTGACTGACCAGCTAGTCACCATTTAGGAAATTCAATAAAACCCCAGGGAAGGAAAGGGACCGTGGAGAGTTTAAAACTGGCCCTGCTGTTTTGAAGAGGGGTAAAGGGTTACATTTCCGCAGAGCACAAATTTAACAGCAACCACAGCACACACCTGCTCGGATCTTCACTGCTTGTGGGGTCAGGCGCCTGTTTATGTTATCAATAAGAACACGTCTCTCATCTTCATTTAAGTCCAGCCCATCAAGAACATCTGGGTCACTGAAACGAAAACATTGTGTGACTGGAGGGAGCTGGCCAGAGAAGAGCACCTATTTGTCTTCATTAGTGCAGAACTTGCCCTTGGGCAGACTACAGTGGCCAAGGGCACAAGGCAACACTCTGACAGAAAACTATTCAGGCAAAGAAGGAGTCCAGCAGCAATCTGGAAACATTAGAGAGAGAGAATGAATCACTTACGAGACTGCGTGTTTAAATGCATCATAGGCTCCGTATCCCGGTTTCTTGTACTTTTCATCAAACACCCAAGCTGTCCTCTGGTAGAGACTCTCCAGCTGTTCATCCTTCGTGTATTCCAGCACCTCCGCCACGTGCCGCAGAATACTGTAAACCTTACAACAAACAGAAGCCTTGGTTGCTATGGCTTACTGCACCTGGGCAAACTTAGTGCCTTTTTATTGCATCACCCCCTAATGTTTTCACATCTAAATACCATTTAAGCTTAGGAGCTCCCTATATAAAACTAGAAAGCTGATCACTTTATCAGGGCTGTGGAGTCGGAGTAGAGGAGTCGGAGGCAATTTTGGGTACCTGGAGTCGTCAAAACCGACTCCGACTCCTACTAAATTTAAATGGGAATAAAAAAAAAAATAAAGCAAGTTTAAATGTCCCAATTCACAAACAGTCATAATTAATTACTTCTCTGCTATAAGAATAAAGCCCAAGGCACGCAGTGCATAAACGAACACGTTGAGCGACCATGAAGCATGCTTTTCATTGACTGTATGCTTCACTAAATGGGACGTAACACACAGTTAAGGTGCAGCAGCTCCACTGCGTCGTGTTCCTCTGTTACAGGGAACACAATGCCCACTGTGAACCTAGCCTAACTCTCACTGATAACTAATTAATTTTTTTTTAAACAAGTGGCTGGATAGTAATAGCTGGCATAAAAATCAAGAACAGCAACTTTACCAGTTCAAAACAAACCACATTCTTTGGTAGTTTTAACTTAAAACTACCAAAGAATGTGGTTTGTTTTGAACTGGTAAAGTTGCTGTTCCTGATTTTTATGCCAGCTATTACTATCCAGCCACTTGTTTAAAAAAATAAATAAATAAATAAACAAAACCTTGTTGTTTTCATTGTGTTTGTCTTTTGCTTTAATTGGCCAATATAGTAGAGTGTTGGCTTCTTAGCCAGTAGTTCTGTGGTTAAATGACATGTATGTCTCCTTCCTTTCCTTCAATGAATGTATAAAATACATTAGCATATTAAAAACAGAGGAGTCGGAGAGTCGGAAGTATCAAAAACTGAGGAGTCGGAGAATTTATCTACCGACTCCACAGCCCTGCGCTTTATAAACACTGTCATCCTCCCTATATATTTACATATGTTTACAATATAGTCTTTTATTCCTTAACCCCCATAGTGTTCACATACACTATTCGATGTATTGACCAAACCCTGCTGAACAAATGCACCCAGAACACTTACGGTTTTAGATTTGGTGAACTTATCTTCACACTTTAGGGCTTCCTCTGGTGAAACTCTTCTTTTGGATAAGTCTATATATCCTGAAAAAAAGGGCAAACATACAAGGTGAATGAGTCTAGGCAAATGCTCCCTGGATAAATGGCAATTACACTTTTTGTTTACTCTTTTATTATGTTTTTTCATTCCATTCTCTCAAACCCAATAACCACTAAGTGAGTAGGTTGCCATTACTACACACTTACATTGTGCAGGGGCGGTGCTCACAATTCTCCAACAGGCTACAGTGCAAAAGTTAAAGAATACTCCAATTGGCTGGCTGATCATAAGGAGCCAGGACCAACTCTAGAGTAATGGAAGGACATTCCGCACTGGCTGCTGAACATTAAAGCAGCCATACACGCCCAGATTTGGTCAAAAATGGCTAATACATGTCAATTGGTGATGGGTACACCAATGATGGGTCAGCAGATGAGAAAGCAAAGGGCTTCCTGCAGTTCTGATTACTTGGGCTCGACTCAAAACAGAATGTGTCCATGCCGATGAATGTCTAGTTGAACATTATCCTATCAGTTGGACAGGCAAGTTGGTTAAACATGTCGGCTATAATCAAAGGTTTTGTCAAAAATAGTCACCAGTACCCTTGCAGACTGTCAGTAGTTCTTCCCCCACCGGGAATGGTGCATGTTTCAAAAATTCAAATGCTGCTCTTATATTGCTAAGTGAGCTCAGGTTAAAGCTCAATCAGATACTTAACACATTTTGAAAGTTACTGTTACATCTGGACTGGAGCTCGCCAGTAGTTTGTAACTTTCCCTCAGCAAAGAGACAAGAAGGAATGTGCAGGTACTACTCCAGGACAGTAAGAGGGCAGCACTTGAAAGTAAACCTGTGGATGGCATGGGGTTGGCCTTCCCTTACAGAGGAACATGGTGCTATGTATTATGCCAAACTGATGATTCCAACCTCAGAGTGGAACTTGCCAGTGTAGCTTGAAGCAATATTGGTGGTAGAACCCCAAGTTTAAAGGGACAGCAACATGCAGCAGGTATTAATGGGAATGTGTCACTATGCCTATAAAAACATACCCTGTTTAATCATCCATTTCAAAAGTACCCCCATTTGTTCTCCAGCCTGGCAGGACTTTCCCCCCCAGCACTAACATCCCAGCCTTGTGCAAAGCAGTTTAGTGACAAAAAAAGGTAACCAACTGGGGTGGGGGCATTTTTGTAAGCATAGGGACAGTGTTTGTTAAAACCTAGAACATGTCACTATCCCTTTAAGGAGCATTGACTGCTATTTTAGACTGCTTACCTTTATCTTTATCCACCCTGATCACCACAACGCACTCGTTCCTGCCAATTCTAATAAGTTTGTTGATAGATCGGATGCGCCTCCTAGACAGCTCGCTGAGCAGGATCATGCCCTCAATGTTGTTATATTCCAAGAGGCTGACGTAAGCCCCCATCTCGGCTATGGACCGGACGTTCACCATGACAACATCGTCCACTTCCGGGAACTTGTGTTGGTAAAATCTACAGCTTAACGCAGGCATCCTGCGAAGAGAACCAGTAACATTTAAACCCTGTCTCATTCAGCTTGCAATCTATTCTTGGTGCTTGACATGCAGGTACTCTATTATTCGTCATCATCATCTTCTGTAGCCATTACCCTGACCAACCCTCTGATCAGTCTGGTCAGGCAGGACATGCCTTATTAAAGCTGCCCATGCATATAACCTGACAGTTTGGCCCCTCCACCTGTGCTTCAGTTGCATTTTAGACCATGCGGATACAATCCCAGCAGGAATATATTATTACTTTAAACAGCCCTACAGAAATCACATGTAATCCATGCAATATGATGGAACCACAGAACTGGACCGACTCAAAGGCTGATACAGACTAAGGTCCAAACCTGTAACCGGCTACATGCAGATTTAGTTGTGTACCAGAGCAGCTCTGCAGTTTTTTTTTAGCTGACCAGAGACTTTTGACAAAAGAATGACCAATTCCCTTTAAAGGGATTTAGCATGGAATAGCAAGTGACAGAGAGAAACTGCTTTTAATCGAAACTTTAAAATCATGAACATGTTTGATAAAGACATAGCAGAACTGCTATGTACAATTAAATTTGCTTTATTTATGCAATTAAAGGGGGACTCTGGCTTCCAAACCAAAATCTGTTAAAAAGCCCCACGCAACACAGAAACCCCTAATATACCTATCACTGTCATCTGTTCCTTCAAAAAGTATGAATAAATACCATTTTTATATGCTGCAAAACATTTCTTCTCTTTCTGCATCATTTCAAATCCTGAGTGTGGAGGAAAGTCTAAAACACTGATGTTACAAATTGTAACAACTTCTCCACCGCTTACAGACAGCATGCAGGAACTAACCCACAATGCATTGCATCACGATGTTCCTTTCCTTACTGACATCACATGTGCAGGGAATTGTGGGATTTGGAGGCTGCAGGCTGAGAACAGTTGACTACGGTTACATTTTGCCAGCCAGATCAGCAGGAGAACAGGGGGCCAGGCTTAGGTAACGGTTCCAAAGGCTGCATATTTTTTTAATTGATGTATATTGCAAAGTTGCTTAAAATTAGGTTTACTTTTCAAAAGGATTAAATTGTGTTTGGATGGAGTTCCTCTTAAGGTGGCCACACACGTGGCGATTTCAGATCTTTTGGTCGCATGAAAGATCGTTCAATCGGCCACTAACGTTTTGGCCCTTATTTGGCTCCTCCGTGAACTTTTATGGTGCTTGTGTTGCTCTCCAAGTCTTTTTACATTTGACTGTGGCTCACGAGTAAGAAAGGTTGGGGACCCCTGTAATAGCCAGTTACTATTTATTGGGGATGTTTGGGCCTCTGTGTACTTCAAGTGCCAGCATCCACCAACTGCTGAGGGCTGCAGATTCAACAACAGCTGGCTGTCAGCAGGTTGAAAGCAATATAATCTGCACTGCTGGCTCTGACTCCTGAAACAATGTAGCACAAGCCAACAGGTAAACAAATCTAGAGGAGAACTGAATTCTGCTACAATGTTCCTACAGTCAGAACCAGAGAACAGTAAAGGCTAAACACTGCTTTAATTCCCGTTACATGTCCCAATAAGTTCAAGTTTCCTGACAATGTGCAATGAATGTAAACTAAGTTACTCAGAACATTATCTTTCATTATAGAAAACACACTTTCTTTTTTAAGGAGAATTCCCCTTTAACAAAGGCCCCAGCAGGGAGATGGTTCTGGGACAGCTAGAAGGCGAGATGTTACCCACCGTACATATACAGCAGCCATAGCACGTTTGTATAAGGGTGGGTAGATCGCTTTAACACGTTTTACAGGAATCTGCAGGGAATTCCCATCCAACTACAGTAGAACCACAACTCCCAGTGTCCCGCGCTAGCCTGTACAGATAGTTATAGAAGGGCGATTCCACGCCGCTAAAGCTCCACAGCAGAGCGGCCAAGGCGGCTATTAGAACAGATACATGAGTCGGAGCCTTACTTGGCTGATGTTCCCTACGATCAAACAGAACGTTGGCACCGGGCGGGCTCCTTCAGCTCACGCCGCACTATTTCATCAGCATGCGTTCCGGCAAAGAACAACACGCATGCGCAACCCCACAACTACAGCGCTGACACCGGAAGCGGAAGTCGGTGCTACCATTACGGGGTTAGGAGGTTACAGGGCGCCATATTGAAGATGGAACATTATCGCTTTAAAATGTTGTTTCGTGTAACTCATATCATATTAAAAAAGGAATACGAATAAAATATTCCGATGTGGGTGCAGAAACCCATAAAACGTCTGACAAGCTAATACAGTTCAAAACGCTCTTCGTGCGCAGGCGCAGCATTTTTCCGTCTGCTGCGGATCACATGACGAGAGATGTTCAGGTGACAGAACCACGCCCTCCCTTCCTGGATCACGTGACAATCTCTCGCTTTCTTGGTTCTGCCGCAGGAATCCGAGTGTCAGTGAGGGGAGAAGCAGATCGCAGGTCAAGATGTCGGGCAAGGACAGGATCGAGGTGTTCCCTTCCAGGATGTAAGTATGGTGATACGGTCAGATATACCCGTGATCGGGGGCTTGGGCATCTGCTGGCGTGGAATTCTGGGATCTGTAGTTCTGCAATAACTAGAGCCACAGATGTCCCTTGTTGGTTATAATCTTTTGGGGTATTTGTCAGTGGGGTTACAGGCAGGCAAATGGCTCATAGGGGTATGTGTTGATGGGGGGATCCCTGTAGTGTATAAAGATATATATAAAATAGATAGATAAATGTGTGTGTGTGATATTCACCCACTGGCTTGGGTTTAGGGTGGGATAGGAACAGATACTAGCAGCAAAGGCAAAGCATTCTGTGTAAGGGTTCAGCTGTTACCTGGGGCCCTTCAGCAACTCCCACTACCTTAATGGATATATAGATTGTAAGCTCTGCAGGGCAGGGACCTCCATCCTCTGTGTCTTTGACTCTTAACTTATTGCAACTGTATCTTGTATTTATCTGTATTTATTGTTATACTTTGTATTTATCTATTATTATTTTAATAACCCCGTTTGTATTAATGTATTCTACTGTACAGCGCTGCGTACATAAGTAGCACTTTATAAATAAAGATATACATACATGCAATGGCAGCTAAAGGCCATCAGTGGGATAGTGGGAGATGCAGTTCAGCAGAGGCCTGAGACATCCTAATTAATGATATACACCCTTTTCCATTTGGGGGGACCAGCACCCCTTGCCCCTGAGCGCCCAGCCATTGCTGCTAGTGAGCCCATGTTAGGCTGGGGGATATGGGAGCTGCTAGCCGGCTGCATAGTACTAGCCAAACCCATGCACTTGTGTCGGCTGGGGAGTGCGGCAGCCTCACTATATACGCACAGTTACACACTCACCCACACAGTTACACACTCACCCACACAGTTACACACTCACCCACACAGTTACACACTCACCCACACAGTTACACACTCACCCACACAGTTACACACTCACCCACACAGTTACACACTCACCCACACAGTTACACACTCACCCACACAGTTACACACTCACCCACACAGTTACACACTCACCCACACAGTTACACACTCACCCACACAGTTACACACTCACTCACACAGTTACACACTCACTCACACAGTTACACACTCACTCACACAGTTACACACTCACTCACACAGTTACACACTCACTCACACAGTTACACACTCACCCACACAGTTACACACTCACCCACACAGTTACACACTCACTCACACAGTTACACACTCACTCACACAGTTACACACTCACTCACACAGTTACACACTCACCCACACAGTTACACACTCACCCACACAGTTACACACTCACCCACACAGTTACACACTCACCCACACAGTTACACACTCACTCACACAGTTACACACTCACTCACACAGTTACACACTCACACAGTTACACACAGTTACACAGTTCACTTGCCTGTGTTTAGCCTGTACGTTCCCCTCCCTGCTCTGTGACTTCCTGAAACTTGTAGTTCCCTAATGGCAGGGAGAAGGTTGTGACTACACACACTGACCTTTCTGCTGATGAAAGGGGATACTGTAAATATGTCTGTGTATATATATATATTTTTTTTTCCTCTTCCCTATATACAGTTATTGCACATTTCCATTATTTCTCTCAGTCAGTCCTTTGCACTGCTGGTTCTGACTATTGAAACAAGCCACTCTTTTAATATATACTAATTCAGCGTCGCTGCTATATAGTCACATAACTAAAATTATATACAAGTAGGGAATCCCTTATCCGGAAACCTGTTATCCAGCCAGAAAGCTCTGAAATACAGAAAACCCGTCTCCCATAGACTCCATTTTAATCAAATAATTTCAAATTTTAAAACTGATTTTCTTTTTCTCTGTAATAATAAAACAGTACTTTGTAGTTGATCCCAACTAAGATATAATTAATCCTTATTGGATGCAAAACAATCCTATTGGGTTTAATTAATGTTTTAGTGATTTTTTGTAGACTTAAGTTATAGAGATTCAAATTACGGAAAGACCCCTTTTCCGGAATACAATTGGTCCTGAGCATTCTGGATAACGGGTCCTATACCTGTAGAATAAATAAGAGCCATGAATATCCTATGAACTACATCTATACAAACAGCGCTCAGTGGTGTCATTTCTGTCACACGACTCGCTGAAAGTTGTGTATTGTAATTAATAATGTACCCCCTCTTGTAAGATATGAGGATATTAGACGTCACCTCGGAGTTCCGTGACCTTAAAATATCCTTATGTTTGACAATACAGGGAGCTTTTATCACTATATAAATGCTATTTGTTGTTATTCAAGAGACAGAGACTCCTGCACTTTGGGGGGGAACTGCCCCCCCAGCCCCCACACATCATTATGTTCCTTGCCAGGAATGTGGCCAGTTTTGAGTTTTTGTCCGGGTGCTCAGTGTAAACAAGCGCTCTGTTTAGGCAACACTGCCTGGCAGCCAAGCAGGAATATACTGGCCCCGGGTTTGGTTCCAGCAAGGAAGGGATGGAGGGAACCGGTAGCAGTCACATTGGGACAAGGGAAAGTGTTTGGTTCACCTGGCTGCTGTGCTTTTCCATAGGCTGCAATAATAACCCCCCGCTGAGTATAACAATGGTGGCAATGCTATTGCTCTCTATGCAGAATGCCTCAGCTGAGCCAAGAAACATGGCAGCCCCCAGGCACAATGTAGGATGTTCATTTAGAAACATTTTGGCAGAGGTTCCTTATCCTGTGTGTGTGCAAAGCCCCCAGTGCTATTAAACTCTCCCAGCAACGCCATACAAAGGCCTAGGGATGTGTATGGCAGCTTCCCATGGGATAGTAAGGTGGGTGCCCGTGTCATTATTATTATTATTATTATTAGCATTTATTTATAAAGTGCCAACATATTCCGCAGCGCTGTACAATAAGTGGGTTACATACATTGGACATACAGAGTAACATATAAAGCAATCAATAACCGATACAAGAGGTGAAGAGGGCCCTGCCCAAAAGAGCTTACAATCTACAAGATTGTAGATTATGTTGGTGCTTTATAAATAAATGCTACTAATAATAATGGCACAGGCATATATTGTTACTGGCTGATAGGGGGCAGCTTCCCATGGGATAGTAAGGTGGGTGCCCGTGCCATGGGGCTATATTGTGACTGGCTGATAGGGGGCAGCTTCCCATGGGATAGTAAGGTGGGTGCCCGTGCCATGGGGCTATATTGTGACTGGCTTATAGGGGGCAGCTTCCCATGGAATAGTAAGGTGGGTGCCCGTGCCATGGGGCTATATTGTGACTGGCTGATAGGGGGCAGCTTCCCATGGGATAGTAAGGTGGGTGCCTGTGCCATGGGGCTATATTGTGACTGGCTGTAGGGGGCAGCTTCCCATGGAATAGTAAGGTGGGTGCCCGTGCCATGGGGCTATATTGTGACTGGCTGATAGGGGGCAGCTTCCCATGGGATAGTAAGGTGGGTGCCCGTGCCATGGGGCTATATTGTGACTGGCTGATAGGGGGCAGCTTCCCATGGGATAGTAAGGTGGGTGCCCGTGCCATGGGGCTATATTGTGACTGGCTTATAGGGGGCAGCTTCCCATGGAATAGTAAGGTGGGTGCCCGTGCCATGGGGCTATATTGTGACTGGCTGATAGGGGGCAGCTTCCCATGGGATAGTAAGGTGGGTGCCCGTGCCATGGGGCTATATTGTGACTGGCTTATAGGGGGCAGCTTCCCATGGAATAGTAAGGTGGGTGCCCGTGCCATGGGGCTATATTGTGACTGGCTGTAGGGGGCAGCTTCCCATGGGATAGTAAGGTGGGTGCCTGTGCCATGGGGCTATATTGTGACTGGCTGATAGGGGGCAGCTTCCCATGGGATAGTAAGGTGGGTGCCCGTGCCATGGGGCTATATTGTGACTGGCTGTAGGGGGCAGCTTCCCATGGGATAGTAAGGTGGGTGCCCGTGCCATGGGGCTATATTGTGACTGGCTTATAGGGGG
Organism: Xenopus tropicalis; assembly: GCF_000004195.4. NCBI lineage: Eukaryota > Metazoa > Chordata > Amphibia > Anura > Pipidae > Xenopus > Xenopus tropicalis. Next base: position 119,238,680 of record NC_030684.2, read on the forward strand.
CAGCTTCCCATGGAATAGTAAGGTGGGTGCCCGTGCCATGGGGCTATATTGTGACTGGCTGTAGGGGGCAGCTTCCCATGGGATAGTAAGGTGGGTGCCTGTGCCATGGGGCTATATTGTGACTGGCTGATAGGGGGCAGCTTCCCATGGGATAGTAAGGTGGGTGCCCGTGCCATGGGGCTATATTGTGACTGGCTGTAGGGGGCAGCTTCCCATGGGATAGTAAGGTGGGTGCCTGTGCCATGGGGCTATATTGTGACTGGCTGATAGGGGGCAGCTTCCCATGGGATAGTAAGGTGGGTGCCCGTGCCATGGGGCTATATTGTGACTGGCTGTAGGGGGCAGTTTCTTGTCACACAGAGCACAGTGGCTTTTGTCTCCAGTGTGGGCCTGACACCCCAGCTTTGCACTAAAAACACGTTTACAAACAAGGAAATGCTAATAGAAACCCCAGGAGCATAGGAGCCCCCATAACCCAGAGGGGCAGCCAGACGTAAAGCACTATTGGGGGCACCAGCCTGGGAGCTGGTAAAGCAGCATTAGATTTGCAGCCAATAATTAGAAAATGGATGGGACATGGTCATTATTACATTGCTAGCAGTTGGAACAATGAAAGCAAGCATCTGATTGGCTGCTGTTCGTCACAGGGCTGGATTACCTGTGCCTCTGCTATTACATGCCCCTGAATAGGGCTTATGGCATCTCTCTGTATTACTTCAGTTGTCTCTTATATTCTATCCCTGTCTCTCTATATACTCCCCATCTGATTTACTGTGTCTGAGAGCACAGGCAGCACAGCGAGAGTGGGTCAATGTACATAGTGTATCATTGTTCCTAACACGGGGAGCCACTAAAGCTTCTCCTCCTTCCTAGGACCTAAGGCAGCATCCGTTACTGGTGCTAAACAAGTAATGTGTGTAACTGGGGCCCTTGTAACTCATGTGACTTACCTACCCCTGGTGGGATGAGTCCCTGGGTCCCTGTTTTCTACTGATTTCTTTCTCCATTTACACTTCTTTTCCAGGGCCCAGACCATCATGAAGGCTCGGCTGAAAGGAGCACAGACAGGACGGAACCTTCTGAAGAAGAAATCCGATGCCTTAACCATGCGCTTCCGGCAAATCCTAAAGAAAATCATTGAGGTCAGTCTGTCTGCCTGTCTGTCTGTCCTATAAAATAGAGCAATGTCTCTTTCATCATGGTCTGTATACGGCCAGGCCATATTCACAAAGGATATTCCTACCTGGTGCCCTTGGAAAATTACCCACTACCTACCCAAGGGCCATGTGTCCCAACTGCCCCACAACCACTACTGGGGCTGCCAGGGCTTTACCATTCTATTTGCCTTCTAAGTTGTGCTTAAAGAGGTTGTTCACCTGAAACCTTTTAGTTTTTAACTTTTAGCATGTTATAGAATGACCATTTCTAATCAACTTTTCAATTGAACTTCATTGTTTATTTCTTATAGGTTTTTAATTATTTGCCTTTTTCTTCAAACTCTTTGTAGCTTTTAAATGGTGGTCACTGACCCCGATCAGCCAAAAATGATTGCTCTGTGAGGCTACAGTTTTATTGTTATTTTTTATAACTTTTTTTTCCCTATTCATTCCCTCTCCTAGTCATATACCAGTCTCTTATTCAAACCACTCCCTGGTTGCTAAGGTAATTTGAACCCTAGCAACCAGATAACTGTTATAACTCCAAACTAGTGAGCTGCTGAACAATTATTGAAATAAATAAAAAGCTGCAAATAATAAAAAACGAAGACCAATTGCAGAGTGGCATTTACCTTTCTGGCCCAATCTAACAGCCCAATATGTCCTCTGCAGACCAAGATGCTCATGGGAGAGGTAATGAGGGAAGCTGCTTTCTCACTGGCTGAAGCCAAGTTCACTGCTGGAGACTTCAGGTAAGAAAAGTGGAGGTGGAGCTGCCATGCTGACCATGCCCTGCTGCCGGTGCCTCAGTGGCACAAAACCCAATTATTAGTATAGAAAACAGAATGGGGGTTATGTTTCCTAAAGGGGAAGTTCACCTGTATAGTAATTTCTATGTTACAGATCCATAGGGAATATCATGGGTTACATTCAGTATGGCAACTCTCTGTATTCTCAGTATTGCTTGTTGAGAACCAAAGCTCTGCCACAGCAGCCGCAATATGAGCTTTGGAATTAACCATCAGATGCCCTGAAAGCCATAGCATGTCCTGAGGTAGCAAACTGCAGCACGCTGCCATCTGTTGGCCTTGCAGTGCAAAAGCCTGGCATGAATCCTTAGCTATAAGTAGGAATTAGGAAGCTGTGAGACACTGCCACCTGTCGGCCGTGCAGTGCAAAGAACTTCTAGTAATTCTTATGCTTAGATTGGGAACCTGGAAGACACTGCCACCTGTTGGCCATATACAGTGCAGGGAACCCGCATGAATCATTATCCATAGATTAGCATAAGGAAGCTGAGAGACACTGCCATCTGTTGCTCATATAGTGTAAAGGCCTGGCATGACTCTGTAGGCAGATATACTGCAAAATCCAGTTTTGAAAAGCCATGTTCGTTCCTCTCCCCCCAGCACGACTGTTATACAGAATGTGAATAAAGCTCAGGTGAAAGTGCGGGCAAAGAGAGACAATGTAGCAGGTAAGACTCCATTTTTTAACAGTCAACCATTCAAGGTGCTATAATGTTTCTGTAAATGAGCTTTCAGGGTGGGGCTGAGAGACACTGCCATCTGTTGGCCATTCTGTGTAAAGGCCTGACATGAATACTTTGCTGTAGATAGGAATTACCAAGCTGAGAGACGCTGCCATCTGTTGGTCATTCAGTGTAAAGGCCTGCCATTGAATACTTAGACCTAGATAGGAATTACGAAGCTGAGAGACACTGCCTCTGTTGGTCATTCAGTGTAAAGGCCTGCCATTGAATACTTAGACATAGATAGGAATTACGAAGCTGAGAGACGCTGCCATCTGTTGGTCATACAGTGTAAAGGCCTGCCATTGAATACTTAGAAATAGATAGGAATTACGAAGCTGAGAGACGCTGCCATCTGTTGGTCAGTCAGTGTAAAGGCCTGCCATTGAATACTTAGACATAGATAGGAATTACGAAGCTGAGAGACGCTGCCATCTGTTGGTCATTCAGTGTAAAGGCCTGCCATTGAATACTTAGACATAGATAGGAATTAGGAAGCTGAGAGACGCTGCCATCTGTTGGTCATTCAGTGTAAAGGCCTGCCATTGAATACTTAGACATAGATAGGAATTAGGAAGCTGAGAGACGCTGCCATCTGTTGGTCATTCAGTGTAAAGGCCTGCCATTGAATACTTAGACATAGATAGGAATTACGAAGCTGAGAGACGCTGCCATCTGTTGGTCATTCAGTGTAAAGGCCTGGCCATTGAATACTTTGACATAGATAGGAATTAGGAAGCTGAGAGACACTGCCATCTGTTGGTCATTCAGTGTAAAGGCCTGCCATTGAATACTTGGAAAGGAATTAGGAAGCTGAGAGACGCTGCCATCTGTTGGCCATGCAGTGTAAAGGCCTGGCATGAATACTTATCCATAGATAGGAATTAGGAACCTGAGTGACACTGCCATCTGTTGGCCATGCAGTGTAAAGGCTTGGCATGAATACTTATCCATAGATAGGAATTAGACACACTGCCATCTGTTGGTCATTCAGTGTAAAGGCCTACCATGAATACTTACACCAGGGTTCCCCAACCTGTCTTACTCGTGAGCCACAATCAAATGTAAAAAGACTTGGAGAGCAACACAAGCATCCTAACAGTTCATGGAGGTGCCAAATAAGGGCTAAGATGGGCTATTAGGTAGCCTCTATGCACACTATGTATGTATGTATATCTTTATTTATAAAGTGCCACTTATGTACGCAGCGCTGTACAGTAGAATACATTAATTCAAACAGGGTGTTAATAAGATAATAGATAAATCTATCAGCTTACAGGGGCTTTGTTTGGGCAGTAAATCCTGTTTTTATTTAACCAAAACTTGCCCCCAAGTCAGGAATTCAAAAATAACTCCCTGGTTTGGGGGCACTGAGAGCAACATCCAAGGGATTGGGGAGCAACATGTTGCCCCTGAGCCACTGCTTGGGATCACTGACATAGATAGGAATTAAACTAAGAGACACCGCCATCTGTTGGTCATTCAGTGTAAAGACCTGACATGAATACTTAGCCATATATAGGAATTAGAAGCTGAGAGACACCGCCATCTGTTGGCCATGCTGTGTAAAGGCCTGGCATTGGATACTTATCCATAGATAGGAATTTGGAAGCTGAGCGACACTGCCATCTGTTGGCCATGCTATGTAAAGGCCTGACATGAATACTTATTCATATTTAAGAATTAGGAAGCTGAAAGACACTGCCATCTGTTGACCATGCAGTGCAAGGGAAGGGAACACATCCATAGGAAACATGCAGCTTCAGTGGGGTCCCTTCAGCTGTCAGTTTGTTAGCTTCCACAGCCTTGAGATCCTCTGCAATACCCAGGATCGTACAGCAGCTGCATTCATATGTATCCCTCCCTTCTATCCCTCTATCCTCCATTATTAGTGCAAATCCCATGATTGTCCCAAATCCCATGTGTCATCTGCTGGCCTTACAGTGCAGAGGCCTGTGTGGAAGGACTTTATTGCTCCCTGGGCTTGACATGACTCCTTTGGGACAGCAGTGAGGGGCTGGTGGGCGCTAAAGGTTTCTAATCACATGTGTTGTTGTGTTTCCTGCAGGTGTGACCTTACCAGTGTTTGAGCATTACCAGGAGGGAGGCGACAGTGAGTATCAGCCAATGGAGCTCTTAGCTATCTCTCTATATAACCAGTGCATGCCTAACACTAATCCCCTCCTTGCCCTCTCTCCCAGGCTATGAGCTGACGGGTCTCGCCAGAGGTGGGGAACAGCTGGCCAAGCTGAAGAGGAATTATGCCAAGGCTGTGGAGCTGCTGGTGGAACTGGCATCACTGCAGGTAGGGACACAGAAGCCATAGGAATACTCCTGAGTCCCGACAGAATGTCTGATACTGGATGTGTGGAACATAGTGGCGCAGAGGCTGCTGCCGCACGTCACTGACACTGATGGGTTCTCCTATGTTCTGTTACAGACTTCATTTGTGACGTTAGACGAAGCCATTAAAATCACTAACCGACGTGTCAATGCCATAGAACATGGTAAGCAATGTAGAAAGCACCAATGTATGGTTTCAGCGTGGGGCAGCATGCAGCACCAACTTGGGGGTAGAGGAAGTTATTTCTGTGTATAAATGAACAGCCTTATTCCCTACTGGCTCAGTTATACCCCCACATTCGTTACGTAAGAAAGAAAGTGAGGTTAATGAGGCAAAAGGAGAGCAGTGAGTGAGGGCTAAGCACAGAGTCCTGCCTGTCTCCTCTTCCATTGAATAACATCATATGCAATGACAACGGCGTTTTGACTTCCCCTGTTAACATCAAGAATGTGCAACAGGAGCGCCCTCTCCTGTTCCCTGGGGCTGGGGAAAGGAGCAAACTGCGGAAGTGAGCAGAGATGTGTCAGGAGACTACTCTTGTGCCAGTGAATTGCTGTTTTGCTATTCTGTCATGCTCTATTCTGTCCAGCAGATGGCGCACTTGTGACAAATTCAGGATCCCAGCAGTGAAAAGCTGCTAATATCACAAACTTGAAAAAAAACGAATAATGTAAACTGCACAAGTGATAGGAAGAGCTGCTATACTAGTACATGAGCTTTACCTCCCTTGTAAGCTGGTGGCTGTAGAGAATCCCAAGGGCTGTTCATCAGGAGGGGTTTGTATGTTTGGGTGCAGTCTCGGGGTGGGTCACGTGACTAACATCTTCTCTGTTTCAGTCATAATACCCAAGATAGAGCGCACCTTGTCCTACATTGTCACTGAACTCGATGAGCGCGAGAGGGAGGAGTTCTACAGGTACACATTGTGCTCACATGATTGGTTAGAAGTCTCTTGGCTTTGGGTGGTAATGTAATATGGCTGCATCGTGACTCAACGTAAAGCATTCACGTGAGAGGCTCAGCAGGTGATGTGGGGGCATCAGAAGGGGCACTGATACTGGGCACTCCATAGGGGGAGGGCAGTACTGCATAGTGGCACCCCATCATACTATAAGTAGTGCTATTAGCAAGTTGGTCATTGGTCCTACAGCGTGATTCCATTATTGTGAAGGCAGCTGGAGCGTAACCTCAATGAGCCATTAAAGGAAAACTATACCCCCCAAACAATGTATATATAAAATATATCATATAAACAAGCTCATATGTAAAACCCCCTGCTTCATATAAATAAACCATTTTCATAAAGATATACTTTTCCAGTAGTATGTGCTATTGGGTACTCCTAAATAGAAAATTGCCATTTTAAGAATTAAGGGCCGCCTCCTGGGACCATAGGATTCACAGTGCACACAAATAAACCAAGGCACACATACATGTTAGGCCCCAGCAGCCAATGAATGGGCAGAGTTCTGCCTTTTGCTCCCACACTACTTCCTGTTACAGTTAGAGCTGCATTATTTCCTGTCACCTGATCTCTGAGGGGGCACACAGCCCATCACTAAATGGCGGCTCAAGGGAAAGGATGTAAAAGGGCAGTATCTGTTAAGTATTCATTCTGGCAGTATAGTTTTCCATTAAGGGTGAAGGTACATGGGGCAATTAGTCTTAAATTAACCTAAATTGCCACGATTTGTTGCCACGGGTGAGTTTTTTAAAGTCACCCACTAATCGCCCTCGTGTCTTTGCCCTAATTGTTTATGTATATAGTTATATTGCAGTTAGTCCAGTAACCCATAGCAATCATAAAATGTTATATTAGTGGTCTGAGTGGTGAGAACTTATGTGCCCAATCATGCACGGGTGTAGGCCGCCTGTGCCCAATAATCCATTGCCAATGGCTATAAAATAACTGGGTGTTTCTGGCGCCCCCTCCAGGCTGAAAAAGATACAGGAAAAGAAGAAAATCATAAGGGAAAAGGCAGAGAAGGAACAAGCCAAATGGAAAAAAGTATCGGGCGGCGCCGAACCGGCCAATCTGCTTGCGGAGGACAGAGATGAAGATCTGCTGTTTGATTAACCCCTCGGTTCAGCCAATGACAGATAAAATGGAAGGTGTATATATATAAAGTGTTTTATTTCATATTGTCAGCTGACTCTCCAGTATGGCCGCCCCCAGCCCCTATGGGGGGTGGAGCGGCCATACTTCATACCCATAATGCATCAGTGTGTTACTGGCTCCGGTGATGTTATTTAAACTGATATTTAAGAGAAACATACAAATCTGTGTATTTTCCCAGTTTCTGGGCCATTCTAACTTATTTGTGTGATTGTTCCGCCCTGTAACATCCCTGTGCTCCCATTGGATGCAATAAAGTGTCACGTGGATTCCCTGATTTATTTCCTTGTACATGGGAGGAACGTGTTCTAGAGAGAAGCCAATAGCAGCGCAGAACTGTCTCTTTAACATCCTTTATTCTGGTGAAGAAGGGGGCGTTCCTTGTGCAAAACTACAGAGACGCAGCCCTGCTAGGGGCGGGGCTTCCTGCACGGGGGGCTGATTATTGTAGATTTGGGGAGGGAGTCACCATTGGAGCCGACAGACTATTAGGAGCAGATTTATCAAAATGTGAGTTTAGAGCTTAATACATAAAAGTGTATTTATCAAATGATGAACTCTTAATTTTCACCCGTTGATAAATATGCTTCCAAAAACCCCATAGGAATGAATAGAACGTGGGTGAGTTTTAATGTATTAAGCTCTAAACTTATATTTTGATTAATCTGCCCTTTAATGCCTCTTTTCTGACCCTTAGTTCACCTTTAAAGCTGCTTTAGTGTTTTTTCCACTTATATGGATTCTGGATATTTGCCTTTGGAAGGGTTAATAAAATGGCCTGGTGCTTCTGTGCCATTAATGTTGAGCGGGGTTGGGGCTTTGGTGTGTGTGTATAGGAAGGGGGATGCCCCCGCAGGGTGCCCAGCCTGTATCTGCCCTCCAGCAGGCGCCCATGATTATACCATACTGAATGGGAAAAGGCATTACCTTGGGAAAAGGGGGTCATTTACCATTAGGTAAATAGAGTTGTTACTTTTCCTGCTCACCTGGGGGAACCCGAGTAACCTGTAATGGAACAGTAATTTGCTCCTACAGGTTAGGGGATGTGCCCATGATGTTGGATTCAGAGCTCCCTGTACCACCCGGTATATTTACTGTTTGCCCAGCCCTGTGTATATATTAGGTGCCAAGTACATAAATCCAGGCTAATGCTAGCCAATGAAGCAAGACACACAGCAGCAAAGATGCAGATTAACGAGACAGCGGCTGAACAACAGTGATTTTATTTGCAATCTAAAATAGAATCTTCCATTTGTACACGGGTGTGTGGTGCCCCATCCATACACAGTGCAGCTACGGCCCATACAAAACTATTGGGGTTCAGCACAAAAATAGATCTGTACAAGGCTTTATTCTCATAGGGATCAGCGCAAGGGGACAGATTCCCTTCCCCAGGGTGCCGCTCCGGATCGCCGAGTGTGTAGTAGTGTTTGCTAATGTGCCCAGTACAAAAAGTGCTTGATAGGAAGAATACAGATATGTGCCTGTACACGAAGGGACTTCCAGTTCAGAATTCTGTCATTGGGAAAGGCCTGTGAGATCGTGGCCAGCAGGCAAGAGGGAGAAATCCTTCATACACTAAGCTGGTGGGGCATTGTGGGATTTGTAGTCCTGCTGCAGCACCATGAGAGATAAGGCTGAACTGTATGTAGCTAATAAGACTAAGCAGGTCCCTGTCAGCTCCATGTCTCCTACACACGGGGGCCCAGAATAGGGGAAACAGTTCGGCACCTTCCATACAGTGTTCAGCCTTTCCCATGGAACTCAGGGTAGAAAGAAGTGGGGCACAAGGGCCAGTAAGGGTCTTTCTGATATCTGCCAGGGGCCACACACATCTATGTAGTGTTAAACACAGAATATCTCCCTCACTTACACACTTCTGCACCCCATATTGGACACTTGTGGCAAGTGGTGACCCTACTTCTACAGTGGCCCCAACACCTCCCAAATGGAACAGCTGTAAGGCAGGATCTGCCCAGATCTTCTGACCATTTACAGTACAGCTGGGGAAGCCAGGGCCTAACTGGAAAGATCAGTGGGAAATTCCTGCTGCCCCCTAATGGCTGATAAAGAGTAGTACATCTGATAAATGGATGGGATATGTGGTGAATACAGGGTGGGTACTTACAGCATAAATCAGCAGGGGGTTTGTACACTTTTACTACCCTGCCCTGCGGCTTGAGGCTGTATCTCGTCACTTCACCTTCATAATGAACAGAGATTAGTTTTCCATTTGATCTGCAACAGTTTGTGATATTCCCTTTATTCTCTGTGCCTATGGACACGGATTCATTTCCTTCATGTGATCACATTCGGCTTCTATGGACTTTAATGAGAAATGTAACATTGGGCAAATGGACTGCACCAAGTCTAATAGCCAAAACCTGACTGGTTGCTATGGGTTATCATACAGGTTACTACCTTATTCTACTTACTGACTCCTATGGGTTACTACACTCAGTGCCTGATGCAAGTTGTTCCCACCCTACTACTATAGGCACCATCTCTCCCTACTATACCTGCTATCCCACAGCCCCAGACCCTTCCCAGAGGCTATTATCCCACTGCTACTATAGGCACCATCTCTCCCTACTATACCTGCTATCCCACAGCCCCAGTCCCTTCCCAGAGGCTATTATCCCCCCACTGCTACTATAGGCACCATCTCTCCCTACTATACCTGCTATCCCACAGCCCCAGTCCCTTCCCAGAGGCTATTATCCCCCCACTGCTACTATAGGCACCATCTCTCCCTACTATACCTGCTATCCCACAGTCACAGTCCCTTCCCAGAGGCTATTATCCCCCCACTGCTACTATAGGCACCATCTCTCCCTACTATACCTGCTATCCCACAGCCACAGTCCCTTCACAGCAGACATTCTACCTACCATTATTATAGGTAACACAGTGGGCTCTTCAGTCTAATACTTTCTTTATACCTATAGCAGTTGCATGAGAGCACCGGGGCCTGATTAGACGCCAGCCCTATTATATTTGTTAGTGTAGCTCAGCCAGGAATATGGGGGTTTAGACAAAGATGAATGAAACCACAGGCACAGAGCACATGTCCATAGCACAGAAGAATTTTGGAAATATCATGTCCTTATTGTATGTATGAGCCATAACAGTGTGCGACCCTATGGGAACTGCTGGAAGCCACACTGGACCTAATTAGAGAGGTACCCCCATCCCTCACTCCCCCTTTATACAATCACTAGGAAAGACATATGTACAGCAGAGTGCAGTCTGTCCCATATAGCTGCACCCATCTACTCTCAGCGCCAGGCGCACGGTGCCAACTACACATTCATTTAAATAATAAGCGCCACATGGCACCCACATAATACTGAGTCACATACAATACACAGAGAGAAGCCCTCGCCACTCCCAGGCCTGCTCTCATCTTTATAGGATACAAACAATCCAGTGTATGAGAAGTGAGAGGAAACATAGTTAATCATGTCACCGAGCGTGCAATATGGCAGCACTAAACTGCAACTCACAGAATGGAACACAGTTCAGCCAACAGGGGGCCTCAGTGCTGCCCAATACCAACAGAGGCTTCTCCCATATATTAAGTCACGTATTTCTACCAACATACAAACAAACTGGGAGGAATCCCTCCATGTGAAATAGTTGGGTTAGTTCCGCTAGGCTAGCCATTGCCAATGCCAGGAGGGCACCACAGATTATCCAGGCACCTTGTATTATCCAACATGACCGCTACACCCAGCTCCCCCCCCTATGCATACAAATGCCAACATGCACATCATTACCTGGGTGTATATCAGCATTGGGAATACATTCTAGAACTAAATCTAGTACGACTATAACTCCCAGAATCCCTCCTGCAGTTGACAATATAGTTCTTGAGGCTCATATTGTGCCCATTTCAGGCAGGGGGATGTTGGGATTTGTGGCTGTGTGAAGGTTGCATTAATGGCAGTCCTTGGTTTAATCGCTATAGTATAGTATCACTGAGCAATGCAGCCGTTACTGTACAGTATAGCACTCATGGGGTGTAGTGTCAGTCCATCCCAGACCAGTGCAAGTGAAGATATTCAAGGCCATGTTGTACCTTTAAGACTACGTAGTGACAAATATATGGGAATGTAGTGCAGCAAGAGCCCTGGTACAAAGGCAGAATTCAGATAATGGTTGTCTATATGCTTACACACACACAGCCAATGAGATTGCAAGTCAGGCATCCAATCGCATGGACTTGCCCCATTTGTGGCTACGCTGTGCGCCCAATCTGTTCTATGGCTCAGTGCGCCACTCAAACAAATATACACATATTGGGAGCAAAGCGCTAGGTGCAGAAGTAACTGCTGCAATACATGATTTGTATTCAATCTAATTTTATACCTATTCATCCAAACATGAGATGTAAACAGAAGTCACAGTTGGCAACTGCAGTGCCGAGAGCAAAGGCACAGGGACCCAAGGCACAGCACCGCAGGACGGCTTTTTCTGCTCTTTTGTCCCCAAAACTAATGCATTAAATATTCCAAAACGAGCTTGCCTAGCACAATATAGAGAGTCATGGCCTTTACTGGGAGCCAAGCTGCTACCCTGGGATAGTGTTAGTAGACAGCTATACCTCCTACCCAGCCCTATTAACCCCCCCCCCCCATCCCAGTCTGCAGAGAGCGCCCCTAGACTGCAGGGACAGCACATGGAAGATAGAACAGTCACTATGCGGGGGGGGGGTGTTCAGTATATTGCCTGGGCTCTCTGCACCTAAATGCAGAGAAATGGGGGTGGTGAGTGTCATTAAAGGAGAACTAAAGCCTAACTGAAAAAGTAGGGCAGAAATGTTGTACCTTATGTTTTGGGTTTCTGTACCAGCCCAATGAAAACACAACCCTTTAGCAGGGAAGATCTGTGCCCCCAAAGATGCCCCAGTAGCCCCCCATCTTCTTTTCTGCCGATTCCCTACTCTGTGCTGCTGCCACTTACTGAGCTTAGTGATCCACTCACAATATACTGTATGTATAGAATATAAAAGTCATGATACAAGGCTGATTAGTAATTAGTTTGGATTCTTACTACATGGCAGCTTAGACACCAGTGCAATTAGCAGTTAATAATCAACCCTGTAGTGTCAGCTTATATGCCAAACTAATTTTCTGCTTGATAATTTGTGACGACCCCTAAGCTCAGCTTCGCAACCGCTGCCCAGAGCCCACTGAGCTTGTGAGTGTCGCAGGCACTTTCCAAGATGGGGAGCTCCTGTGACAAATTTGAAGTCCTGAATCATTATAGCACATTGAGATGCTGAAACTTTAGGCTGGTGCAGTATGTAAAGTGTATCAAATATGGCATTTTTTAACCATATTCATTTTTAGGGTTCAGTTCTCCTTTAAATCAGGTCAAAACAGCACCCAACCAATCAAGTATAAGATAGATATGACTGAGATAGGTTGCTAGCTTACCATGCCAGATATATATTCAGGGATTCTGAATAATCAGTAGCATCACATGACAATGGGTTTCAGGGGTGTCCAACCCCAGCACCTCCAGCTACAGAGTTGGCTGTTTGTTAGTTATTCTGGGAGATGTTCTAAAACCAATTCATACCTCCTGGTTGGAAGCGAGAGCTACATGTTGCTATGTAACTTCAGCACGGGGATCCCTAAAATTAACCGATTAAAAACAATAAAAATATGCAGAAAGCTTACATTCTTGTCATTGTGTCATACAGGAGTCGCTGGTATCAAGTGCCATTGCTAGAAAATGGAATGTTTCAGTCCCAGATTCATGAGCAGAAAACAATGCAACCAATTACAAATGGCGGCAGAGCTTGAATGTGCCAGGATTTGCTCTCTGGATCCAGTTACAGTTCTGTACATGGGATTGTTCTGTGCACGGGACGATCCGGGCCTTGCAGTCCAAGTGACAGTGCATTGAGCTATAGAGATATGTGCTTGTTTCTTATATACAGTATAGGATTCCGGTGCCATGGAGGACACACGCCTGTGCACACGTGATTGATTACACAGAGATTTGTTCTATGGTTACACTGGAAGCTGGTGGGTAACAACAAGCACTTGGCTTATAAAATAAGAGTGTGTGTAACAAGAACAACAACAAAAATAATCCAGTGTGCGCCGTCAGGTAGTTACATGTGCTTTGTGTGTATAAACCCACAGCTGCTTGTTTCCCATGGAATGCACTTTTTCTCTGCAGGAGTCCTCCCGCCAGCAGAGGGCGCTGTAAAAGCGCTACTCCGAAGGTATCACAGACTATGGACACCGCTGCAGACTGCAGTTCAGTTGTAGCATTTTCAGCTTATGTTGACAAACTAAATTAAATTTGATTGGTGTTTATCTTATAAAGAGCTTCTAAAACAATCATCATCAAGTAGAAACAAGTCTCACTGGTTCAGTGAAGGTCCTTCTCACTAGGCTTTGGATAGTGCCATTGGCTGGGGTACTATGGGATACATGGAGTGGCACCATCTGTGTGTGCCAGCCAGCACTGGTTTCCACTGGAGAAGACCAATGGGGCTCTCAGTACCACACTGTGCACTGCGCCCCTGTGATTGCCTACAAATGGCTAGCATGCTTTCTATTCACCGCAGCCATGAGGAAGGGACCCACTGAGGTTCCGTGTCCAGTTTATTGATTAGCCGAAGAAGTTCCTGATAAGCCTTGTCCAAATCCGTATTTACAATCGCCGTATCAAAGAAATGCCCGTTGTTCTGCTCCATTTCTCTGGCTTTCTCAATGATCTCTCTCAGCTCTTCTGGCTGCAACAGAAACACCCATAATAGTTAATACCATCACCCAAACACATACTGTCTGACTAACATACTATTGAGAGAAACCGGATTAAAAGAATAGTGTAGGGGTGTCCAATAGAAAGGCTGACACATGGTCATATACTGCTTATTGGCTCTAGCATATCAACGATGGGGGCCATGACCAGCTTGAACCAAGCTAATCTTCAAATCGTCCTACACCTCCCCACACAGATTTTGTTTGTTTCTAACCCTAGTACTCCAGGAGGTACAGGGGCAAATTAGCTTACACAATACCCCATTTAGAAATAAGTAGCAGCTATTGGTACTCCAATGAACAGGCGTCAACAATGAATCTATATCTACAGTCAGTTACATTTAGATTGATGCAGCTAGCTAAGTTCAGAATCAATGAGAGTCGCAGAGTGAAGTTTAGAAGAATCAGAATCATAAAACCAAACATTTGATTGGTTGCTTTGGATTCATTGACTGAGGAAAATGTTGTCTGTGCTATTTCTCATTAAATGTTACATCTCAGTAATGCAAGGGTCCAGTCTGTCTCAGTTTCATTTCTTTTACCTACACAAGCCCAATAATGTGAACGGGTTCTCTGATCCCAAATATATATCATAATGTTCCAGGAGAGACAAACCATTGCTTACCTTTGGATTTCTGCCTTCCTTGGCCAGTAATGCCCTCAGCCTTTCTTGAGATGGTGGTGCAATGAATATAATATATGGTTTTAAGTCAGAATTACGAAGCATTTTTAGCGACTGTGAAGGAATAAAGTTATAGCAGATTTTAGTAAGATACGTTTTTTTAAGCACAAATAAATCCACCCATATCATTGCAAGTAAATTTGCTCAGATTGCTATCAGCACTTTTAATAAATATTTTATAATAGTAGTTTTTAGACTGCTAATATAATGAAGGCATAACTTTATGAACCTCTGCTGTTTAGCCTGAAAGAGGGCCAGGCAGAACAACATAAGATGAATTTACTGAAGCAGGAAGCATCTTTTGATATTTGTCAGCTCAGCGGTGTTGCTCAATGCAATAGAACCAAAGGTTAGCAACAGGGGACTCCTCCTGCTTCAGCAAAGTTAGTTTTTACCTTTCTGCCTGGCCCTTACACAGTCTGAACAGCAGAGGGCCCTCCAGGGACACTTTCATTATTTAAAAAAAAAAAAAAAAAAATGTAAATTGAAAAAGTGCTTAGATGATGACTTCTCCCCTGAGGTTGTGATAGGAGAAATTAAAAACCAGCATGGATTTTATGTGGCACACATACAAGTTTCCAGTGATACAACATACTGGCCCACCAAACAAACAGCTGGATCAGTGCCATATGGCCATGTATGCCCTTGGGCAGACCAAGTGTGGATGAGGCCAGCCTACACAAATGCACCCTCCTACAACTTTTGGCCTTGCATAGTCCCTTACCTGTGTATGCAGACATAATAGGCAGATTTTGCTGGAGTTGATAACTTGCCGTACAGAATCTATGCTGGTGCCATAGAGATTTTTCTCAAACTCCCCGAACTCAATGAACTTCCCAGCGGAAATATCTGCATCAAAAGTCTGTCGTGACACGAAGTGATAGTCCCGCCCTGCGAGTTCATTCTCCCGTCTGCTCCGGGTGGTATCTAAGCAAAGAGAAAAATCCTTGTATGTAGACAATGGGCAGACAATATGCCCTGTGTTCCCTAAATGCAGACCAATACATTTTCTTTTGGCTGCACTGGCCAATGCAAAAATGCAGTATCTTGCTCTACTTAAGAACCCCTTTGCATCCCTTACACAGAAGCACCAGATTCCAAAATGCTATTTTATGTACTAATGCACTCAGAACTTACGAGGCACTGCAGCCGCAAATCTTTCTGGTTCGTTTGTCATAAGTCTTTGCCGTAGCTCATTCTGCCCACAGCTCTGGGGCCCAATGAGAATGATTGGCCGTTTTCGGTTTGCTGGCTGATGATAAAGGGACATTTCCTCGTAAGTCAGGATTTCTTCATTATCGTAATCTTAAAGGAAGAAGAGAAAAAAAAACAAGTCAAAAGACAGCGTCTGACACAGGTAACCCTGTGCGAAAGAGACTAAACACAGCTATAATGTTACAGGATGCATTTAAAGAACAGATTTTGATAATTGCACATCATTTTGGGAACCATTATGGAACTTCATGGCTAGCTAAGAAGCTGAACAGCCATAAGAGAGGTGGGGGAACCTTCCCCCAGGAGTAGGTAATGAAATATCTGAAGTTAAAAGGAGTGTGAATGTTGTCCCCCCTCTGCCTAGTCATCCCTTCTGCCAATACAGACCAGGTAATATTTGCATGATAATGACAAGTAACAGGGCAGCTTTATGGCACCACCTTGCTCTGCACCCCCATGTCTCACTTACCATCATTTTTATTGGCATTGTATAGCACCTTTTTCCTTTTCTTCTTATTTTTCTTTGCACACCACAATTTTCCTGCGAAGAACATGAAAGGGATAGAGTAAGAAGGAAGAACCTGACCGCTGGGAAATGATGCCCTGATACACTCCTTTCCAGCATTCCAAATTCATATGCAGAAGGGAGGTAGGTATTTAGGATATCTGCCATCTAACTGGTCGGATTGTACAATACACTAACCCTGTACAATACACTAACATTAGATCTTGTTGTCAACACTTTCTCATCAGTCACAGCGTTTGTCTCAGATAAGGTATTTACTACTGTGAGCAGTAACTATGGCCACTAGAGGCGCTATCTTGTACTTTGTATGCATACAACCAAGCCAAACCTGCACACACTGTACCTTTTATGGATATAGGAAACTTACCAGATTTTTCTGGTTCTTTGTCTTCTTCTATAGTTTGCTTCATAGCTTCTCTCTGCTGCTGGAAGCTCTTTCCTGTAGTGAAGGGACACATTAAGCAGAAAGAGATCGCTGTATGAATTAACATGTAAGGGGGAGTATCCCATTACTTTAGCTTCCCCTATTTTATTTTAAAAGGGTAGTATTTTATGAACTTATAGCATGATGGGGACAGTGATATTTGCAGTTGGTGTTTTTTTACATTTTTACTTTTTTTTTTATTATTTAGTTTTTTGTTCAGCGCCTCTCAGTTTAGAATTTCAGCAGCTATCTGGTTGCTAGGGTCTGCCACACTCTAGAAACCAGGCAGTGGTTTGAACAAGAGATTGGAATTTGAATAGGAGAGGCCTCAACGCAAAGCTTAGGAAATTAAAATTACCAATAACAATAAACTTATATACTCATTGAGTAAAAGCTTTTTGGCTGTGGAAAGCTGAAAAGAGGTGAAAGAGACAGATGAATAGCTAAAAAAAACTATAAAAATAAAAGATTTGCAGAATATTCTAGAGAAATTGTAGAAGATACTAAGAGTGAACTACACCCTTTAATAAGAGCATAAACTCTTTCTGATACATTTTATAAATCCATTCCTAAGTACAAAGTACAAAACCTATAAAATTTCCTATTGTATTGAGTGAATGATGCTGCCCGTATAAACCAATATATGACTGTATTACATCACATATAGCAGATAAAGGGGACAATAGAAGCAGGAAACAGTTATTCAGATCAGACCATGGCTTTCCAGAAATGACTTTATTACTTTGTAACGATGCTTGCTGAACGTGACACTGCTATACGCCTTACTACAGGGGAAGAGCATGTAATTAGATGATGGGTGCCCTTTAAAAGTTCCTGTTAAACTAATTAGGGAAATAAATTTGAACAGTTAAGCCACTTATCACTTTCACAATTCTTAATAGGGGCCGGCCATCTGCCTGCAGCTAATTATAGGCACTTGCCTACTAATCTAAACTGTCATATGAACACCGCACCCGTACAGAACCACTAATAAATACACATCATGACCCCTTCACTAAACCCGCTGTAAAATAAATGCCCTCTTATTGAATACTCACCAGGTACAAGTCCTGCCAAAGGCTGGTTGTCTTCATCTCCATCCCGATAAGCCTGCCACCAGTTGGGGTCCTCCTGACTAATGACATGGAGGATGTCTCCTTTCTGGAAGGATAAGCCTAGCTCTCTGCAGGGCACGTAAGGGTCGTCAGATGGGTCATAGTCAAAGTGAGCTTTTACATGGACCTGCGGAGAGAAGAGAGACAGGGTTTAATGTGAGAGGGAAAAAAAACACCAGTTAAATATGTTACTGAGACCCACTGTACCCACAATATAACTATTTTAGAAGCGTATATTTATAAAGCATCAACATATTCCTCAGTGCTTTACAGGGACTGTTCATCATTCAACAGTCCCCTGGAGGAGCTTACAATCTAAGGTGTCTATCACATGACAGGGTAAATTTTATCAGAAGCCAATAAACCTGCCTGTGTGGTTTTGGAGTGTGCAAGGAAACCCATGCAGCCACTAGAACATACAAACTCCATGCAGAAAGTGTAAGCATTTGCCCTGGGAACGAACCAAGGGCCCCAGGGATACAAGGCAGCAATGCTAACCACTACACCGAGCACTAACCTTTTTCTGTACAGAATTTGTTAACAAATAATGTTTAGAAAGTCCCCTATTTCCATGAGATGAGACGCTCACTTTATATTGACACAACAGTTCCCCTTTAAGGTTATTAGTAACCAGCATATCTATAAACACCCTAAGCTCAAGGGTCACTGTAGTGCCAATTTAGTTATAGAATAAAAAATATAAGTCGAACGTCTGCACTGATTAACCATATAAGGATTTGGGAAACCCCATAAATATGTATAAAGTTCCTGGGTGGT
Source organism: Xenopus tropicalis (assembly GCF_000004195.4). Taxonomy (NCBI): domain Eukaryota; kingdom Metazoa; phylum Chordata; class Amphibia; order Anura; family Pipidae; genus Xenopus; species Xenopus tropicalis. Next base: position 119,257,352 of record NC_030684.2, read on the forward strand.
TTCTTAAAGGGTGCTTCCAGGTTGTGTTCGCTGGGCAAGCACACAAGCAGTATAGTACTTTTAGGTGAATTTGTTGCTCTGTGTGGGCCTGCCCAGTGGGCATGGGAAGACTTAGGTAATTACATAAAACATAGTGGGTTCTGTGACCTTCAAGAATGTACCCTTTGCTTCTACTTTAATGGCCTTGGTGACATTTTCAGCTTTGCTTAGGTCTCCCAGGCATTAAAGAGCACTTACCACAGTTTCCTTGCTGGGCGGTGGCTTGGACTGTTGGCCAGGAATTAGCAAAAATGACAAGTTGCCATGCATATCAGCCTAAAAGAGAAAAGGGAAGAATTTGTATCAGAAACCTTACAAAAGTACACTACGGCAACATCCTGACTGCCCTGTTTGCTCTTAGCTATTCTTTTCCATACGTTTTCAAACTGTACCCCCATGGTTATCAACTGGGGGCTGGCCTGAATGAGGGCGAGTGTTACATTTCGGCTAAGTTCATATTTGTGGCCTTAACTATTACAGTAAATACAGCAGCGTGACTGTTTCACAAATGTTTTTATACACTATCTGTAACAATTTTATAAGCTAAAGGGTTCTTGACACCCAAGCCATATAACATTTACATTAAGGCCAATAATGCACTAAGGGCGATAAGATGCTTAGGTGTGAGAGAATTTTACAGCTAAAGGGTTTCTACACTGGGGCAAAGCTACAACGGTAACTACAAGAAGTGAAAACACATGCACATATACATATATGACCATGCAACATACACAGAGAAAAAAGTGGTTGCAGCAGTTTGTTCCAAGAGTAGGTTTTCCCATAATTTCTCCAATTTGTGGTGCCATACATCTGTATTGTTACAGACTTGTTAAGAGGTCTTGAATTATTATCAGAGCGGAGTGGATAGTCACTGATTGACCCCCCTTCATGTTTCCCTAGGATGCTTTAAATTCCACTAAATGAGCAGGAGGAATTTAAGAGTGGGGGCTCTCAGACTAAGCCAATTCTCATTGTTGCAGCACATTAGCCCCAATCAAAACCCCAGACACAAAGCCTGACCAGTATCCTAGTCACAATGGCTGCAAAAGGGACTTCTGTGTGCAAAGCTTAGCCTTATGAGAGCCAAATTGGGTACAACATGCCTCCACTGCATCCACAACAGCACAAAACATAGAAGAGCACTTTTGGGCTCAGGCTGGTGATAAATCAAGAAAAGTGCATAACAGAGCAACATGGACACTCATCTCCTTTCAAACTTACCAGTAGTTCAAACACCTCGTTGACATCTTTCCCTCGGATCTCCATGCCATTTATTTGAAGGATTTCATCCCCTTCATGTAACAAGCCACTCTTTTCTGCTGCCCCACCTTTCACTATCCGGCTGATAATGACCGAATCCCCATCATTCCGCACAGTGGCCCCCTGTGTGGGAGAGAATCCGTTAGACTCACTAACTATTCCTAAGATGGCGCAGGCGGTGCTTTGCCCAGGCATGCACATAGTTATCAATTAACCACAGCTTACTTACCAATGGGATATCTCTGGCTTTTTCTATTCTGACAATTTTTACTGTTTCGTCTCCATACAGTCCAATGTTCTCGTAAAAGTAATCATCTGATGCCGGCTCAGGCATCATTTCCTGCTCGGCAACCTTGTCATGGGCCAGGAGAAGGGCCTAGCCAATAAAAAGACACATTGCACAAACATGATAGAGAGAATGGAATTTAGGAATGTTAAACATGGCAGCAATCTAGCCCCCTTGCGTTTTTTGCAAAGGAAACAGGTTTATTAATCTTTTTTCCCTTAAGCAAGCAATTGTTATGTAAAATACATGAAAGGTGCCTTCAACTACCTGATCACTGAGGAACTATGATTAGCATGGGAGAAGCACAAACAAAGGCATTTTGACCACCCATGTTTTCTTGCAGAGGACAGCAGTCAAAATTCTCCATGTGATTTAGACTAAAGAAAAAGCAATTTCCCTACAGACTATAGGCAAATACAAAAAGTAACATTAGAACCTGTTATAATCACTTTTAGTGTGTGTACAATGCAGAGTGGGGCACAGCACGGAACTAGTATTGTGTTCCTGACACTAAGCTCATATATTTCTGTGTAACTGGCATTCCCTTCTCTGGGTAAACCCTGTGATAATCTCGTGTCCCTGGCTGCACGGAGCTTTCCCACATAATCTTATGGTGCACGGGGTGAGTCAGTGTTAAGGAAGTGAAGGCTTAAAAGAAAGAAAAGGCTAAATCACTGGGGGCTGCCAGTGTTAGGCACCCCCCCACTGATTGTTATCGCTTACCTGAAACCCCCAGTGCCCCTGTTAGCAGAAAACCATGGGTTAATGCAGGCAAGCTATCCTCTTCCTTCCTTATCATTTTGATGGGATTCTGGGGCCTGCACAGTTGAGCGAAAAGCCACTTTTTTGTTAAAGTTTGGCTTTTCACTCCAATGTGCCTACGTGAAGACTGAAGAAGGAAAAGGATTGCCTCGTTGCATACACCCCAGGGTGATGCAGTTTCTAGGAGCACTGGACAGTCGGGGGGTTCAGGTAAGCGATTACAATCACTGGAGATTCCTAACGGTTTGGCAATCCCCAGTGACTTGCCTTCTCCTTTAAGACAAGGAAGGCCAATGTAAAAGGGATACTGCTATTGCAAAGTACAACTCCCAGCCTCTGAATGCCTGATAAATTCTGGAGCTGCAGGGCACATCATATAGTTTCAGCATATATTTGGTAGTTACCACTAAGGAAGCAGGAATTGGCACCATAACCACATGAGTAGTAATACAGAGCCATAGGGTACTGTATATTCTTGCAGCCGGCTACGACACACACATTTGCTAGGAATGTACCTGAATGTGAGGAGTGTTCAGTAAGGCACTGAGCTCCTGGCCTTCCTTCTGATGGCTGGACTTTAGCACTTGCTGTACCTAACAAGTAAAACACAAAAGCAATGCGTTATTTATTGCATGCCAAGTACCGTCATAAACACAACAGTGGGTTAAAATGTTTTTTTCATGGGCTAGGTCTCTTAATAAACATATAGCTTCTCTTGCCTCGTTCTTCAGGGCCAGACACCCAATCAAGCAGCACTGGCAGAACATATATGTATATACCTATTACACATGATCCTGCACAGCATCAGGCAGCAGCATCACACTACTACAGCTGCTTCTTTCCCCCTCCTGGGATTGGAATGTTTCCTACAGGGCTTCTCCTCCATTCATTAATTCTGATCCTATGCAGTGCACAGAAAGCTGGAGTATTACGGTCATGAATATATCCCATTGGTTTCCCCTGAGAGATCTCGCTTGCTTGGCACTGCTTATCACTTCCCAGCAGTTTATTTGCTTACGGTGCTAGGCTGTGCCTCTCTGCTGGCAGGATGGAATGGCCAGGGATTTTGCACAACTGACTAGAAGTGAAAACTTGACTCAATCTTACCAGCAGAGAGACACTGCCCAGTATGTTTTTGTGCTGCTACACTATATAGGGAACTGCCCCCATGTCCAGTGGAATGTTAACCCTTAGAGAGTTCCGCTGGAGACACTCAGCACAAGAAACGCTGGCCATACACAGGCAGGTTTTTTGCTGTCGGTTCGGGGCCTTCAGAGCGATTCAGCAGCGTATATGCGCCTGTATGGGCACCCCCAATGGGCCTACCCGACCGAAATCTAGCCTAAAATTGGCCAGATCTCGATAGGGCAGGTTTGATTTGGCCAGTGAGAATGCCAAGCAGCCGCTGCACTTACCTTGAAAACAACATTAAACCTGCCCTTGTACTGCCCTCTGGTCCCCACTTCTCTCACACACTGTCTTTTCTGTATATGACTTGTCCATCCCAACCTAACCCATACTTCCCACCCTCTTCCTCGTGTGGATTTTGGCCAAGCCCTGTGGCCCATGAACACTATTTTAGGTGTTTTTTTGCTACAATATATAACACATCTGTAGTAATTTACATTTACCCCAGGAGAGACCTATGAGCAAATGCATTTATCAAGCAGAATGTTTTCATAAGAGAATCCTTTTAAGAAACAGTGTGACCTGAGAAAGCTGAGCTTTAACTACTGTACTAAAATCACAGAAATTATGTGAGTTCCAGAGCCCCCAAGTGTCCATTACTATGTGCCTTTAACATCAAAAAGGCATTAAAATCCTAAAATCAGCATCATCAGTATCAAAGTATACGTTTAGTGAGGTAAGAATGAATAATTCTAAGCAGAACAGTGCAGAGATATTCAGTGGGAGTAACCCCCACCCCATGATTTTAATTGCTCTCTTAATTATGTGTATGTGACATATTTTATTAGACAGAAAGTGTATGCAGTTACCTAAAGAGAGGTATTGGAAAAGGTTCAGAAATGACACACAGGCATACACAGACAAACATCCACTGGTATAGTAATTATTTTATTCATAACTGTAAAAACTTTAAAATGCTGAGAAGCTGAATTGCATGTTATAGTCATGGACTAGAGATTGAGAAGCGTTTCTGCATAAGAACCCTCCCAGCCAACTTGCAGACAAACCAGACTCACATCCTGGAACATACAGCAGCGTGCAAAGAGCGTGCCCATAAAGAGCAACTATTAGAGCCATGGCACACTCACAGCCAGCTGCCGCCTGTCACATACACATGGCACTGAGAGGAAATACAGCAAAATCCTTCTATTGAATTTATCAAGAGTCCCCAGGTGATAATGATGTTCCCTCTCAATTGTAAGCCCACCCATGACACTTCCCCATACTTGTAACAGAAGGCACTATGTTTGCCCAGTAGCAGTAACCAATAAGATGTTTGCTTTGAAACAGATGACCGGTGAGTTCTACCTCCTGACTGGTTGCTTTGGGTTACTGCTCCTGGGCAAACTTAGTGCCTTTTATTACATAACCCCCTTAGTAATCTGGGGTCTGCTCAGCCAAACTCATGCAAACCTAATGAGAAGGATCAGAATCTGGTTACTCTCTCCCTATAGGTTTGCAGAATGTATATTTAATTTGCTTTATTTTCTCCTAAGATTCTGTAAATGTACTACTGGCTGAATTTTTAACATTCACTAAGCAGTAACAAGTTAACTGGCAACATAGCCAAAAGCTGCTGCTAAGCACTTCCGATAGCTCTATTATGTTTCTAATAACAACACAAGCCGCCTGACAGTGGAAAGGGCTTGGCACAGCATCACTTGGGGCGTGGCGACACAGATATGGCTATAAACATCCCTCTCTGTTAAGGTGGCCAATCTCTAAGGTGGAAGATATCAGGCTAATTTGATCGTTTGGCCCTAGGGTTAAACAACTGAATTACAATGACTGTTATAGGAGCTGTTGGAACGTGGATCGCATCGATAATGGGAAAATCAAACCTGCCCGACTGACACCTGGCCAATTCTAGGTGACATAATAGTTGGGGAGGACTGTCAGCGGTCTCCATACTAGGGATGCACTGAACCCAGTTTTTTGGGTCCGGCCGAACCCCCAAATGCATCCCAAGGGATTTGGCTGAATACTGAACCGAATCGTGGCATGGCATAAGCCGCGTATGCCATCTCAACGGCGATTTACATTCTAGCCGGCGGGATGGCATTTCGGGAAGATTAGTCGCCCGCGATAAATCTCCCTTGTCATGGGCGACTAATCTCCCCGTCTGCCACGGCCCTTAAGGTTTAGCTTCTATTTACATTCCTTTTAATTAGCAAAAAATTAGAAGGCTCAAAACAACCCTTTTCTCTGCATCTTTGAGTGAGCACAGCAGTGATTAAAAAAAACTCTGCGAGCCTTAGCCTTTAAGTGGGAGAACTGTATATACATTCTCTTTCAAGGCAGTTACATTTGACAGACTTTCTATCTCACATTCCACATCTTTTCAAGCTTATCAAGTGGAATGTTGATTTGGTCTGAAGAATCAAAGGCAGTATTTTCTCCTGTGACGGCCATGTTTACCTACAGACTCCAAACTCTTTACATCTGGTTAGTGAATGTCTCCCAGTTACTCATGCTTATCTGGTAATTAACAGGATATTGCTATTGAACCTGTTGCAAGCTAGGAACACAGGAGTACCTTTCTATCTTGCTGCTCCTTACCTCTGGAACTCTATCCCTGAATCCCTCCGTAGGGAAAACTCACCCATTCTCTTTAAGAAAAAGCTCAGCTGTTACCTTCTGGAGCACTAAAACATTATTTTGCCCAGTCCTGCGCTTAAGGGCAAATGCCCATACCTGATGCACTCTTACCTTCCAGTTTGTGCCTGTATGTTACCCAACCACTCAGATTGTACGCTCTACGGGGCAGGGACCTCCTTCCTACTGTGTCTCATACCACATGGCACTTATATATATATATACATATATATATTTATTGTATTTATTTATTATATCACTTGTCCTCCCTGTGAGTAATTTTGTATTCTGTAAGACTGTACAGTGCTGCGTACCTTTATGGCGCTTTATAAATAAAGTTAAACATACATACATACATCTGTAGCACTAAAGCAGTGATCCCCAACCAGTAGCTCAGGGGCAACATGTTGCTCCCCAACCCCTTGGATGTTGCTCTCAGTGCCCCCAAACCAGGTAGTTATTTTTGAATTCGTGACTTGGGGGCAAGTTTTGGTTGAATGAAAACAAGATTTACTACCAAATAAAGCCCCCTGTAAGCTGATTGTGTGCATAGAGGCTCCCTAATAGCCAATATTAGCCCTTATTTGGTTCCTCCATGAACTTTTATGGTGCTTGTGCTGCTCTCCAAGACTTTTTACATGTGATTGTGGCTCACGAGTAAGAAAGATTTGGGACCCCTGCACTAAAGGAACTGCTGTACATGAAACTAATCTACCAATCAAAAAAAAGAAGTTGGAAGTACTGTATCTATGTAGTGGGGAAAGATGAATGTGCATCACAAACCTCTTGGGTTAGATCTTGTGCATTAGGAACAAGTGGGTACGGGGGGCTGGTTTTGTTCATGTGCACGGCCACAGCGTTGTGGATCTTGAATGCATTCTGGAAGTCCACATTTTGTGCCAGTTGGAGAAGTACGCTGATGTCTTCTTGGCTCTGAGAATCTACCAAGGTGTGCTGGATATCCTTCAGAGAAGATATCAAATCCTCAATCTCTGAAATAGGAGAATAACATACATTTTATTACTGATTTAAGACAAAAAAAAAAAAAAAACAAACAGGTAGGGAAAACACATTTTGCCATTAAACACCACAGGGGACATAAAAGTTTACATTTCTATTGAGATCTACTGTAGGTAATATACAGCAATTGATATCAGCGTATGGATTTAGGGTGAAGACACACAGAGCAAATAGTAGCAGCTACTAAAATAAACAATGGTGATCAGTTACGGATAATTGTCTCTACATGTGTTTTAGCAGAGGCAATTCTCTGTACTATCTATGGCAGGGTATTTTCTGGAGTCTAGTAGCCATGAAAAAGTAGCTGCTACTAGTAGCGCAGTGTGTCTTTACCCTAACAAGGGAGAATTTTTTAAACAATGGGAGGTTCATTCTAATTTAAAACATAAAGAAGAAAACAGGGAAATGTAGTTCTGCTTTTCCAAGATAAGTATAGAACAAGATAGAGGACTGTGATTCACTTTATATGGCTGGTATTGTAGAAGCAGAGTTAAGGTCTGTGTATAAATTGATGAAGAATGAGGTGCTAACCAGAGGCAGATAAAAGTAAAACAGACAAGCACAGAACAGAAAAAGTGAAATTCACCCTATGTAATGTGGAATGCCAGTGGCCATATCTTCAGCCAATAAAAGTAATATATCTAAATAGTACATCTATTTAGATTTATTCCAAGAAGCAAATATGCTTTTGGGAGAGGGAGAGGGAGAGGGAGAGAGGAGACTCAATCCCCAAACCTGAAGGAGCCCTAAAAGAGAGGAAGTCTGATACCGAAGAACATGTTCCAAAAGAGGAGACAAGAAATCCTGTGTTTCTTTTGATAGAGGTCTCTGTGAGTGCTTATGGCTGTATTTACATAGACCTTTCTGATAAAGCTTACTTAGTCTTTACTTTCCTTCTCCTTTAAGTTTGCACTTTGGCCACCATTTCTCAATATTATTTTTGTTCTTACTATGTTTTTAACAGTGCCTAAAAGAGAAGCAAGTCTTAACTGTGAATAATTAAAAACAGTGCCACTCTGAAGCGCATGGAAAAAAGTAACCTTCCCTGACACATAATGCTGGCTTGTGATTGGCTAAGCACACACCCATGCCACTCACAGGTGAGCCAAAGGAACAGGTATGGGGGAAACAGTAACTTTACGGGCATTTATACTTGGGCGTTTCTTTATTCATTTGACAAGCGTTTGAGATGCAGGTTTGAGCGCACCTAAATGCAAACTGATTCCATTACATTCTTCCTGGTTGTACTCAATTGAATGGGGGCTTGTGTTTGGAACTGACAAAAACATACTTACGTGCGTTTAAAAAAAGAAACACATATAAACACAATATATGTGTTTTTACACATTTAGCATGCTTTTCTAAAAGCATTAGTAAGAACGTTTAAATATATTTTAATGTTATTTGTGTTAATTTTGTTTTATTGTGTATGTTGTTTTATATTGAGTTAAGGTTTCCCTATACCTGTATTCAAGAATCAGCTGCGACTTGTATGCATGTATGCTTAGCCAATCAAAAGGCAATTTACTAAGAAGCCATTAGCTGCCATGTTTTTTCTTTAAACTCCCAAGCCCCTTGCATAAGCAATATACAGGAATCCAGGAGCAACTGCACTACAAACCATTACAATCCCTACGTGATTTTTAGGATTAGGCAGTTCACATTTCAACACAATAGTGACACATGGTCAGGGCCAAAACCCGCAGGACCGACCCCCGTGCTTCAAAAGCGGATCACTGGCGGGTTTGGGCCCAGCTCCTCTGTCGCCAGTCCTTCCCGCAACCTAACTGAGCCTCACTTCCATCTCTGGCATCATTTATATGTGGTCGTGTGCCCCTTCTTCCGACGAACGTTTGGATATCGGTCATACATTTAAATGCAACGATCTAAAAGGAACCTTCACACTAAGATTGTAGGATAAAGCCCCAAAAATACAAATGGGAATATGTTTTGAACATGAAATAGTTGGCAGACACCAGTTGTACGAAGGTGACTTCCAATGTAGGAAGGATATTTTCCGATACACAATACATGCGCAAATTCTATCGTTACGCGACCAAAATGTTCCAACAATAATTCTAAGCCCACACACGATCCAAATATCATACGAAACTAGGTTTCATACAATATTATTGGTACATGTATGGCCAGCTTTACTGTGCCATAAGCAGTATTATGGAGGCCGGCGTAACACTGTGTCCAACCACAACAGTCAAATGCTGTATTTTATCTGTAGGCAGCTTCTTACCCTGAATAGCAACATTATGACTACCTGCTGTGTTTATTTGCTGGGACTGAGCCATTAGTGAGGCAATCCTGCTTCCCATCCACAAAGGCTACGATTAACTGCTGATTTAGGCTGACCACACACGCAAAGAACTGCTGAACTTGTGAGGTCACCAAGCAAGTTTATCTTTGCTTGATATGGCCACCTATATACTGGGCTAAATTAAGCTGATCCAATCATTTGGCCGCCGGGCAAACAAGCGAATCATGAGAGTCTGTGCAGGCCCATAGGCAGGGGATTGCCTTAATGTGCTGATGTGGTCCTCCCCAACAGTATTTTCAAACCTGCCCCATAATTAATGAAAGACTTGATCTGAAGGGGCGGAATAGTCGGCTAAATCTACTTGTATTTATTCTGTTCCATTTATATCCCTCAAGCTTCCAATAAGGGGGTAATACTGACCCTCTTGCACCAGATGTTGAGGATCTCTCGCATTCAACATCACTCCTTTGCTCAGAAAAACTTACAATCTACATCCCTACCACACTCACACTCTAGAGTCCAGTTAACCTGCCTGTGTAGCTTTGGAGTGTGGTAGAAACCCGCGACACAAGAAGAACATTAAACCACCTAATACAACACTTAGTAGTAGGAAAGAGCCCTTAATAACATTGTGTACAGCATAACAGTACAGCCATCCTAGGTGGGACCTCTCTTGCCTCTCTGAAGACATCAGTTGCTTTCTTACTGTACCATATCAGTGCAATATACATTACAGTTTAGACCACCTCTAGCCACAGAATATACAGTTTGGCAGAAAACACCATATGATCATGCAAGTGCTGGTGCTTTCAAGGGCTTTAGCTCCATACTGTACTTTCCATGCAAATCAGACATACAGAGTCAATCCCATTCACGCGAGAGACCCACGCACCCACTCACTTTGTAGTCACAAGCAGGCGGTGGCGGCAGCAATTGTGTCCCATAAGGAGAGAATCTGGAGGCAGTTGTGCAGAGCCTCCCAGGCACTACGCGCTTATCACTCACAACCCTGATGGAATGAGAAGGAGAGGCTAGGTCAGCTGGGACAAGCGAAAGCAGTGGCATGCCGCGGGGGCCAGGACAGCAAAAAGAGCAGCAATAAAGCACACACAAAGAGTCTTTGACATTCCCATATCAAAAGACAGCTGTCCAGGATAAATGGGCACCCTGTTATTTGGGGCATAATTAGATTCAGCGCGACATTGTTGCCAACTCAGATTCCACCCAGGCAAACACGGATCTACGCAAATGAGAGTCCAGCAAAGACAATGACTAAATGGAAAGTTTTCTTTCGGAGTCTTTTGTGCTCTAAGTTTGCCAGCAACAATGCGGGCAGGACACAATACTGCCGCGTAACCATTTACCCAATGCCAGGCACAGAGGACTTACTACTATCCAGGCACCACCGTGTCAAAAGGGATTTTCTTTTCAATTTCCCACAATCTGGCAATAAGCATGTGCTGGAAGTCATGTCTCCAACATTTAGGGTAAGTATGTAAACATAGAGGGTCCAGCAGTCAGGAACCATGGCCTGACTCCTTAGCCTTCAGCCAGATACTGAAGCGTATGGGCCTATATGCTCCTATATGAAGCCCTCATACCTGCACAGCCAAGCTGCCCAGAAGAGCCAAAATGTACCATACAGACAGAGGAAAGCGCCCCTAGTGGTTAGACATTTAGAAGCTCATATACCTCCCACACAATGCACTTTGCAACTTTTCTCTTAAAGGGCGACTAAAACCTCAATATCAAAACCATAAACAATATGATACAGACTGCATCTTTTATTTAGGGTCAAGTAACATCAGTGAACAAATTATACATATCATATCCTTTATTATCCTAAAGCTGTCTAAAGAAGTATCAGTGGCATTCATTCCCTGTTTACACTCACTCTAGCAATGCCATTGTACTTCAAATCTTTTATCCAGTATGCAGATGTGCAGATGTGGGCCCTACAGAAATTATATATACACACACACACACATACATAAATAATATACACAATATTACAAATCCAAGGTAACACTTACATATATATATTATATAAAATAAAATATATATTATAGAGACAAAGCTGTACTTAAGAGGGGCTTATAATGGACTGAAATGGAGAAAAACAGGAAACGAATTAAAAAATGAATGTGGACAACGGAAGAATGGAGGGAGCACCTTACTCAATAGCAGTACCATAAGATTTTAAGAAAGGTGACATGGACCGTAGTAGAGTTGCTTGGCTCCCCCACGAAAAACCCTTTGGTGGGACCCACACCAGCAGGCACGAAACCCCTTACCCCTCTTCTGCTGTGGCCTACATGTAGCAAATAGTAAGCATGCAGGGAGTTTGCTAGTGTTGCCTTCCTTTAAATGAAGGTAAGAAGGTTGTATCCAGCTTTATTGGCAAGAGATTGGTAAACTAAAAACAATGAATGAAAGGCATCACTGTGCCTAGTAAACAGGCAATGCTTAAAGCCGCAATATAAACGGCAGGGCAGGAATATGGAACATTATAAACTGGTCAGCTATCTGAATAATCTTTCCCTACACAAACTAACAGACTTGAAATGTGACAAATGAAAGGGGAATTCTGGGCAAGTTATTTTGGTGGGAGGAATGTGATTACTCAGCAAGAATACAACGAGAGAAGCGTTATGAAAATACTCCCTGTGTTGGGGGGGGACAGGGCCCTATCACCACTGCTTACGCACGCGGCTGGAACGAAGCCCTGCAGGTCAGCAACAAACGGAACGGAGGAGGGAGCACAAGTCTGCCGGTTACCAGTCCATCTTTAATTTCAACAAAGCTTACAGCGTCTTATCGAAATATATACTTAGATGGGTATGTTGTAAAGCCCTCCACTGATAAGGGGTCTGCATTTTATGGGGGGCTTTACTGAAATTGCATAGTGAATACTGCTTGCAGTACCACACCCTACCAGCAGGCTCAGTCAGCTAGGCACCTTTATAATTGAGGTTCTCAGTGCCAGATTTTCACAGTTTCATCTACTTTTGTCCACCTGTGGCAGCTACCAAGTTGCACAAAAGAATTAGTGCAATTTCTTTTCTGGCAGTTACTGGTTGGAAATTTGGCAGTCTGTTTTTTTTGTTTATCAACCTCACCTACTATGTGGTTTCTATATTTCAATAACTAATAAATTCCATATCTACCAGCATATTGTTCCTGTTTTTATGCACTTATATATCATGGACATCCCCTGTAATGAAGGGCTTTTAAGATTCCCAGCTAGCCGGATCCAAAGTCTGAGCTATAATTTAGATTTATGGGGACGGGCGTAGGTAGGTAAATAAAGCATTAGAGAGATGATTATATGGCGCTGTGCGGCGGCAGGGTGGGGGATGTACAGGTGGGCTTACCATGATAACTCCTGAAGTGTCACTAGTGATCGCAAGCAGGTTGCTTGGAGGACATTATCAGCTCGTGGCAAATGCCTAGGGCATTTTTCCACATAAAGTAAGCGGCTGTTAGTATTATAGAGAGATGGCAGGATATGACAGTATTGCTTCAGTGCCTTAAGCAGTTAGCCATAAATCCCGCCTTCCTATTAACCCTATTTATTTGATTTAGTGCACCTACAAGTACTCTCTAAATCACTGCTGCTCTCCGGAGCTGAACTAATTTGTTTAGGCAAAGAACAGTGCCCTGGCAATAGGCTAGTAACAGCACCTGACATATTTGTGAAAAGGGACCTTACACCCCGTTTAGCAAAAAAAAAAAGAAGTTTTTGGGCAGGAGTTAAGGCAGGGATGTAAAAGACACTGGGGCTCATTTACCAACATTTCCCCAAGCACCCAATCAGCAATTAGCTTTCATCTGTCTACTGCAGTAATAATAATAATAAAAGCTAATAACTGATTTATTGCTATGGCTTACTGTATCAGGGTATATTTTCCCAAAGCTAGCAAATGAACCCCCACAGTTGCAGCTTCCTCAGTTATATGCTAGAACTGCTGCTGCTATAATCAGGTTGGAACATTCAAGCTGCTCACATGGCCCATGGGCTTACTGGTTGGGCATAGGTTCTGTGATTGGCAGCTTTATTTATTTATTTTTACAGCAGAAAGGAACAATGGAAATAAAGGACAAATATTACTGCACCCCAAATGATGTGTGTAAATTTCCAGCTGTTACCTAAACTTCATCTTCTGACCTTTAATGGGAAAAGGATGCAAGTCTTTTCTTGCATATAAGTATGTATAAGTAATACATATAGAGAATGTTAATACATACCCAGTACTTTCACAGCCCTGCTAGGACTTTCCAACACTAGACTTTCATCAGTATCAAATATAGGGTTGTCAATTCCAGTTTTGGGGAAAATCTGTGCCAACTTTTTAAGCCTCATAGATGAATTAACATCCAGATCCTGTTTCTTCCCTTCTTCCTCCCGCCTACGCCTCATATCCTCCTGCTGCTGCCGGATCCGTTCCAGCTGGGCACTCCGCCGGATGGGCATCGCCCGCGTACCCAAGTCCCCAGGACAATCGACGGCCATTTCCCTATGTTTGGGTGGCTCCTCTTGAGAAGCAAGATCCGAGCTCTGTTTGTCACTGTCAGAGTCTTCTGTTACATGTCCGTTCACATGAGAAGTGGTCATGACTGCCGGCACCACCCAGTCCAGGTGCTTATAGGTGAGTATATGTCCTGTAGTCTGTACAGTATCCCATTGTAGCTCACTGTGGTTTCATGAGCTGCACATAAAAGCTGGCATTGATGTTAATGCTGCCCTGTTTGAAAAAGAAAGAAAAATGATTAAGCAAAAGTTAAAAAACTTAATTCCAGGCCAAACCTGCCCACCCCACAATTATACATCAATGCAGCCAATTAAGCTACAAATTATTATAAAGCGCCAGCATATTCCGCAGCGCTGTAAAATTAAGTGGGCTTCATACTTTGGACATACAGAGTGACATATATAGCCCTGCCCAAAAGAGCTTACAATCTACAAGGAGAAAGGGTTGAGACACAAGGTGTGGGAATGGGCATGACCAGAGTTGTGAGAGGTTTGGCACATGTTATTGCTTTTAGCAGCACACTGAGGTCATGTTAAACTACATGAGAGTAAGTGAATTCCAGAGAAGGGGTGCAGCCCTTGCAAAGCCTTGAATGTGGGCGTCTGAGGAGGGAATGGGAGAGGAGTTGAGGAGTAGGTCAGTAGACAAAATATTCCTAGTGTAAAGCCACTATATACACAAACTGTAAATTATATGTTTACTGGATGTTTTGGTGAAGCACAAAAACATGTATTATCTATAAAAAAAAACAAACACCTTGCAGGGCTTTGTTTAGGACAAAGACATTGGGAGGGGGGGGGTTCTTAAAAATATCAGAAAAGGACTCATTCACAGGCCAATTTTCCCTCAATTTTCCAAAGGACGTTTTCACAGCACAATAATTACAACTGTTTACTGTTTATACAACACTTTTAAAAACTTTGTGGCATTACAACAAATCCATAAAACTATAAAAGACACCTTTTGCGAGTCTATCATTCTTACAACATTTTTACGATTTGGCGACTGACACTTTAAAAACTGTATACTTACCGACACATTTGTGAATTGCCCCCCTAGGAGATTAGCCAACTGTGATAAATCTTCTAATAACTGCGGCCAACTAATCTTCTTCAAACGCTTTCCCACCAGCAGTAATGTAAATCGCCGGTGGGAAAACATACGTGGCGTGGCCAGAAGTTGCCTCTTTATGAAATTTCGGGCTGCTTTGTATGTTTCCCCACCTGTGATTTGCATTTTAGC
Organism: Xenopus tropicalis; assembly: GCF_000004195.4. NCBI lineage: Eukaryota > Metazoa > Chordata > Amphibia > Anura > Pipidae > Xenopus > Xenopus tropicalis. Next base: position 119,272,545 of record NC_030684.2, read on the forward strand.
CAGTAGGAAGGAAACAAGTGACTTCTTGTTGCCCACGGTAGCAAAGTTCTATTACGGGCAACAAAACATCCCGTGTGTCATTGCCCTTGGGCAACAGATCCATTTATTTAATTATAAGTTATTGCAGCTACCGCAGCCCTCTTTATGAACCCCAGACTGCTTATGGGCTGCATAGACTACTGTGTATGATATTATTTTGATATATTTTGAAGACATATAGTCCGTTCAGCTATTGGTTATTCAACCAAGGGTCAGTGTGAGACTGGCCCACCGGGTGGGCCAAGATCTTAGTGGGCCCTCCTGTTCACACAGCCATTTGCCTTGTATGCCTATAAAATGGCCATTTCCAGTTTCTATGTGAAAACAAAGAAACGAAATGGAGGGAAGGCTTTATGATAATAAGTAAGGAGAACTTATTCCAAAAATAAAGGAAGTCAATGAAGAGAAAAGGAAAAATAGTTTGGAAGTGGGCCTGTGGTTTAAGGTTTCGGGGGTCCCTGACACTCCAGTCAGTCACTGCAAGGGGTATATGCAAATGGGGCATGTCCAGCAAAAATAACTATGGATGCATCAAATCCACAATTTTTGGATTTGGATGATTACTGAATTCAAAAACCAAAATATTTGGCAAAAATAGGAAACTTTTAGTTTTTGCTCAGCTGGACATTCATGTGAATTTTAAAAAAAAGTGTTGGGAATTCAGCAAACTCCGAAACAATTCCTTGATTCCGTGCATTCTTAAAAGCAGCCAAGCATGGCACAGACCAAAAAAGTTTCAAACTCCTAAAGAGACTCCTGTCCTTTTTCCATATCCCCATTACTCAACACACCAAATATTAACCAGGCAAATCTTCTAGTACTTAGTTTTAGGAGTTCAGATACATTCAAAACATCATGCATGAAGGACTGCTTTGGCATAAGAGCACAAAGTGCAAAAATCTCCCAATGGCAAGTGCCCTGAAAGGTAAACATGCTCCTTACAAGTGCAATGGAATGTGTGAGTGGTATGCTGAGAATGCCTTGTCCAGCCAGTGGCCATCCAGAGAGCATGACATTGTGCAGGCATATATATAGACCATAAGTCAAAGTGACACTTGTAGAATATTTACTGAAGCCAAAAAAAAAAACCCTAACACATACAACCCAATTAGGGCTCAGTCGAGGCTCCTGGTTAAAGTGCTCGAGCCAGTGAAATCCCTCAGTGCACAAAAGTGCATGTTTATTTGCATAGTACCTGCTTGCTCAGTCTCTCTACAATGGCTAATTAAAGGCAATTACCAGACAAGGTCACTTTCAGAGCAAAACTATTTGCGTTTGTTAGGGTCACTGACCCCAGAAACCTGCTGTACCCTCAGGGTGGGTGTATGGGGATGTGATCAATAGCAGGGACTGATAGCAAGGCTTGTTGTTGGGCTGAAAAAAGAAAAAAAGACCAAAGTCCATCAAGTTTTACCCCCCCCTCCCAGTTCTCCCTACCCATATCCTTCCCTACCCCCCCCCCCCTCCAATTTGGTATATTTCTTACCTGTCTCCCTACTACAATGTTTTACCTAATTTGGATGGCGGTCCTCTACCATATGGCAAATGACCTTCTTCAGGCTGTAAATTACACACTACGATAGGCTAACTGAACACATGTATGTATGTATATCTTTATTTATAAAGCGCTACTTATGTACGCAGCGCACATATTAAGCCTTTCCTATCTGACCTATTTTTGCGTGCCGAATGTTATCTGATATGACCTGCTCTTGATATACCATATTTCTATCTACGCCATATGTCTAGTTGGACCTTTTTTTTGTACATTCACATACATAAACCCACACTGACCTATCTATCCACTCACATACAGACCCACACTGACCTATCTGTCCACTCACATACAGACCCACACTGACCTATCTATCCCCTCACATACAGACCCACACTGACCTATCTATCCCCTCACATACAGACCCACACTGACCTATCTATCCCCTCACATACAGACCCATACTGACCTATCTATACACTCACATACAGACCCATACTGACCTATCTATCCATTACATTACATTAACATTTATTTATAAAGCGCCAACATATTCCGCAGCGCTCACATACAGACCCATACTGACCTATCTATCCACTCACATACAGACCCACACTGACCTATCTATCCACTCACATACAGACCCACACTGACCTATCTATCCACTCACATACAGACCCACACTGAACTATCTATCCACTCACATACAGACCCACACTGGCCTATCTATCCACTCACACACAGACCCATACTGACCTACCTATACATTCACATGCAGACCCATACATACCAACATCAATACTAAATGCATGATGATGTAATGGCAGCATATTAAATTAATATTTGTAATAAACATGGTAAGTTGGTAAAAGAGTAAATAAAATGGTATTTGTTTATCACTGTTTGTTTTCTAGTTCTGAATTGAAGCAATGTAACTTGATTCTGTAAAAAACTGTTTTTGCTAGAAATTTCTCAGGAAAGGTACATTACAGACACATTGGGGTTGATAACAGATATGGCAGCAATTCAGTCTATGGATGCCTCAGCCAACCTGATTCCTTTGGCTAGTGGGGGAGTTCTAATGAGTGGAATTCCCCAGATATAGGCGTAAGTGTAAATGCGCACTATCCTCCCAGATACAGATGCAGTGATAAAGTGCGGCACGCTGACGCCATTTAATGTGTTCTCTCCACCTGACTATACAAGTTATTCCAGGCAAGCCAGATCAGCCCTTGTGGGATCTCTATTGCTCCTGACAGTGTCACATAGCTGCCTGGGCTCTCCGCTACAAAGGGATTAGCATTCCAGGGACATTCCTCAGCCTGTCACCACTCTCCCCATAGCAACTCATGTGAGAGCCTGGGAAAGTGGCTGTGCACATGTTAAAAAGAAGTAAGTAAAAGTGACTTGGACATGTTTAGTTAACAACACCTGCTCTGTGGTCATGTGTGGGGCTAAACATGGGCCAACGAGGCCACCGTACATGTGTATGGCCAACTGTGTGTTGTCCTGTTCATTTAGGTCAAAACAGCAGCAAGTGAGGAGGAGCTAGCAGAGTTCCTTCAGGACAGAGAATCCTCTTTCTATGGCCCAGTTACATACAGATGGTAGGGCAAAATATTCCAAACTGCCCAAACAAACCTGGGCATGGAGGGCCAGCTTCACTCAATGTCTCAAGAAGATAAGACATTGCCAAAGGCAATCTAACAGCAAGTTTGACATTGAAGCCAACTGGGAAACCAACCTGAAAAGTAGGGATGCACCGAACCCACTTTTTTGGGTTCGGCCGAACCCCTGACCCCACCCTGATGAGTTCTGCCGTATCCCGAATGGAATCCTAACTAAAATATGCTAAATAGGATTGGAAGGGACGCGTGGCGAATTTTTTTTCCCCTGACCATTTAACCCATTCCGGATGCTAATTAGCATATGCTAATTTATGCTAATAAGGATTCACATTTGGTTCGGCCAAAACCAAATACTTCTGGATTCGGCCTAAATCCCGAACCGAATCCGGGATTTGGTGCATCCCTACTGAAAAGAGATGAGGGTATGAATATGACGATTTTTTTTTTGAATAGTACTTTACTACATATATTCTTTTCCATACATTCACATAATCTGCTTGGGGGTTGAGACAACTTACTCATGTGATCTGATCCCAAATTAAACTAATTAAGGACAGCAAGCCTAATCCTCATATTATTAGTCAGCATTAAAGACTTCGGTCCGGGGAAGACCAGTCAGAAGATAGTCATGGACACAAAACAAAAGAGTTTTGTTCTTTACATCCCTGAAAGTCAGGCGTTTAGCTAAGGAATGTCTCCTTGTGGAAGAAACTGCCTTCACACAGAAAGCACCATGTGGGACTCTTTACCCTGTCCCCCTCCAGATAACCCACTAATCCATCGCTAACCCTGACAGCTGCTGAAGGACAGTGGAAATTGCAGTTGGGCACATGAAAGACAGAACTAATGCCGTGCCCTGGACACACATTTCAACAGCCCTTGATTTATAGAGAACTTGCTCCCATGGATCAAGTAACCTTCCAGGGTCACCATGAAGTGTCCAATAGTAAAAGCACCGCTCTAGGGAACATATGTACTACTATTATAGCACCAACATATACCAAAGCGCTTTACAGAGATGATGAAACATTCCCATCAATCCCTGCACCACTGGATGCCAGAGAACCAGGGGATTTCCTCTTGACAGGTGTAACTACATGATATATATCCAATACATGCTCAGGAATCCATAACTGCTTATTATGCAAGTCACCAAGCATTTGACCGATGTACAAAGGCAATTTTACCATAAATGCCAATAAGTGCACATGCCCCACCCCTGGGAGAGCAGCAGGGTAATTAACAGATAGAGGAATCTATCAAAGTTCATTTATTCATTTGTCATCCTACAGATGGGAGCATAATCCAGGCCATCTGCTTGCCACGCGAGATCAAGTCTGCTAAACTGCAAAGCCCCAGTGGATCAGCCATGATCTGTAGATAGTAGCTGTAAAGACACTTCTAGAGCTTATACTCCAGCACTTCCACATTCAACAAACTCTGGGTTATTTTATTGTTACTGTGTGTTGTACATGTACATAAGGTCTTGTATAGGAGTCCCAGCCTGCTCATTGAAGGCATGGACCATTCAGTCAAGGTGGATAGCCAGTCAGGATAAATATAACTCCATAGTTCTAATGGGTATTAACGTATATCACATGAATTTAAATATCAGGGCCCTCTATTGCCTGCTAGAACTCTTATTTATCATATATATCAGGTGACTTTTTGCCACAAACAGCACCAAATACAGTTCAGCATAGTTCAATTTCATATTTTACTATTTATTCCTTGTAACCCTGAGCCTTTCAGTTTAGAAGCAAACAGTTGCTGAATGCTGACGCACAAGCCAGCAGATGCTCTTTTGTATAGATACATGTTTGCCATACTACACAAAAATGTCTACTAATCTCTCTCTCATACACATTGCTATGAGCGGGACATCTCAATGCCACTAGACTGCTGGGAGACATATAAAAAATGGCATTCATGGGGCGCTTTTATTTTTACAATGGAACAGCAAGATGCATTAATATAACAAATAAACAACAATAACTTATAACTCAAAGCTAGTCTGAGACACCACCAGCCTAAGTGCTCATCTATTGGCCAAGGCTGGTAATAGGCTCTCCTGTTAGATCTCAACAGAGCCAACAACAGCAGAAGGAGCCACACTGATTAATGAAGAACCCAGTTCTTTCGGCCTTTCAGTTTTTATCTTATCAAAGATCAGGCAGCGGTTTCTATTTCTGGAAAAGTTCTATAAACAGACTAGATGATTCTTGGACAGAATGTTGTCGAACAAGCTATTTCTCTGACTTCATAGATAGTGGTACTTAGATACCTCTAATGTCACACATGGAGTTTTCAGTTAAAGTACCTGACGCCGCCTAAAGCCGCAACAAATCTCTGTTGTCCCAGGCGACTAATCACCCCACAATGACATCCCACCAGATAGAATGTAAATCACCGGTGGGATGGCATACGCGGGAGGAAACTTCGGCCACTTCAGCAAATCGCAGCGCCACGTATGCCATCCCACTGCCGATTTACATTCTAGCGGGTGGGATGGCATTAAGGGGAGATTAGTTATCTGCGGCTTATTTCCCCGTGTGTCACGGCCCTAAAGGAGGCCATACACGTAGCAATTACAATCTTTCCTGTGATCACTGGTCGCAGGAAAGAATGTTCATTTCTCCAACTGACGTTCAGGGCTGAATCGTCAGATATGAAGGTAGAAACAATAGGAATTATACCCCCATCTGCCGATTCAGCCCTTAACGCAGATTTGGCTTGGGCGCCCCCGATCGACGAGATGGCTGATATCAGCAGTTTTTGTGATAATAGATTGTTTGAAATTGCCAGGACAGTTTCTGCAAGGATGTCAACACTACTGTGGTCACCACCTCTATCTGTCACTTCATTGGCAAGCGGAAAGTCAAGTATATGAGGGTCAGAAGGTACCAATTTTCTGCCAATGAGCATACAAGGCAGTTACAGTGTGGACAGCAGGGTTTTATAGTGTAAGAATCATTAAATAGCACAGGATTATCTAAATGGACGCCAGATGGTTAAATATGGCCATCTGAGGCATATTTATTGCCTCAGTCTGATCATAGACTCTATGGACTTCTTTAGAACATCTTCATCTAAATATCATAAGGAATCAGGCTATGGGCTCACAACCTAGAATAAGTTGGGGAAAACTGGAATAGAATATATCCAATCAGAGACAAGGACAAAATGAGACGTTTCTATCCACTCCACGCCCTCCAGAGAAGTCCTTTCTAGATTTAACCTGCCTCTTGGAATCAAGATAACTGCAAGCTATAGAAACCTTGAGAAAAGAATGTGAATTATTTCTTTTAGTAAACATGAGCGAAGCAGGTTTCTCCTCCCAGAATATGTGGTAGGCACTGGGAGAGGCATGAAATTAATCAGTGCTTGTTTACACACAAAACAGGAAAAGAAACTCAAACACTGAGTTGGTATCACTACACGATCACACATCACTCTCGTTCTGTGCAGTCCGGACAGGTACTGAAGTTGTTGCACAATTAAAAATAAAATATGACTGGCATGAGAAATTCATTGATATTGTTCACCTGTTGCGAATAATGAGAAGCACATGGCTCTGCTGCCTGGGAGTTGTGACTACGCACAAACACTATATCAATACACAAACATTTTTACAGGGAGATGGGGAAAACACTTGGCAGTCATTGTAAAGGGTAAACATTTGTAGAGTGTAAGATATCAGGCATGTAGGCTGCCACTTCTAATCACTAACAAGCCAGGCTGCATATAATGGGGGTCTCCATATTTTGCCAAAGTAAAAGGCCTAGTTAGAGAGGATTCTGTGGCAGGGGAATAAAATAACAATGTGCAAATTTATGCAAACATGGGGGTGGGGCATTACTGGGCTGTTCAGATTGTTTTGCCCTAGAGCCAAACAACTGGATCACAACGACAGGGATACAGGCAATCAGGGTGAAGCCAGATCAATGAGCCGTTGCAGTCCTCGATCCAATGGAGAAATCACACCTGCCCAATCTCGCTGACTTTCAGACACATATCAGTCGAGTAGGCCCATTGGATGGCCCCATACATATAAGCTACTAAATTGGCAGCTTAAATCTGACAGTATATGGCCACCTTTACACATCGGAATAGGTCCAATGAGAGGAGAGAAATACATCTGAGATAACAGCACATATGGTGTATCCACCTTGGCAAGCAAAATGCCATTACCCTTGTACAAAAGGCAAATCATAACCTGCCAGACCTGACATCAGAGAGAGGTTTATTATTATTATTAGTGTGTAACAAGGGCTAATCTCGGCTACATAGGACAACTAATCTTCCCAAAATGTCTTTCTTCTAGCAATAAAGTCGATTGCTGGTGGGAACGCACACGCGTTGTTTTATGAAGTTTTCTGCAGGAGGAAACATCCTATAACGACCTATAAAAAACAAAGCGCTGCGTATGCCATCCCATTGCCGATTCACTTGCCACTAGGAAAGTATTTTGGGGAAATTAGTTAGACAACTAATCCCCCGTTGTCCATGGCCCTAAGCTTTCTTCAGCCATGAGTGCCATCAGTTTTATCTTCCACTGCTGTCTTCATATCAGAGAACTTGCAGTGCATCATAAGATTTGCTGTCTATTTGTACCACCAGTGACAGCAACCTTTTAGTTCAGCACTTTCATCAATACAATACCAACTGAATGAGCTGCTTAATTCTAGCTGGCAAAAGTTGAAAGGCCTAAGGGCTTTGGAGAACTGGCAAATATAATTTTGTTAACGTATCTCAAAGCAGCACACGGAAATGCCCAACGCTTCCCAATGAGTACTGCCTCACTAATGTAGCCTTGTAGATTGTAAGCTCTTTTGGGCAGGGCTCTCTTCATCTCTTGTATTAGTTATTGATTGCTTTATATGTTACTCTGTATGTCCAATGTATGAAACCCACTTTTTGTACAGCGCAGCAGAATATGTTGGCGCTTTATAAATAAATGTTAATAATAATAATAATAATATGCCAGCTTTTTATCTGAGGTTATTAGCAACAAGGGATTTCTCCATTAATTATCAAAATTACATAAGAAAAAAAATCATGAATTCCTTATTACAAAAACACACACTTGTATGTATAGTATCTTATGTACTTGTCTCATCATAAGAATAAAAGTGAAAGGTAGGAGTCTGCATTGAAAATAACAGCACACTACAGAGATTGGTGCCACTCTGTTACAAAGGTGTTACTTGGGTGTGCCAACTGGTGCTCAGCTGGGAAAGTGGTTATCAGAGGATTGGTTGAAGGCTATCTAAGCAAGACCGAACCCTATTATACTGACACCCTCAGAACAAGCTCCCTAACATGCACAATAAGTGCAAAAGTAACAACCACAGAAAATCAGGTCACCTCGCAATTCCAACACACATGAACATTAGGGGATGGGCAGGACAGGACCCAAAGTAAGGGTTTCAAAGGCTCTGACAGTGACAAAGAACATACTGGTGAGAAAGCCCAGGCACGGTATAAGCTAGGACCGAGCCAGGTCTCAAGCCAGACCACCTTGCTTGCTCAAAGTTTTATTAGTGTCTTTTCATCTGCCAGATCATCACAGAACAGGCCCACCAACAGAGCAGTACCGCCTGCTTGTGCCTATTACACCGTGCTCTGGTTGCAACCTGCGAGCCCACTGCTGAATAAAGGCACTAGGCAAATTCTGCCTGTGTGATTATATGTTGGTTTAGCAGACTGTGTAGCCTCTATAGGCTCAAGGATGACTTACTGGACAGGCTGCTGTGCCTTCAGGGCTGATTCGGCAGAATGAGGTAGAAATCCTATTGGCCCTTACATACCTCCATATCGGACGTTTCAGCCCTGAACGTCAGTGGAAAGATCGAAAATCGCCACCTTTAGGGTGAAGACAAACAGGGTAATTTGCAATATTTTTAAAAAATTACTGCGATGCTACCTCGGTTCTCAAACATACCAGTCATCTTGTGCAAAGGTACTCGTGCTGGTACAAGTCGGGATTACTCTAGCGGTGGCGATTAGTTGCCACAACTAGATTTTAAAAATTGTGGTAACTAATCACCCCCGTCTGTCTTCGTCCAAAGAGATAGATTAACAAAATGAACTCGCCCACCTCCTATTTACGCTTCTAAAAATCACACTGAAATGAATAGAAAGTAAGTTAATTATTCTGAGGTGAGCTCAAATCTCACATTTTTATAAATCTGCTCCAAAGTAAAGGAAAATAAATGGAACACAAACACTAAGTAAAAATTGGGCTAATGTTACTTTTAATGGTTTGTGCATATATACAAATATAAACCAGCACTGCATCACCCTTTTCTGTAACCATGAGCTGCCCAGAGGCAGGATACAGTGACATCCATGTTTACAGGATTCTGAAACACAGTGCATCATTTGTAAAGTGTAGATATTGATGTGTTGGCTATAAAACCTGTACTGCAGGCACGGGCTCATGTTTTAACTAGAGTACACAGTACGGAATCTAGAGCAGAAATCCCCAACCACTGCTTAACAGGAACATGTTGCTCACCGGCCAATTTGATGTTGCTCCCAGGAGCCTCAAAGCAGGTGTGCTTTTTTTGGAACTCCTGGATTTAAGGCAAGTTTTTAAGGAATAAACCATGTGCACTCCCAAAAAGAGCCTTCAGAAATGAACATTCATATCATATAAAGTCTTGCTCTTAGGCTGGGCCCCTCTATTCTTTGCCTTGGATCCCCTGAAGGAAGGTGGGGGTGCAGCCACACAATCTGGAAGTCTGCAGCATCGCTTCCAATTCCAGTGACTTCTCTTAGCACTTTATCATTATGAGAATGTGCCCTCAGCTAAATAACAAGGTCCCACATTAAGAGGAAGAATCAGTTTATTTTCCAAGATCTTACATTCAGATTGCCTTTAATGTTCCCATTACCCAAACAGGTAATAAAGACAGCAATTTGCAATCCAGATTATACTATGCTCAAAAACACAGGTGAAATTACATAAAATATTTAAACTGAACAATTCCTTGGGAAAAAAAATATTGTTTTTTGAGTTTAAAACACATTGAAGGAGTTGAAGATAAATAGCAACCAGAAATGAAACGTCACCACTATTATTTCCTATACTCCAACACTATTGACTGAACACGGACGTTTACAGTCAAGGAGAGTCCCTGTCCCATCAAGCTTGCAATCTAATTGTGGTGCCTGGAGCACAAGAAAATAATCTGTCATGTAATTATAAATCTGACAATCAACCGCCATGTGTTCGAGCAGAACTACCCTGGTTTCTCCTTGACATATAACCCTGTAAGTGACTTGCTCAGGGCCAAAAGCGTTGACACAAGCCGCCTACATGAGGGTTCAGTGAGTCAGTCCTCCCCCCCCAGGCAGTAGGATCATGTGGCTTAGTCATGTTACATTAGAAGTGTGCTGAGGATCCCGGACAGAGTGCCATGGCACCTGCATCATACATGTTAATATTGATTGTCTGGTATGGGGGGGGGGCCCTATCACTTCAGCATATGGTTACAAACTCATTCAGTAACTGTGGGCAACAGTCCCCTGCGGGCATACTAAGGGTGAAGACACACTGGGCTACTAGTAGCAGCTCTTTTTCAAGACTACTAAATGCCAGAAAATACACTGCCATAGACAATACTGAGAATTGCCTCTGCTAAAACACACAATTATCAGTAAGTGATCAGCATTGTCTCTTTTAGTAGCCACAACAAGTAGCCGCTACTTGTAGTTCTGTGTGTCTTCAACCTAACAAAATATCAGGAGGCAAACACATAACAAGCTCTACATCTGACAGCAGAAGGGCCACAAATCCATAAAGTTGGCTTCCCTGTATAACAATTCCAAGGCTCAGCACAAAACAGGAGAGGAATTATGAGTGCTGGATACTGAACCGAGTCAGGATGATCCACCCAGATAGGGGAGTCACACAGGCTCTGCCAATGTCTACCGAAACAAAACATTACACCCTGACACTCTATGGCTGATTTATTACCTACAATTAAGATGCTGCAATGAGTGATGCTTAATTAACACAAAGACAATGCCATATAAACCATCTGGGAATAGGGAGGGGCCAACCTGCAGCTCTCTGTTAAACTACAACTCCCAGTATCCTTTCTTCAGCTACTTGGTGTTCTTGCCCTAAGCAAATGTGGCTTTTAAAGTTTGAGTTGCACAAAGCAGACATAAGGGAAAATTCAGTGATATAGAGAGAGAACAGGAGGTGCCTGGCCATGCAGTTAGGGTAGCAAAAAAAGATTAGTACGGAGCAAACCAACACTGCTGTTTAAAAAAGAAACTTTGTCTTTATTAATTATATCTCTTTAAAAGCATCTTGTGCACATACAAAAACGACCACACGCTTGACGCGTTTCGTGGTATCACACCACTTTATCAAAAGCTGTATGATTTGATAAAGTGGTGTGATACCACGAAACGCGTGGCCGTCTGGGTTTCGGCATGGACGTAGAGCACACACTGACTGTCCGGTAAGTGCTCCCGTGGTTTTGAATTTGTCATGCAGTTAGGGTAGTCAGAGGCAGAAGAGCAAAAAGTGAAAATAAAACAAGCCCCCACCATTGATGGGGGGGGGGGGGGCAGTGGGACACTGACAAGCAGTCTTTACATAACATTATGAAATGTCTTATAAAGTTTAAGGGGGGGTTAATGATTTTGCTGTGTGGCCCAAGGCACAAGGATCCGGGGGGTGCAGCTTAGCCATCCCTTGTGCCTGTTGGGGACCAGTGACGTACCCCCTCTCTGCCCAACCCTAAAACAGGCCCCGGCTGGGGAGCAACAGGTTGCACAAACCTGCCCTATGGAATCAGCACTTATCCAGGATGACATAAACGCATGAAAGGAGAACTCCACCCAAAAGCTAATGGTTGCATAATAAAAGTGAATACCATTATAAGCCACTTTCCAAAAAAACCCATTTATGGCACATCTTCCACAGCTGTATAAACTGCTACTGATGATACCCTTTGCACAGGCGCTTCAGATTGCTGAAACAATGTAGCAGAAGCTAGGGGGCTGCATGGGAGCAGCAGCCAAAGCAGCAGTGCAATCATATAATAACAGAGCGGTCCCACCAAAGTCCAGGGCAGGTAAAACCTTTGTCCCCTGTTATTACAGCCCCCCAGCTCAGCTGACAAGACGGTAAAAGTTATAGTTCCACCCGAGGTTAGTTCCCCAGGCTTTATATAGAGAGCAACACGATAAGAATACCCCAGGCCCCAAGAACAAACTTCAGCAACAGGTAGAAGCCCAGCTTAGCGCTCACCTCAGGTTGACTGCACCTTCCCCTGCCGCCTCCCTTAACTCTTGCCAGTACTGCCCAATAAAAAGCGCACTCCCTCTTGGGATACCGGCGGAGACTCGGTGCCCGTGACGTTGTCCCTCCGCGCTGAGAGCGTCAGCCTCTGTGACGCGGGAGTATCCCAGCCTGACTTCAGGCATACCGACTGCGCATGCGCCCGGAGGCACAAACCACTCTGGGAGGCATGGTGACCATGGGCGTTCAAAATGACGCTACGCATGCGCTAAACCAGACGGCGTGATCCTGTTTCAGTGTAATCGGAAGTACGCACGCGTGGGAAGGCGTAGCGCAAATGACGCTGAGCTTAAAGTGCGCCTGTGCGAAATTCTGCAGTAAGGAAAGGGCTCCCACTGCTGTTCAAAATGGGGAATGACCAATTTACTTAAACACGACTTGGCCAAGGTAACATAAAACCAAAATGATTTACTTGTTCTGCAGTCGTTTTGTACAGAAATATTTGCTTTGTGTGCCCTCAGCAGTGGAAACAATGAAACTTCTGCCCACAAACCATGTTTACCAGTAGAAGTTTCATATCTCGAGACAAAAACATTTTCAGACTTGCCTACCTGCCTACTCACCTCCCCCCCCTCCAAAGAAATACCAAAAGGCTGAAGCTTAGGGGGGAACAACAGCTTTATTGTAATGTATCTGTCAAGGTGGCACATAGTTTAATATAGTTATGTGTGCCAAAAAAATAGTGGCCAAAATCTGTTATATATTTCAATGTACAGTCTCTGTAGGCTGCCAAATATATCTTAATTGGGAGATAAATTCAGAGCGGGAATACAGTGCCCTCAACTGGTTGGCAACTGGTGGGTTAAAAGTACCACTAGATCAGTGCCAACTAGCTGGCACCCTGCAGCCCCTGCATTGTTCACACCTTTAAGACCCTGCCTTTTTCACATTTCAGACTGGTTACTTGCAAGTCATGTTAGGTTTCCCTGTCTCCTTCCCTACACTGTCTGCCCTGATCTACCCTGCCTGTGTGTGCCATACTCTGCCTGCCTTACCCTGCCTGTGCGTGTCATACTCTGCCGGCCCTATGCTGCCTGTGTGTGCCATACTCTGCCGGCCCTATGCTGCCTGTGTGTGCCATACTCTCCCTGCCTGTGTGTGTCATACTCTGCCTGTCCTATGCTGCCTGTGTGTGCCATACTCTGCCTGCCCTACCCTGCCTGTGTGTGTCATACTCTGCCTGTCCTATGCTGCCTGTGTGTGCCATACTCTGCCTGCCCTACCCGTGTGTGTCATACTCTGCCAGCCCTATGCTGCCTGTGTGTGCCATAATCTGCCTGCCCTATGCTGCTTGTGTGTGCCATACTCTGCCTGCCCTATGTTGCCTGTGTGTGCCATACTCTGCCTGCACTATGCTGCCTGTGTGTGCCATACTGTGTCTGCCCTATGCTGCCTGTGTGTGCCCACAGGGGAAGAGGAGGCATATGGATTTAAGGGTGTGGCATGTACCATTTGTCTTTTTGTTATGCTACCAATGTGGATGTGGTCTTAAAAATGTTTGTGTTAACATGGGTGCGGTCAAAACTTCCATTATCTGCCCTCCACCATGTACTCCAGAAAAATTCTGGCCCTCGTTACCATAGAAGTTGGACAGAGCAGCAGTTTGATGATACTAGTATCTGATGTATCAAATGGCTCTGTAACAGGCTTTGTGGAGATAAAGGATCAGTAGGAACTGAAGCTGCTCGAGGAATGCCAGCAACTCATGTATCAAAAGGAAATTTGAAAGCAACAGAAACTTGTGGCAGTAACACTTATTCGGAGAGACAACAGAACATAGCAGGGTGGGTTACTGCAGTGGCATTAGATTGCCAAGTATTTGTGAATGAGCCCCATGTGTATAGTGATTTAATTCAGTTAATGCAATATGTTAAGTGCCAGTGGTTCTTAAACAGACAGAATGGATTTACTAAAAAAACAGGCAACTGCTCATATATCAATGGAGAACAGTCACAGCTGTTTGTATAGCAGCTTTCCACTGCTAAGGTACCTCATGGCTTCACTTAGAGCATATCTCCCACTGGGCTATTAACCCTGTGATGCCTCCTTGGGACAGGCCTGTCTTGCCCACCAACCTAGTATTGTATCTAGTGCTGCTACAGTGCTTGTGCTAGCAATATAGTCCTCAAACGGGCTACTCCTCACTTACAGAGCCCCTTTCCTTGAACTGAACTTTATTGGGACCTTCCTTCCTTAGGCTCTGGAATACTCATCTCCTCCTTCATATAGGGATCCATTAGAAATAACTGGACCACTCCTCTGTATTATACATGGCTGGAGGACTGGGAGACGGGATGTCAACAGATCATAGGACTATGGGTTTTTTTTTTCCCAAGAATGCAAGCAACATTGCAGCCACAAATGGCTGTTGTACCTGGCGTAGTTGTGCTGCGTCTGGGGCAATTGCATCTGATTTGGCACTGTTGATTAGGTGCACTTGTTGACGTAAAAGAGACCTCATGTCTATGGGGCTACCCTAAATTTTTTTTCTTTCTTCTGCCTCATGACCTTGAAGGGAACTTTGGCTTCCAAGCCAAATTTGCCCCAAACAACACAGAAACCCTTTATATAAAAGTATGAAAAAAATACCTTTCTGTTATGCTGAAATCCAGCTGCAAAACAGTTCTTCTCTTTCTGCCTCATTTTAATTCCTGGCAGGGGAGGAGGGACTAAAAAGTTGATTTTACAAAATATAACAACTACTCCACAGCTTACAGACAGCATGCAGGAACTACATAACCCACAATGCTTTGTGCTGTGATGTTCCTTTCCTTATTGACATCACATATGCAGGGAATTGTGGGATGTGGAGGATGCAGGCTAAAGACATTCAACTACTGTTATATTTTTATTTTGAGTGTCAGCCAGATCAGCAGGGGAACAGGGGGCCAGGCTTAAGCCACTGTTCCAAACCATATCATTACATTAAAAATCATGAAAAGGCTGCATATTTTTCAATAGAGGTATACTGCAAAGTTGCTTGAAATATTTACTTTTCAAAAAGTTTCAGTTGTATTTGGGTGGAGTTCCCCTTTAACATGTAGGGCAGTGGTCCCATGTCTATTTGCACTCCTAGATACACGAGGAAGCCCAGATAGGGTGAGATTTAGGAGGAAAACCTTAGTGGGAAAATTTGCTATGTTAGATATTCTTGGAACTAACATACACTAATGTTTTTCTCTGCAGCCTTGTTATGAGATAAGTCCTTGACCAAAGTCTACCAACTACCAATTCAGTGGCGCAGCAGTGTGTGTTATCTAGTAGGCATATCATTTACTTTATCCCTACATGACTCTAATGCTAAGAGAATGGGATGTGAAAATAATAAATGGATAAAATAATGCAGGGCTGGATAGGTGTTATTTGGCTAGCCTCATTTGGTTGGAAGGTCAGTCTGGTGAGTTCCTTTATAGGTGAGCAGCTTCAGACTTAAGAGGTCTAAGCTATCCAGATTTGGCACTGAACTTAATCAATTTAATTATTATATCATCAGCTTTCACCTTAGAATAAATACAAATTCAGAAACCATTGCTGCTTCTGTAAAGAAGGCCATGAGTGAGAGGATAATCCATCTTGATATCCCATTTGGCTAAGCAAAGATCAAGTTGATGTCATGTGGAGACATCCTGAGACCTCGCTCTGCTTACAGCACTTGAGGGATCTGAGCAATGGATGACATGATTAGGTGAGAGCGGACAGAGTGGCTAGAAAATCCGCTTATTTTTACTTCACAAATAATAAATCCACAGGCTGCCATTGCCCCCTGACACTACAGATAACAAAATCATAATACGACTGGAGAGGCAAAGTCAAACCACAAACACTTATGCTCTAGAAGAGATTATACAATGAAAAAAAAAACATGTTAAAGGAAAAACAGAACCCTTGATAGAATATGTTATTCTTTATTAGGTTTCAGTAGCTACTTTTCCACCAGAAGATGAGACCCACGAATGTGACTGGAGATTCCTGAATCAACATCCCCCAATTACTGCTACCCTAAAGGATAATCAGGATAAGTAGTATCCTTCTGGCAATTACCATTACATAAATAAAAAGTAAAAATCACTGGTAGACAACTAAAAGGGGATTATAGACAGATAGGGGGTACTCTTCTTTCCCATAAAAACAATCAGTGCACCAGAGCCCCCCCCCCCCCATATTACATTAAAGGAACGGAACTTTCATTTGAAGCAGTTTAGGGGGTTTTCACTGTGAGGGCAGTGAGGTTGGGGAATGCCCTTCCTAGTGATGTTGTAATGGCAGATTCTGTTAATGCCTATAAGAGGGGCCTGAATAAGTTCTTGAACAAGCAGAATATCCAAGGCTATTGTGATACTAATATCTACAGTTAGTATTGATGTTGGTATATATAGTTTATAGTGTATAGATAGGTCAGTATGGGTCTGTATGTGAGTGGATAGATAGGTCAGTATGGGTCTGTCTGTGAGTGGATAGATAGGTCAGTGTGGGTCTGTATGTAAGTGTATAGATAGGTCAGTATGGGTCTGTATGTGAGTGTATAGATAGGTCAGTGTGGGTCTGTATGTGAGTGGATAGATAGGTCAGTGTGGGTCTGTATGTGATTGGATAGATAGGTCAGTATGGGTCTGTATGTGAGTGGATAGACAGGTCAGTGTGGGTCTGTATGTGAGTGGATAGATAGGTCAGTATGGGTCTGTATGTGAGTGGATAGATAGGTCAGTATGGGTCTGTATGTGAGTGTATAGATAGGTCAGTGTGGGTCTGTATGTGAGTGGATAGATAGGTCAGTATGGGTCTGTATGTGAGTGGATAGATAGGTCAGTGTGGGTCTGTATGTGAGTGTATAGATAGGTCAGTATGGGTCTGTATGTGAGTGGATAGATAGGTCAGTGTGGGTCAGTATGTGAGTGGATAGATAGGTCAGTATGGGTCTGTATGTGAGTGGATAGATAGGTCAGTATGGGTCTGTATGTGAGTGGATAGATAGGTCAGTGTGGGTCTGTATGTGAGTGGATAGATAGGTCAGTATGGGTCTGTATGTGAGTGGATAGATAGGTCAGTATGGGTCTGTATGTGAGGGGATAGATAGGTCAGTATGGGTCTGTATGTGAGTGGATAGATAGGTCAGTGTGGGTCTGTATGTGAGTGGATAGATAGGTCAGTATGGGTCTGTATGGGAGTGGATAGATAGGTCAGTATGGGTCTGTATGTGAGTGGATAGATAGGTCAGTATAGGTTGTTTGTGCTGGGTTTACTTGGAAGGGTTGAACTTGATGGACTCTGGTCTTTTTTTCAACCCTATGTAACTATGTAAATCAACCTGGGTGTGATAAGCTTTTAATTATCCAGGCTTTATTTGTCACAGTCTCAGGCACACTCCCTACAAAATGTGACTGATATCCTGACTGTGGCTGCCAAACAGTATGTTTTCTCCCTATGGCTAGGGTATGGCATGTAGCAGAAAGGGTGGATTCAGATCACCTAGCAGCCTTGGCTCACACTGGTACCAACATTTGTTTTAGAAGGTCACGAAGGGCACTACAGAATAATTTCAGGGGAAAACATATGCCAGCTACATGTAGTAGTACTAAAGTAATACTACATTGCAGAATGGGCTTCATTTAAGCAGAATAGCTGTTGTGTTTGAGAAACAAGATATTGAAATGAGTGGAAAAAGGTGCTATAAATGAGAGTCAGCAGGCAGAAAGGGGCCACCGAGGTCAAGATGGTATAACGCAGGGGCTAGGGGCCTGGTTGCCAGATATGGTCCTCCACAGGATTTTTAGGCCCCTCGTACTGGTAAATGGCTCCACTGCTCTGCATGACATCATATTGATAAACCCACGGTATGACAAATTGTTAGACCACTACATGTAAAAAGTGGCACAGCACTGGTGTAAGGGATATGTTCATGAAATGAGCACAGATATAGGAAACAGGATATAGGATATAGGTGTATCTGTTATAGCATTTAGAATACATAGGACAGCAAACACATATTCAACCCAAATCGCACCCTGACGTTCAATCCTGGTTTTCAGGTATATCCAAAAGAGCAAATGGTAATTATTCCTAAGGCCCCCACAGCTTAAAGCCCCCAGAGAGCCAGCACCAGAGTTTGGGAACCCCTGCTATAATGGATGCAGAAATAATTAAAAATGATACAAAAGCAAAGTGAACAAGACAGGATGAAGCATTTCTGGTTATTATTTGGACATGAATCTAATTATCAGAAGGTTATTCTAAAAAAGGGCATAGCATGTTCAGTAAGATGTCAGCCCAATGCAAAGTCAGTGAGTGTGAGCACCACGGTTTTGATCCAACCCTTCTGCTGCCTGAGGTAGCAATGTCTTACTGGCCCAGAGTGTAGTTCTCCAGATTCCCCCACCATTGCCCTGAGGGAAACCTGAATATTAATCTTGTTGGGATGGAGGTCTTTTCAAGTTGTACTACAGAGACAAACCACCATGCAAGCCATGTAACTTCTCCCATGCAGGGGTTCCCCCTAAGGTGAGGTGAGAAATGGATGAAACATCTTTGGATCAGGACACTTACATCAGTAAATCACTTTATCCCCACCTCCCGATTAACATGTATGTATGTATATATTTATTTATATAGCACAACAAATGTATGCATTTGTGCACCCCTAGGCTGGCCACCTTATGTTGCCCCCTCTTGCACTCATACATATGCACAGTTGCTCCTCCCCACCACTCCACCTGCCCCGGTTGCTGGCGCATACCTCCTTCTGGCCCTTAGTTCCCTGAGCATTACGGAATTGCCGCACAGGAGATTTATACAAACCTCCTGATCGCCTATTTCCCCAGTGTCCCCTGTCACCTAGGCCCGGGCCTTTCCAAAAATCCGGGCCAGCTTATTATAAATTAAACTGTCAGAATAAACACAAGTGTTAGGTGTATCAGTTCAATACAATCAGTGGCGTAACTAAATGTTACTGAGCCCCACAGCAAATACAATTTAAAGCCCCCAAAACATTGGTAAATTGACCTATTCTACAGATATATACTGAAATTCCTTATAATTTAGGGCCTTATTTGACCCTGTACACCCCTGGACCCCTTTGCAACCACAGGGTCTGTTTCTGCTGTAGTTATGCCCCTGAATACAATAGCAATTACACTTGCTGGAGGAACCTATTTAGCCTGTCAAAGGAGTCCAGTTCAATATCAACCTGCTGCATCTTATATCTATACACCTCAGTTAAACAAGGTTGTTAACAGAAGCTTGGCTCAAATATGACATGGAACCAGTATTACAAAGAGAATAGATTGTGCCCATACATAAGAGAATAGCAGATTACAGAAATCCAACATGGGTCTATGAAGGACCACTGCATGCCATGCACATCTGATTCATTCCTTGAGGTAGTATAGTGGATCCAGGTCTCCTTTTCTCATGGCTTGTGTGCTTTTATTAAGAAGGATTGTGAGGAGTATTTCTAGTTAAATCTTCAGGTTGAAGAGGGCTCTCTGAAGGATCTGGGCTATCAAAAATGTCTATGTGCCACTGGAAGCGTCATAGTCTTCAACATCCATAGTATCAGCACGATGCCAGTGTGCATCATTTACATTGGAAATAAAACTCAGTGGTTCTGGCATTTTCAGACAGCAAAAAATAAAAAGACTATAGAAGACATTTAGGAACCCACCTGCAAGTGCAGATGCTCTAAAATGGACATCATGGAAACAGTATATTGACACAACTCACTAAGGTACTTGTGCTCAGACTCTTGCCCCTAGTTGGCAATACGCCCCTCCTGCCTCTCTTGATAAAAGGTGCACTACTATTGAACCCTGGAGCTACTGCCACTGCCATGGTGTTAGCTCCAGATTTCCTATATGCACAAGGAATTGTATGGAAATTATATTTTGAATGCTCACTACTGGCACAAGTTCTGCCTGTTTTAATGCATCGGGCACAACTGCTGCAGAATCAGTCTGGAGGGCAGCCCCAATTATGGAGAAAATAGTGCATTATGGGTTAAGAAAAAAGTGAATATGACACTTTGTGACAGAATATCTGTATGTACATTACCCCCAGGGCAGCTTGTAAGATTGTGGGCTCAGATACCAATATCCAAGCACCAATATATTTCTCTTGGATTCGGTTTGTACAAGTTCTTATTCATTTATGGGCTTTCATGTATTAAAGCTGCTGGAAAAAAATCAGAATAGCCAAGAGCTGGCTAAGAACAGCCCCTTAATTTGATGAGTATGCTTTCAGGATATACATTTGGGGGACTGGAGAGCTTGTTCCTCAAACTGGAGATATTGATTTGGTAAATATTGATTGTGTTTGAGATACATATGTATATTTAGCTATCAAGGCTTAATGGCCCACATCCAACTCCCTTCTGTTGACTCAAGTGAGTAGGATCAGCCACTGCAGGGTGAGGTCAGCACTACTTCATGAAGTTCGTCCCACCAGATGCCTGAACCCACACCTAGGGCTCATTTTCTTGGTCTGAACCCCCCTCCTCCATCCAAACCACAGCTAAAGCAGCAGAACCCACAGGTTTCAGGTCAGGCAGGCCACAATATTATTGGCACGCACCTATGGGCGAGGCTGGCTAAGAAGTGGAATTCTGGAAAGGTGAATTAGGAAATATATATATATTGCATGGAGCTACTGCATTCCTGCACTGCCTCTGTACACTAGGTGGCACACACAGGTAAAAATACGCGCCGGAACTTTTAGCCATCTTTCAAGCTGTGTTTGATTACACTCTTAAGCCCGGGGCAGGGCTGCTCAATGAACAGATCTTGGGTTTGATCTGACACACAAAAATGATTTTGTGCAGTTCGTGACTTGCCTGAGAGCACGGCAGCCTTTCAGCTGGCTACAACATCACTGCTAGAACAAGAAAGGCCTGGCTGGGTGCCCACATGAGATGCACATTGCTTTAGATCTCTGTTCTGTGGGCACCATATTTTGAATCCTATACTTTGCAGGACAGGGATTTATGGTGTCTTCGGAGACTTTTGTGCTCGCCGCCCTCGATATAAACAATTATCCAGCGCGGCCATATTTACAACATCTCCAAACAACACCTTGGCGCAGAATGATTATAAAGACGGAGAAAAAAAAAAAGGAACGGATTTTCCATTTTTTTTTTTTAAAATAATGATCAAGGATTTAATTAATCTTGTTTCAATATCATTACAGAAAATGTTATGGTACAGAGTTCTTCAATATTTTCTTTGCTTTTTTTTATTTTAAATTTCCTATTGAATGCTGGTACACTGTTTTCTGTACAAGATCAGTTTTTGATATTTTTTTTTCTGTACATTTTTTTTTTTAAATGTATTGGTTAAAAAGGCTGTCAGCACTTAAGGAAGCAATTTTTTTTTTGTTTTTATTTAAAGAAAAGGTATTGAGTTACTGCCCAATAGTAGTGAGCTGAGCGAGGATCGCGAGCCTTGCCTTTCCTTGCTAGCAAGGTGGCGCCCCCCACCCCTGATCCCAAGTCGAATTTGGCACTGTGCACATCAACACAATTAACAAGATTAAGAACAAGCAGAGCGCTCTCTTGTGAAGCGGTTATGAAGCATACTGATAAGGGAAAGAGCAGTGTCATCTAAGCTAGTATAAAGTAAGCAGACAGCCTCGTTTAAGAGCTTCGTTATTTTTGTAGTTTAAGGATGAGAGAAACACAAGTTTTGCAGGCATCTACTGCTGTCTACTAAAAGCTACTGCTATCCGACCTAGCATTTTAACACACAAAGCAATTGCAATGACGGAAAAGGTTGCCTTGATATAATCAGAATAAAGGTTTTATAAGAGGGTTCTTTTTTTTTTTTTAATTTAGTTTTTTTCTTTTTTTTGGAAAAAGACTTTTTTTTTTCTTTTTTAGATTTTTTTTGTTTTCCTCCTCCGAAGTCATTTTTTTTTTAGTTCAAGATGTCGACTATACTGATCATCTTTTATCCAGATCCAAAAAAAAAAAAAAAAAAAAAAAAAAAAAAAGACTAGCTGTGCCGTTGCATATTACAGGATACAGTCAATGATATGTGGACATGCATCAGAGCTTCCCCCTCGCGCCCGGGCATCATCATAGCCTTCCAATAACCATGACGTCTACCACCTCTCCCTTGTGAAGTTCCACATACTGCTCTGTCTTTGGAGGTAGCATCAAAAGTCCATTGGCACTGCGCATACTCATCAGACGACTGCTCATCTGATTTCCTGTGTGAGTGATACAAAAAGAGCACAAGTCATGCCACTGCAACATTTTTATTGCTTCAGGTCTAAAATGTTAAATTCACTGTTACTGTTGCCTGTTAGGGCACCAATCCCACCCTAAAACATTACCCCCCCCCCCATTGAAATCATGTTGCACCTCCAGAAAGGGTGGGTTGAGAAGGCTTTGCACCTTTATGTACAATTAGTCAGGGGATTTATAATGAAGAGGACTTAAGTGGCCACACGTAGCAATTTCCCACCCACCACTGACGTACAGGGCTGAATCGTCAGATATGGAGGTAGAAACAATAGAAATTTTACCTCCTTCTGCTGATTTAGCCCTGAACGTAGATTTTGTTCAGGCGCCTTCAATGGGGCCTGATCAAAATCTATTAACCTGGCCAATTGACAAGTCAACCGATATTCCACAGCCTTCTGAGACATCTGTCGCCTCTTCGAGCAGCCATACACGCACCGAATATCGCACAAATGAGGTTATGTACGATATTATCGGTACGTGTATGGCCGGCTTTAATGTTAAAAGGGATTTGCTTTATGATGGTGACACGTTCCAATTCTAACAGGGACATGTCACTCTGGCTACTTAAAACCTAGTGCTGCTATTCTTTTATTCTCCCCCCAGCTGACTCCTTACTAACCTGTGTCAGTCTCTGGCATGGCTTGAAGCTGAGTAGCTTCCTAGTTGCACATAGTGGCACACTATGGGAGCGGGGCAATGTTCTCATAGGCTGGAGCACTGTTTACATTTGCCCTTCAGCTTATCAAAACGTTGTCCGGTCCCCAATCTCGCTGTCCCTCATGAAGCTGTTCAACTTCAAGCCAAAGTCCAACACAGGTTGGTAAGGGGTGAGCTGGGGAAGGCAGGAAAGAATAGCAGCACTAAGGTGTATGTAGGCATAGTGAGATACTCCTGTTAAACCTGGAATGTGCCACTATCACTGTGCATAGAATATGCTAGCCTGTGTTTCTGTCTGCAGGAATTGTCTTAGCCAATGCCAGATATAAGGCAGTTCTCATGTCTGGAAGATTGAAGAATATAAAAATAGAAGATTCCAAGGGAATCCAAGTCTAATGTTTGACTCTATGTGTAACATTTACAGCTAGTCTTAACAAGGAGCCCCAACTTGTGTACAGAAGGTATTCATCCAGAGGCATGTGGTGGTGGGATTCTTCATTGTCAGTACTTGTATTACATGGCTGGTACAGTATGGAATGATGGGCATTATAGATTAACAGCAGTTGCAAGGCACACCCAGGATAGTGCTCTTTAACTTGCTTTTTTCTTTATGTACCAAACCCCAGACTAGAGGCTGCTCCCTGTTTTATCTCTAGTGTTTCAGAAGCTTCATGGAGTGGTGAATAAATAAGGGATGCACCGAATCCACTATTTTGGGATTTGGCTGAACACCTAATCCTTTGTGAATACCGGAACCAATGTGAAACCTAATTTGCAAATGAAGCTACTGAAGGGTCAAAAATAACCGTGCGTTTGGCGAAAAATGATTTTAAGGATTCGGATTCGGTTCAGCCAGGACCATGGATTCGACCGGATACCAATCCTGCTGAAAAAGGCCGAATCCTGGATTCAGTGCACCCCTAGACTAAAGGAAACCGCTAAATGCACAGATATTCATTAGACATACACCCCGTGCCAGGCCATGATCAGAGCCAGTCTCACAAGATGTGGCAATTCCTGGCTGGAACGAGGACTTGTAAGAAAAATGGCATTTACTGACCTGTACTCTGTGCCCAAGGCAGTGGCTCTTGGTGATGCCAAGTCAGTATGCAGCGATGGTATTCTGGGCGTGGATCTAGCTTCACGTCACACGATAACTGCAGTGAGACACAGAAGAGGTTTTATGAGGAAGTGATGTAAATAGGGACAACTGATTCTATATAGGGAGCTATAGCAGGTCCCACCACTGCTGATCCACCTTTAGCACAGACACAAAGGCACAAATCCACACACCAGCCAATCCAGCTCTTGCATTTTAAGGGTGAGCTGGGAGTTGTACTGCAACAACAAAATTTCCCCTGCTGTTCCTATTACTAAAATATCCATGTTAAAAATGTATTGGGAAATCAAGTGCCGTCATCCCCACTGTAGGCAAGAAAAACATGGGTGTAGCTTGATCTTCCAGTACTGGACAGGCCCTGTCTCTTCATAACCCAATGGCACAGCATTAAGCATACTGGCTAGCAATAGGATTAATATACTATTAAATAACTAAGGCACTGGGCATGTTAAATATCACATTGGCCTGTCTCTTCCTGAGTCAACTTCTACTAATCTGATACTGTTACCCAGAATCCCAGTGTAATGTGAAAGTGATTGGTGCATGGTGGGTAATATTAGCAGGCAGTGGATGTTCCTGACTGGCGGGGGATGCCATTATTGTCATCAGTAAAAGAGATGGTACATGTTAGCACTGATATTATTTGCCCCTGCTATAGCTAGCGTAGGGGTGCGTTGGTATAAGAAGAAATACCCTGGCTTTGATGATTGTGGGTCTTGGATCCAGGATTCCCTGCATCTTTCTTAGTGCTGGTACAACAAAGAGATTACAGGTAACAACTGCTGACACAGGGTTTCCTGCAAAAGGGAGAAACCAGAGAAATATTACAATAATTCCTGTTCACTACTATTGGCAGACAAATTCTGTATTGCAATATGTGAGCAAATGCTTAAAGGAATAATGTCAGGGAAAAACATGTTTTTTTCAAAACTTAAAGTTTTGAACGCATAGTTAATAGAGCTTCTCCAGCAGAATCCTGCATTGTAATCTGTTTTTCAAAAACACAGATTTTTTTATATTTAATTTTGAAATTTCACATGGGGCTAGCCATATTCTT
Source organism: Xenopus tropicalis (assembly GCF_000004195.4). Classification (NCBI taxonomy): domain Eukaryota; kingdom Metazoa; phylum Chordata; class Amphibia; order Anura; family Pipidae; genus Xenopus; species Xenopus tropicalis. The sequence continues at coordinate 119,298,097 of NC_030684.2, forward strand.
CATTTCCCAGGGTGTCACAGCCATGTGACCTGTGCTCTGATAAACTTCAGTCACACTTTACTGCTGAGCTGCAAGTTGGAGTGATATCCCCCCTCCCAGCAGCCAATCAGCAGAACAATGGGAAGGGAGCAAGATAGCAGCTCCCAGTAGGTATCAGAATAGCACTCAATAGTAAGGAATCCAAGTCCGGCTTGGGACTCCTCGAGTTACATGGGAGTAGGAGAAACAATAGGTTACCTGAAAGCAGTTCTAATGTGTAGCGCTGGCTCCTTCTGAAAGCTCAGACTCAGGCACAATGCACTGAGATGGCGCCTACACACCAATATTACAGCTAAAAATACATTTGTTGGTTCAAGAATAACATTTTAAATGGTAGAGTGAATTATTTGTTATCTAAACAGTGTAATTTAGAAATAAAAAGTACCCCATAAAAATGATGACAGGATCCTTTTAAACTTTTAATATGTTTCAGATGAACCTATTCTAAGCAACTTTTTAACTGGTCTCCTTTTTTTTATGGTTTATAAATTATTAGCTGTCCTAGTCTGCCTCTTTCTGGCCTGTAGTTAAAAATGCTATCTGGTTGTCAGGGTCACTGACCCTGGAAACTAAAAAAAAAGCATATTGACCGTGAGGGTTCAGGTTTATTGTTTATTCTTATTTTTATGCTTTATTTTCAGGCCTCCTCATAGTGATTATACTTCATAATTTCCAAGCGGCTGTCTGGTTGCTAAGGTAATTAAGCAGTGTAATAATAATAATAATAATAATACATGTATAGCGCTTCCCTGTGGGTACATTTTCTTCAGTATTAACAACTCTTGTTATCTTTGATTTTTTTTAAAAAAAATTGAAATAATTCAAATCCACAAAAAAAAAGATCAATTGCAATTTTCGAGTTAATCATACTGGAAGGTAAATTTAAGGTGAATTATCACTTTAAGTCTTGTGTAACTCAGGTTCTATCAGGCTTTGCGACTCATATTCTAATGCCCAATTGCAGAGCCGTCTTGTGATAGTAACGCACCTGGGAGTGCAAATATGATTTTCCTTACACCATCGATGTCCAAGGTTGCGAAGGTGGTTGGCAAGCTGCAAGTCAAGGGACAGTCATTAGTTAAATGAATGTTATTCATGCTGTTTTCATTCAGTGCAAGTCCATATATGCAAATATATATATATAGGCAGTTTTCATTCTATTTTGACTGAGTCTTGGAGGCCACAACTTAGATAACTGGTTATGTTTCTGTAATACATTTTGAGACTGACTAACTCTTCTGGTACTGTGTTTCTGGACTGTTTTGCTGCTTATACTCTAGCTTGCTCCTTGGTCCCGACTCCAAATCGAGGCCCTTACACCAATGGTAGAACATCAGTGCCCCCCCAATAGTAGAACATCAGTGCCCCCCCAATAGTAGAACATCAGTGCCCCCCCAATAGTAGAACATCAGTGCCCCCCCCAATAGTAGAACATCAGTGCCCCCCCCAATAGAAGAACATCAGAGCCCCCCCCAATAGTAGAACATCAGTGCCCCCCCCAATAGAAGAACATCAGAGCCCCCCCCAATAGAAGAACATCAGAGCCCCCCCCAATAGAAGAACATCAGAGCCCCCCCCAATAGTAGAACATCAGAGCCCCCCCAATAGTAGAACATCAGAGCCCCCCCAATAGTAGAACATCAGAGCCCCCCCAATAGTAGAACATCAGAGCCCCCCCAATAGTAGAACATCAGAGCCCCCCCAATAGTAGAACATCAGAGCCCCCCAATAGTAGACCATTAGAGCCCCCCCAATAGTAGAACATCAGTGCCCCCCAATAGTAGAACATCCGTGCCCCCCCGCTCCCCCTAAAAAAGCAAGAATATTAGATTTCCTATAAGTAATTATAATAATGACCACCAACTGTAACGATGACCCAAAAACTGGGAATATAAATAATTCCAATACTACATGTGCACCTCGTATTGTTATAATAACAATATGTGAAAATATTTGTACTTTTTCAGCTGTTTTTTCTTATTAATATACCATGACCCCAAATAGTAAAAATGATCCTCCTCCCCATTGCGACAATATAAAGGGCTTTAAGTAGCAAGTATATTAGTGTCTCCAACAGTAACAATATCAGTGAACATCAATATTAAACATATCAGTGAATTGTAAGCCACAATAAAATGCTTACCCTGGCTTCATAAATACTCGACCAAAATGGATTTGTGCGTGGAGATCAATATCCAGGACCTGCTTAAGGTAATCCTGTACCAAGAGAACATCAGATTATCAGGGAGAGCAGCAATGTGCTGTCACATGTGTTTCATTCAAAGTGGGCCATGGATATAAATATATCACAAGATGCTATGATAAATGAACAGAAAATACCATTAGAATGAGAAGAACTCATTAGAGAAGGCAGAGCTGCATTGGCAACACAGGAATGGGTCAGTTACCCAGAATGCTAGTCTAGATATTTCTGGAAATGAATGAATCATTCCTAAAAACTAACTGAACATAAAAAAAAAACAAATACAATGGTTCTGCCATTAACAGGATGGTGATGGGAGTTGCTAATTCCCAAGGAATATTGCAGGGTTATCAGTTTATTTTCATTGCAATATGGAAATTAATTGTAAAATATAAAAGCTTCAGTAATGTTTTACTGAATATTGCCAAGACAATGATAATATTGATCCCTAAGTCTTCCTGTTCTTCCTACATCCAGTCCAGCTTCCTAATGCCCCACCTATTAGTCTCCGGTGTAGCCCTTACATACCTTCCAGGTCCTACTGGCACCCCCCATGCAATGACCTGTACAATTCATTCTGCACTATACTGCTGCCCCATGCCCATAATGCACCCTAGACCCCAAAGTCTATGTAGTCTTAAAGAACAGCTGCACAGTACTCTAAAGTGACCATGGGCTGTGGCCATAGGAAGCAGCATAGACACCCTATATAGAGTTAGGGCTTTAGCTACTCTAAACCATACACTTTGGGCATCTAAACTAATATCTCTACCCCTGTACAACCAACAGATGTTTTACACTTCCTGTACACTTGCGCCACGATCTCCAGTGTGTATTTGCCACTTTACTGTGTATTTGCAGAAAATGCTCACCTTCTCCCCCATGGATACGCCCCCTGATGTGATGATGACATCGGCACGGCTTATACCTTCATTTAAGGCATTTAACAGGTCATCTGGGCTGTAAAGAAATGTAACAACATAGCAATGAACTAGATGTATTTGATGGTATGTGCCAATGGGTAAATAGAAAATTGCCATTTTAAGAATTAAAGGCCGCCTCCTGGGATCAAAGGATTCACAGTGCACACAAACAAGCCAAGGCACACATGCTAAGCCCCATCAGACAATTAATGGACAGAGTTCTGCCTTTTTATTTCTTGCCATTATTTCTGGTCATGTGACCTCGGAGGGGGCACACAGCCCATCACTAAATGGCGGCTCAAGGGAAAGGATGTAAAAGGGCAATATTCACTGATATATATATTCCAGTATGGTGAGATTTTTTAAAAGGTCACTTAACATAATATAAACTATCTGTTGGTTAAGTATTCATTCTGGGGGTATAGTTTTCCTTAAAAAGAAAATTGGGCAGTGAGAGATCCAACACTGGAATATCACCAGCATAGAATGAGCTACTGGGGAAGCAGCAGGAACTTGGCCTTGTGCTGCTGAAGACAACTATGACTAGTGCTAGCCTTTACATTGGCATACAGGTTCTTACTTGTCTCCCACAATCCCCAGGTTGATGGTCGGGTAGCCGTGTTCCTGAATTGTTGCTAATAGTGTAGACCGGTTGCTGTCACGGATTTTTCCCGGCAAGAGGTCATCTTCAGGATTCAAAAGCTACAAAGAATGAAGCAGATGTCACGTATTGCTGCAGTGTATATTAAGTCATCACTCTGTACCAAGTACAGGGGTCACATAGGACATTCTGTATCCAAACAGACCCAAAATATATAATGGTCTACAAGAAACAAGCTTGATGGTGATGGTGATGCAAATGCTCCAGATTTCAGCTGAATTTCACCAATCAATCTAGTGAAGTCCTTCTGCAAACAGGCCTAGGGTAACAGCTGAAATATCTACTGTTAATCAGCGATCAACACCATGGAGAGAACCTCTTTCTGTGGTTATAAGCACCCCAAAAGTCAAGCATTTATGTCACGAGCCTGAAGTTGTCTTCCTTATTCTTTTATGCCACAACCAGATATCGGGGTAAATAAAGCAGTTTAAGGCTGATGCCACATGCGGCGTAGGGCTGATTTTTTCGGCAAGCGGAAAAACGCTTGCCGAAAATTCAGCCCTACGCCTGCTACTTGTGCCTGCACCTGAATGAATGGGATACGCTCGGGTGCAGGCACATGTAGCCGATATACGCATGAAAACGCAAGACTTTGCATTCTCTCGCGTTTTCGTGCGTATATCGGCTACATGTGCCTGCACCCGAGCGTATCTCATTCATTGGGTGCAGGCACAAGTAGCAGGCGTAGGGCTGAATTTTCAGCAAGCGTTTTTTCCGCTTGCTGAAAAAATCAGCCCTACGCCGCTTGTGGCATCAGCCTAATACTGAATCCTAACCCATACCCACAGTCTGGTTCATATTCACTGCAACCCCAACTCTTATTAAACTATTAAGCGTACAATTTAATTGTCACTTTTTATTACTTACTCTTTATTATCTTCCCATTCAGCCCCTCTCCTATTCATATGTCAGTCTCTCATTTAAACCACTGCCTGGTTGCTATGGTAAACAAGACCCTAGCAACCAGATAGCTGCTGAAATGCCAAATTGGAGACCTGCTGAACAAAAATGCTAAATACCTAAAAACCTCCCAAAAATAAAGAATTAAAATAATTGACACCGAGGGGCACATTTACTAATCCACGAATCCAAATCACGAATGGGAAAAAATCGTATTGGAAACGAAAATTTAGGAAGATCGCAAATATCACGAAAATGCTTACGAAAAAATCGTATTAGTCACGATAATATCGTATTGGCGATCCGAAAGTCACTAAATTTTCGTACCGAACAATTGTAAACAGCGGTAAAACATTTCCGATTTTTTCGTGCAAACGTCCGAAAAAGTCGTGCGCTGTGCGAAAAAGTCGTGCGGACGCCCGAAAAAATCGGTGAAAGTACGCTCGGAGCGTTTGCATGAACGCTCGAGCGTTCGTGCTTTTGTAAGTGTGCCCCTAAATGTCTCAGTATATCACTATTATATAAATTTAATTTAAAGGCGAACAACCCCTTTAGAAAATGTACATTCAATGTACATATAATTTGCCAACTAGACAAACCTCATTTCCTGTTGACATGACGGCGACGACTGGAAATTTGTGGACTTCCACTTCTGTGACACCAACAGTTGCTAGCAGGCCGATTTCTGAAGGACCCATATGGGTGCCCTTCGCCAGTACGCACTCTCCTCTTTTAATGTCATGGCCAATTGGTCTAGAAGCACAAGAAAACCATCACAATGATCCTACTTTGCGCATCTATTACACCTCAGGCACAAACATCAGAATTATTTGTTGATGTATATGTCTATGTACTTCCATAATCTGGACCTTCACTCTCTTTGAAAGTTACTTTTATTTATTTTTTTATTTATTTAGTTTTTGAATTATTTTCCTTTTTTCTTACCTGATATCCTGGCCTGGACGAGCTTGCACCAAGATACGTACTTCTAGCTCCTCCGTTCCCTACGAAATAATGCAAAATACCAGGTGATTAATCTACACTGATACCTTTAAACCTATATAATAGATAACAAATCAGATTCATCAAAGGCCTTGTTCACACTACTGATTAAGCTGGACCAAGTCAGTTGCTCCAGAGATCTTCAAGATTTACCTTAGTATAATAAGGTATATAGGGTTGTTTGTTCATATTACTCACCCTAACTTTGTGCCTGTTTTTACAGTTCCAAAAAAAACAAGCTGGAACATACCATACAACTGAATTATGTTTAAAGGTTTCTTTAGACGTAGTTCCATAGGGGTAAAAACGTTTATTGTGCTGAGTTTAATGGATATAATTGCTTACATAGAGTAGAATTTTTCAATAGAGGGTTGACATGTAACCTGACAAGCCTCAGAGGAGCCGAAAGTCACACATAAACTTGCAAGACAGTATACATATCTCTAAAGTTTAAAAATATAACTTGTTTCAAGGGTTATGGATCAGGAGACAACATATATTTCAGATTAAACTGGTTACAATTAGGAGAACCTCCACAACTGGGAGTTGACATATGTATAATAATCAATAGGACAGGTACTTACATCATCTGACTCCCTTATTAGTTCCGTGTCTTCCACTTGGACCACAGCATCAGCACCACACGGGATAGGGGCACCTGTTGTTACTCTCATAACCTGCCCTGGCATCACTGTCTGAGTTGGCTGAAGAAAAATAATAAACAGCCACCTAAAATGGGCGCTTACATCCATGGTGTCCTTCAAAACATGACTAAAATCAAAATCGTCTGCATGTATCCTTCCCAACTTACACTGGTAGACTCATAAGTGATTATGCATGTGACCTGTGTTATCCTAAATAGGCATCATCTTTGTTATTTGCTATTTCATTACTGTACTCCCAAGACAATTTTGTAAAGGGTCTTGTCTTAGCATAAACCTAACATTATATGTTGCCATTATACATGGGATGAAAAGATTAAGGTCTGTCATGACGCCAATTGCCCATAACCATAGATTTCCTGTTGTAGACAATTCCACAGTCGAGGATACATATTTCTCAACAGACTAGTGTATATATTTTTTCTTTGCCTTTATTTTTTTATTATTCTTATTTGGTGAAATGAAAGATACTGGTTTTCACTATCAAAAACAATGATAGTAACAGGAACATGAAGTAAATATGCCGTAATCATGCAGGCCTTCCTTTTTCTTTTATAAGAAAATACCCATAGTTTTAGCTGTTTGTAAATGCTTCTCCCTCTACTTCCTGGTCCCCTATAATCTACATCTGATCTAGCTTCTTCAGCTTCTTTTACTGATCCTAAAGTAAAGAAACAAATAAATATGCATAAAATTAATAACCCACCTGCTCTCCAGCTTGGGATTCACCAATGATGAAACGATCTCCAGGGCCATCGGCAGCTGTGAAAATGGCACATACAAACAACAGAGATTGAGTAAACAAACAATATATAGGGCTTAATAGGCAGAAAAGATTCCCACACAAAGCCTTTAAACCTACCTCTTACTGCATATCCATCTTTTACTGATGCAGGAAATGGAGGTAAATTGTCTTTTGCGTATACCTCTTGGGCAAGCACGCGGCCCATTCCATCTAGAGAAAGGTAGAGTTTGGATCAATACCAGTAATTGTTGGCAAAAAGTTCTTAGCAATGGACTATTGGCTTTCACATGTTATTAGAGGGAACAGCAAATCATTTCACGATACAGCCAAGTGCAGGGTTGGAAAATCACACAGCGATAAAGCGATCTAATCTATATTGGCAAAGTTATTTCTATAAACAGCATCTTTGTAGGAGATGTCACTGAATGGATGGTCCCTTAATTTAGTCCATATAGCTCATGAGGTGGAATCCAAATACCAAAAGTATAGCTAGGATACTGTACCTCGATAATTTATTATTTCAGTTCCAAGAACAGGCGTCATTTCCAAAACTGTGATAAATGCTTTGTCCATAGATGTTAGTGGAAAGGGAGACATGCGGTGTCTTCTTGCTACCTTGGTGATATCAACAGCACTGTGACCTTCGCATCAAAAGATGAAGAGTTAATACATATAGTTGCAAGAGTCACTTTTCCATGACTCTTCATTGACTCCAAGTCTGCTACTGAGCATCAACCCAGCTTAAGAATTCAGAAGAGTTCTCAATACCTGAGCTATGTGTTGGCTGCACACAGGCCAGAGTTTAATCATCAATGAATCAAATTTCCACTGAGGCAGCAGTCATACATACTTATATATATATATATTTACTTACTAGCTCTAAGAATGTTCTCCTTGCTGCTACATCTGGATTGGACCTGGAAAGCAAGAAAGACCTCCATCAGCTAAGGTGATAAGTCAAGAACACACATGGAATTCTACCACAGAATGCCATAGTGCCTTGTGCCATTGCTCAGCAATGTGCAACAACACTTAGGGCTTGCAATCCATGGGCAGGCTCCTAAGAATATTTGTTTGTTTTTATTAGGTAATTCATCAATTTCCAGTTAGATGGGTCCTCTAGGAAAAAAAACCTACATGAAAACATGACATTTCCATACTTCATGTATAAGATATAGATAAAAGGACCATACAATAATCACTCAAAAATTGTAATGGAGTGCAACAGTAATGAAAGTATATTACAAAGGTTTTCAGATACAAATATAACATGGGAGGGCTTTTTGCTTTTGGTCAATAACCTTAAGGTCCTTACAAAAATGGAAACAGCTTTTACTTCTTGGCATTTCCAATTCCTAGAATTTGTAATTTAATAATAATAATAATAATGTGACCTTAACAACATACCAGTGCGACCAACAGTATGATTTAGCACAGTGGGCAAATACATTTGCTGTTTCCCAGCTTCTATGCTACATACAGGAGCCTGACCATAAACTGCAGCAATTTACATTCACACAACATGTTGAATTGTACCAAGCAACACAGCCTACTTGCTGTAATGGAACAATTTATGACATTCATGTTGCAACTAATGATGGTTTATGACTGTCCTTCCTAGAAAAGAAATGATGATTTAACAAATCAAAGTTGATAACGGTTCATCAAAAAAAAAAATAGTTTTTTTAGCTTTGGTTCAGATTTGCTTGGAAAAAAACCCTGAAACTATTTGTCAATTGAACAGCCTTAAATGCATATTTAATGCAGCTATCAATTCAAAAAGAGAAATTAATTGGATCATGGAGATACTCTAGTCTTCAGTCTGGTGGATACATTTTTTGTAATTTATAATATCCATAATATTGTTATATACTTAAAATTGTGAGCTTATTTTAGAAACAAATAGAAGGTTACACAGACTGACAGTTTCATAAATTAAACTAAATATGAAGAAGCATTTTGGTGAATCTTACTAAAAGGTCATCAAAATACCAGAAAAATATTGACTTTGCTACAGAACAGTCATTGAGAAAACGATTATATAAAAGCCAATGAAAAACTGTCAATGCCAAAGATTATATTTCAATCTCTTTATTCAGACTTGTGTGTTAATAGAATTTATTTGAAAGGGTTTTTCACACTGGTGGGCAGCTTGGCTCCATCTTTAATAAATGCTAGTAAATAAAGTCGGTATCAGACTTTGGGAGTTATTGAGTCCAAGAACTTTGTTGTTCTTTAGGTACTGGATGAATTTGTGGTTGCAAAGCTGTCTCTGGGATAACAATCAATGGCTACTTTCAAACTCTGTAATAATAATGAACTGTATTAACAATGTTGTATATGGAAATGCTTAGTTTTTGTGCGACTAAATCTTTAAATATACATAAGTGAATTTGATTTCAAGAAACAAATGCTGAACCAAAAATTTGGCTGTCAACGAGAGATGAATGTGAAGTTGCGGAGCAGATTGTGTGTAATGTTTAAAAGGACACCTCCTAAAGATGATCAACACTTATGGGCTCGACAGACACAAGTGTAAAACAGAACTGTGAGTAGACGCGGTTCAACAAATTTTGAATGGTGGAATGAAACTAGGAAAAACACAAACGTCCTACAAATAAACAATAGACTAGTAAAGAACTAGTGTGGAGAAAACAGATATCCAAAGGACACAAGAGAATAGCTAATAAGAGAAAAATGTTAGTGGAAAGACAGCGCTAAGGAAGTAAAATGAGAGTCAAGAATTTTCACAAAGTATAATAAGGAGCTCAAACTCATAGCGCAAAGCATCTTTTGCGGATGGAAGCAGCTCCTTTGATCAGTAATAGTTACTCTTGTTTCGCAGCCTCTATTCCTCCTGAGTTCATCTTTAAGCCCTTCCAATTTATAGTGGAGCTATTGCATGGACAAAAACAAAAGATTGAAAATAAGCAGAGACACTTAAGATTGTTGTTTCAAATTGCAGACACGGGTTGAAGATTAACTAAGAAATCGTCCCTTTGATGGAGGCTGTCAGATTTATATAAACTGGAATAAGCATATTTATATATTCTTCATGGGAATTTTTTCCATAATAAATTATGCGGGTGAAAAAATTATCCTGGTGGCAATGTAACAATGGACATACAAAGTCAATTAGGAACTCTTTTGAGAAAAAAAAAACACATCTTGGCAGTCAAATAGTTTGCATTCATAGCACAGTCTCTGAATGAAGGTTTACTTTCATTATTTAGTCATTTGGAACAACCTTTACAGATGTTTTTACTATTAAAACAATGTTTGGATTAAGTTGTGGCCAATGGAAAAAGCAGAAATATCATCAATATATCTAAAGACAATGTAATTTTTTTTAAACTGATCAAATAATGTTCTAGTGCATGGTTATATATGTGGTTCTATGATTTGGAGGTATTAAGAAATACTTGAATAAAATGTAATTTTTGTTTCACAAAAACTACAACCCTTACAATACCTGTACGATTACAGCACCGTGCAACTAACAAATAGGTAAAACGTAAAACAATATTCAGTCTTCCAGTGATCTAGCTTGATATGAACCAATCCATTCCCCGATGGGACATATGGAAACCGTTGGCCTTCTACAGGTATGGGATCCATTATCCAGAAACCCGCTAGCCAGAAAGATCCAAATTATGGAAAGCCTGTCTCCCATAGACTCCATTTTAATCAAATAATTTAGATTTTTCAAATTGATTTCATTTTTGTCTGTAATAATAAAACAGATTTTACTTGATCCCAACAAAGATATAATTAAACCTTATTGGATGTTTTATTGATTAGCAGACTTAAGATTTGGAGATCCAAATTACGGAAAGACCCCTTATCCGGAATACTCTTGGTCCCAAGCATTCTGGATAACGGGTCCTATACCATTTTTCTACTATTACCAGCTAGGTATTACTTGTCTCTTTAGCTTGGATTTTCTTTCTTGTAGCAATGGTCCAGCCAACTGAATCTAATATGATCATTGTAGCAAAGTCTAAGGGGCTGATTTATCAACGTTCAAATTTGATTAGTATTTTGATAAATAACTCCGCATCTACAACCTGTACTTATTGAAAAAGAATGGCTAGGGCCTTCATATACTATAACATTCTGCATTTGACATTTGAATTCAAAGGAAGCAATGGTTCCCTTCCATGCAAGTATGGCAGATGACTTCCTCACTTAGAATTTTATATGGAAAAGAAAAAATGACTACAAATCAAGGATTAAGGATTCTGTAGTTGACGACCATCTAATTGCATAGTAATATTAGGTAACAAAAACCAACAACAATATGAGAAGCCCTAACCATGAGCATCCCCCTCCAGTCAACCACAGCATTTTATTGTGCACATACAGCTTGAAAATAATGGTCTTGGAGTAGTTCAATGAACAAATCCAATAAACAGATTATGATCATTAATTATATTTTGGAAATAAGGGATTCAATGTAAAGGGCCAGTTGTGTATCATTTAGGGTTATTGCTGAATTTTGAATAATGATACAAATTCAATGATAGAAATTATAGATCAACTGAAAATTATACTGAACTCCTACACTTTACTACTCTACTGTATCTATATTATATTATTATTATTATATATATTATATTTCTCTGTATATAGCACTGTACTTTTCATCAAAGTTTGCTTGCTTATTTACATTTGCAGTTAACACAGCCGTTGACTTATCTAGGAATCACATAATATTTTTTTGTATTAGTTATCCAATGTTTTTTAATCTACTGGGTAGAGATTTGTGATAGAATGTAATGATTGCATGGTTGGCCTGCAGGAACATATTTCATTCCTTGTACAAAGACGGCTTGGGTTAATTATATCAACAGAAGCAACTGGCTCTTCTCTGAATGCATTTTCCATGGGACAAAGGGCTTCTATGGAAGATATTAACAAAAGGTTGTTGAAATATTACAAGGGGAACGGGCATCAACAAATATTCTGTAAGGATTTCTGTATTACTACTTATTTATGTTCTAATAATATCACTCTCCTTGGCGGTCATCTCTGTTTGATAATTTATCATATATAATGTTCACACAAACTCATAGCTACTTATAAACATTGATAAGCTTGATTCTAGTTTCTCAACCAGTTACCTGTGACCCCAAGCAACGTCCCATCAAATTTATTTTGGCAGCGTAGGCAAAAATGATCTTTTGTGCACAAATGTGTGCGCAAAGGAATGGGTGTGTCTGATTAAATACTAAATGAGGTGTTTCCGCACAAAAGTCTTAGTGGCCTGATGGTTCAATGGCCTGTCATAGGAAACGGATTTCTTATTAAAATAAATTCAATTTGAAAGCAGTTTCCTGAGAACCACAGCTCTACACCATGGCTGACCCACTGGGGGCACAAGGGTTCTTGTTCTTTGTATGATGTCATAGCCCTCAAACATGAGGGATAACAAATAATTGGTACGCTGTGTGCAAAACAAGTTCACAGCACTGTTCTCTACTACAAATACTAGTTTCTACCGTGTGTCCTTTTGTGAACTTTTATGATTGCTAAAGCTCAGGAAGTCCCCAGTCTGTAACACATGCCCTAAGTGAGGGATATTCCCCAGATGGCCCAGAGATTGTGACCAGTTTGTGCCCCTAATATTTGATGAGAGGGGCCAAAAGTTGGGATGGGAATATGGCTCTTTCATCTCTAAGAGGCTTCAACAAATTGTCAACACATTATTCCCTTGCCTGTGGGTAATAGGGCATATAAAACTGCCTAATCTTGCCTCATTTACTGATATACCTAAGGAAGTACCTCACTAATGATTAAAAATATACCTATATTATTAAGAATCACTTGTGCCTGCATTATATCTTACATGAAGAACAGCTGGGAAAGAGAGTAGCCATGTAACAGCCAGCTGCCATGGAAAGTGGGAAAATGGTTTGACAACCGCTGGCCTACTACATTGGATTTTGATATTATTAAGCAGCCTATTATTACACCGTGCAAATCATTAGTAAGATAGCTGAAGGAGACCAAAGAAGATCATTTGCATGTTGGTTACAGAGATAATACAACATGAAATCTATTGCCAGACAATCAGTTACAATCATTAAAGTTTTTTTTACACTGTACAAAAACCACACTTACCTGTGCCCTTTATAAAAAGACTGTAATGTATGTTTTAAGTCAGCCCTTCATAATGGCAACATACTTCTATCTATTCGTGATACAGCAGCCACAGTTTGACCCAAAATGGTAATTATATACTGGTTTACTTGATTCACAACAAAACCAATTTAGCTAGAATTATAATAAATAACAGTTTTCAATAATAAAATATAAAAAAATAAGGAAAACCCCACATTTTATAAATATGCTATTTTAAAACATTTATCATATAAGATCTATTTGGCAGGTGGCTAACCATGGGTATAACTAATTATGTAAGAAAACATAGTTATGTTTCAGGGATTACAGCAATTTTAGTTTCATGTGTAGAGACATGAAGGCTTCCCCCACTCCCAATGCAAATCTAGCAAAAAAAAAAAAAAAAATATTGGGAATGTTCCCACTCTAATTCAATGTATGTCCTTTGTCTGTCTTCTCTTCACCTCACCCAAGTTCCCACTGAAGCTTCTACCTTTCTGTGGAATTCTCTTCCATGACCTTCCCTCCTAGACTTCTCTTCTCCCTCTAAACCTTCAAAGCCTCCCTAATGACCCACCTGTTAAAAAGAAGCCCATTTGATGCATGATGGATTATCAGTAGGAAACATAACAAAAAAAATCACCTGTTCTTTACAACAACCTTATGTGTCGATCGTTTCCCTTCCCTTTAGTGAAAGATCTTATGAGCAGGGCTCTCATATTCTCCTGTTTTCTGTAGCAGTTAATTTATTGTAAGATCCCTGTTTGTTCTATTATTATTTTATTAAGTTCTACAAACTATTGCTGCATAAATACCTGATGATACCCATGATTAACCATTTCCAAATATAATTTTTAGGGTCTGAAACTTACCTTATGTGGTCCTCCAACCCAGCGTTCCTTCTCCAAATCTTCTGTAGGAGAGATCAAGTACCCTTCACCCTGACTATGAGCACTGCACCTGCTCTGCATCCTGGACTTGGAGAAGGGCCAAGCCAGAGGATCACAGAAGGTAGGTTTTTGGGGCTCTAACTACAGTGGCATATGATTACTAATCATGAGATGTTGAACAGCAACCCCATGATTCATAATATAATGTGGCGTTAAACATGGTGCTTTAGGTTCCTTATACCGTTCCATTTATCCCTTGAATAAGGCCCTCTGTATGTACGCAATCTTCTTGCCAATTAAAAATGCTAAAAGATAAAATACTTATGATCTCCACTGCTCCCTAATATTCCAACAAAAGCAACTGATGGAAAAACCTTTGGTTGGCGTGGTTCAATTACAGCTCTGCATCAGCTGGACAAGGGAAGGAGCTGGATACAGTAACTGAGACAATTTACCATTTTATGTTAGGGGCTCATTTACTACCCATCGATTTTTAATTCTCCTTGAAGTTCTTTCTTTTGTCTCGAAACTTTAAAGATTTCGCTGGGTTTTGTCCGAAAATACCAACTTTTTTTGAATTGTTGCAGCGGCAATTCGAAAAAGTCGGGATTTTCATGTCGACAATTAGAAACAATCGAGTTTTTACGAGAAATGATGGAGTTTTAGTAAATCTGCTCTTAGTGTTTCCATTAATATTAAGAGTTGCTGAAATATCCACAAATAACGAGCAATATCCTAAAACATTCCAGCCTCTTGAGGGTCAAAATGGCGTTATTTGTGCTTTAATATGGCTATATACCTATTTATATATAGGCTAGGAGAATCTTCATTAGGAAAATCAGCAGTAATTTGAATTCACTGCAAGGTAACATCTCGTAATGTGTTGTAAAATTCCTACTGATGGCCAATAATTCAGATCTTAACCAGATCACCATAAGGCTCACAGGGTTCCACTAAAAGTGAACTGGTTTATACTGTATTCTGTTATAACTAAGCACTTTCTCTTCAGAGGCTTCTAATTTCTATACGTTAAGTTGATTGAATACTCTCATATACAAACTGAAGGGTTTACATAAATCTGTTTACATTTATCATATAGCACTTATAGCCACTTGCAAATCTGGTTGAAGGGCCACCCTAGCATAATGTCCTATTTCCCCAAGCTTCTATGAAGTTTTAACTAGCTTGTTTTGCCGTATAGTCTTCAATAAACCATAATTTTCTCAAGCTAACTGCCCACAACCTTTCTTATTGCCTCCAGTAGCTCTCCTATTGTGTTATACCCCCCTTACAGGAAGCCAGTAGTGAGCATGGTCTGAAGTAAGTACAATTAGAACTCTGGGACAACTCTCACCTCTTTCTCCTGTACCAAGCACAAGTGAAAGAGTGGCACAATGGCCAATGAAATTGGATTGGTAACAGGAGATATGCTGCTTCTTTATTTCATTAAAATTAAGGATTAAAAAGGCCCAAGGGGAAAGGTGCCCATAAGAATTTATCTTCAATAAAAAATAAAATTCCTAAGACACTTTGTCTTGTCCTGTGGAACCAATGTTGGTATTTTGTTGGTGCAATAATATGCTTACATAGCAAACACCTGGAACAAAACATATACACAGTAATACATGTGACAGAATTTGGTTTTCACCGATACATCAACAATTAGTCATGGCACTGTGTACGGAAATCACTCAGGTACAATGAACACAATGGAATGGAGAAGCATGCTATGGGCAATGCAAAATAGCAGTCCCTTTCCTCTCACCAAATGCAATTTGTTTAAAGGGTCTCATAAACCATAACTCTTTTCATACCCAGCTCAGGGGATGCCTCAGCTCCGATGACATGAATTACACTTCAGGATATTTTGCGTAGAAATTACCACAGGAAGTAAAATAGTTTGTCAATGTTTAGTACAAAGACATCATTCTAAATGTGCACTGATTTGTAGAGATATACACAAGGAGAGAGAATATATAATTTATATATCATTAGGTCTTTAAACTGACAATATATAAAAACTGGTTCCTTAACTAGGTACACACGGATAGAATTGGCCAATCAGTTGCAAAAAGGTCAACATCTGCCTGTTAGTTTGGGTCCAAAGGAACCTATTTTCAACCAGACATGTTGGTACTGTAAATACAGTTAGGCATGTTGTTACAGTCATCAACAAAACCGGTGGTGGTTCTTCAGCCTTATCCAGTCTTCCTCTATCAAACAACTGGTTTTGTACACTGGCCAGGAATAGGCATAACACATGGCCAATCCATATTTACTAGGTTAATATAGCCTCCTTAGCACCTAACTCAAAATGCATTAAAATCAGTAAGTCCTTAATCAAGCAGCTTCTTTTAGAAAAGACAGAAGGACAAAAAGAAAACTTTACCATTCATCATCTACAGGTTATTCAACCCACCCAACACTTGACCTTTATCTGTGGATACCCAAGATGCTGCAGGATTCTATAAATAATAGATTCATGGTCCTATACTATATATATATTGTAGCCATAACCATATGCTTTAATCAACTTGTTATGCACAGTTCATGCAATGAAAATGAAGCACACCTTAGTCTTGTCTGCAACACTCTTAAGTTAGTATGACCTTTTCATTCAAGCTGCTCCCAGCTGTCATGTCTAGAGACATCAATTATGCTTCAGTAAGGCTGGTAGCTCTCATCTACTCTAATTTGCTTGTTTTTTATTCAATAAGGAAAATTCCTGGTTCATGGTCTAATTATATTTACCTGAATTTTGGGTCGAGTCAGCACAGTGTTAGAAAATTATGCTCCAGTCTATGTCAAATAATGCCAAATATTGTCATCAACACCCAAGTTCTGTTCTACGGGCAGACTAAGCTGATTATAAAATGTGCCTCCGTGGTTGACAGAAGGCTTTGACCCATCAAGGTAAAGAGTGCAGAATGAAACTATATTATCTATTTACCAGGATCCCACACTTACCAAGATCCCATAGACCCCTGGAATAAGCAATGATCTATTTATTTCTGCACCTGGATACTTTGTTGTGAAAGCAGCCAATCTGACTTCACTGAGAACACCTAATGGCTTTAGTACCCACCTTACATGTAGCAACTGTTTGTATTTACTGTATGCATGAAAAGTCACCCTGGTGGCATTCCCCAAAAATCTTACTATGGTTAAATGATGTGATCTCCACCTCATGTTTAGTTTAAAAACAAATTATATTTAAAATAAAAGACATCTATTTTACAGTAAAACTGCTAAGCTGTATTCTGGTAAGCCATAAAGTAATAATCAGAATGTCATTTTCCTTCACAAAACCTTATATTTATAAATATTTGTACAACTCTACATATTATGGCACATTTTTACATATGATAAAATTCCTGCACTGTATAATAGTTGTGCTTGCATGTAGCTTTGCTATGTAGTCCCTGGCCAAAAGTCACCTCTACACCACAAACTTGATTTTTTTTCCCCACATACTGGATTATTTTATTCCGATTTAGATGCCTTACGTGGAGATTTATCTATTTGCCATTTGATAAAAAGTTAATAATGATAAGATATTAATGATGAATCATTTATATTGTATTTCTATCCAAATACAGAAATGTAAGATCATTATTTCAGCTAAAAAAAAAAAAAAGCTGACACAGGGAACAAGTTGTAGGGATTCAATCTCTTCTGCTAGGCTTTAACCACCTCTCCCCCAAAAAGTCTAGCTCAATTTGCAGATTAAAACACCTTAAAACAGCATAAAACAGCTACAACTTCCTTTAGGTTTTGGAATATACACGTAAGCTTTGAGGAAACTGTTTACAACGGCTAATAGTAGATTCTACTACTCGATGCTAAAGTGAAGTTCTACATATTATAGGGGAATAAAAATGTCCGTTTATGACTATTTAAGGTTTCAATGTCCTATTTTATATTTCTGTTCCAGTACGATGGCCTTTTTCTCTATATAAAATAATAATCAGTCACTGTCCAAGAGATGTAAGAAGAGCAAAAATGGGTAGACATGGAGGAAAAAATAGTTATTATCTGCATTCAAAGCATTTGGAACTAACTTAATCAATAGAGCACTCTGCTGTGATTGAATGCAATTCTATTACACTGGTGGAGTGGTGTAGCTGACCGGTGTCATAGCAGGGATACAGAACATCTATACTGCATACTAATTCCACACTGACATTGAAAGAGAAGGGCACACACTGAAATTCTTTCTGCTCTCTGCAAGTTTGAATAAAGTGAGCCTATAACGTACAAAATCAAATATCCTGCAGGATGATTGGGGGAGATAACAGTACTAAACACTAACAATAATATTGCCAAATTATGGTTAATGGTTTCACAGAAAACAGCATTACATATCATACATCTATACCAATATGGCTCTGCTTGTTGAAGGGCAGATTAATAGGAGCACTTGGGCTTGGGGGTGAAATGGGTGACAGTGAAAAATGTGAAAGGGGCAAGGGGGTTAATAAGTAGGAAATGGGAAAGTCCTGATGAAAAATGAACATGAGCAGAAATAATTGAATGCAAAGGGTCAATATAGAAAGTAAAATTGATCTGAAGGTGACCTGGACTCATCTTCCTTCCCACCAATATTCCAGAATCGGATCATTCCAACATACACATTAGTGTTATTGGCATGTTAAAGTGGCCGTTACAGCTCTTAAGCAATATAGATACATCCACAGAGGTTTCCTGAGCATACACAGAGCAACACTATTTTTGTTTAACATCAGGTTGGTGGCAGCGCCATTTGTCTGTTGCTATTAGCCTTCCTAATGTCCTACAGGTTTTATTCCTTTATGCAAAAGCACATAAATAAATTTAAAGATATATCATTAAATCTATATATTATATTATCGTTATCGAAAGCAAATGTCAACTGAAAAATGAAAAAAAAAAAGTTTCTTATTTCTATGCATAATCTAAAATCTAGTTCTAAGCTACAGTACTTTCCAATATTCATTAATGAAAATATCAATTACTTAAGTTATCTGTATGTGAAATTGCTATTGAGAGTATTTGCTAAAGCCTTTCCAATTCGCAAGACCATAGAATCAATGCATCGGAAATCAATCCGCCTCTAGTTCTCACAATGCCTTGCACACGTCTGATATTCTCCTTCTTTGTAGGCCACTTAATCACAGGACAAGCAGGCCATTGTGGGAACTGGAGTCTTGCCTGGGGAATGGTAGGAGTTGTCATGGGAAAGGAGGGAACTGGTATTGATTGAAATCCTTATTGCATTTCTGTTCTTGGACATCTAAGCACTATCTGTCTGCCAAGAACTGGCAATTGCACCCTAACAGCAACAATCTGTTAAGAAATGGGGTACATACAAAGCACATTAGAGTCATGCCAGAACAGTACTGCACTGTCATCATAAAACATAACAATATTGCTGCACAACTGCGCTTGACCTCAAGTGGTAACTTATGCATCTTTTTTGGAGTCCCCCTTTAGTCTGAAACCCAGAGAAGATTTACCTGGGCACTAATAAGGAAACTCTATGTTTCCTACAGATTCAAAGACTGTGGGGACTTTTTATTTCTAAATTACACTGTTTACATAGCAAATCATTTACTCTGCCATTTAAAGTTTTATTCTTGAACCAACAAATGTATTTTTTTTTAGTTGTATTATTGGTGTGTAGGCGCCTGAGTCTGAGCTTTCAGAAGGAGCATTGTGCCTGAGTCTGAGCTTTCAGAAGGAGCCAACGCTACACATTAGAACTGCTTTCAGGTAACCTATTGTTTCTCCTACTCCCATGTAACTGGAGGAGTCCCAAGCCAGACTTGGATTTCTTACTATGTACTATGTACTATGTACTGGGAGCTGCTATCTTGTGTTTTTGAATGGATCTCAATGCAGGATTCTGCTGGAACAGCTCTATTAACTGATGTGTTTAGAAAAAAACATGTTTTCCCATGACAGTATTCCTTTAAGCTGTCAGGTAGTATGTGTAGAACTATAGCTAACCAGTTTGCGAGTTTTGTGCATAGCAACTGGTATTTGAATGCTAAATAAACCCTAACTGTTAGCAGTTAGAGTGTATGATCTTATAGAAGTTAACCTGTACAGAGCAGGACCATTTCACTGCCAGGGACAGGGACTTTCAGAGGGGGTAAGATGGGTAGTTAGTAAACTATTCTGGTGGCAGCAATTAACTAGTGGTTGACTGGTGTAGAGCAGGGGGGCAGTGAGAGTGTACATGACAATTAGCAATAAAGAATGCTTTCAAAGATATAATTTCGTTTGCAGTTAAAACATTCACATATGATAAAGCACAATACGCCAAAAGAAGGCATGCTGTTCAGCAAAGCTTGTGTTTGTCTAATGTAAAGTAGTTTTTAAAGAAAAAAATATGATGCTCTTGTTAGACAAAGAAAGAAATGTAACCTAGCACCCCATTATAAAGCACTTTAAAAGCAATTCTACCTCAAGAGATTACGTGATTTAATGTTCACTTGAGATGCTCTCAGTCAGTGCTGTGCGCGTTCCTCCAAATTCAGATAGTACTTTGGAGGAGCAATTGAAATGACATACAAGTTGCATGTTTTCCACTACTGAAAAAAACAACAACCTAAAACCCTTTAGGCTTATTTATCAAAATTCGTATTTCTGTAATTTTCATATTTTTTTTCTACTTCAAATTACCTCAAAATAATAAAAAACATGAACACATTATTAAAAAAAATCTTGAATTCCTAATTCTTGCGTCACTTTTGATGGATCACAAGCTCAAAAAAAATTCAGAAAATGATACAATTTTGCCTAGGACCTGCCTGACCGTGCAAGCTTTCAGATGCTTTCACTATGCTTTGCATCATTCATTCTTCTTCTTCTTCTTCGTCTGTGCAGCAAGATGTCCTGGCCCTATGATAAAAAGCTACCCGCAAAATCAGGCTACTGCCCTAGACTTCAAATTATGTATTGGTCAGCCATAAAAAGAGCTCAAAAAAAGACAATGGTTTGGGTAGGTGGCAAAAAAGAAGACAGTCATAAGGAATCACGTGAAAATATACCTACAGTTTGCCGGAATGAGAATGACTCAACTGAGGCCCATAGAGGGTTTTTTGGTCAATGCTTAAATAAATATGTGTGGTATAAGCCTCAGACTGGCTTTCTTTGGAGCAAATCTAAGACTGAGTACCACTTAAAACGCCATACAGTAGTGGTATCATCATAATATGGGGCTGCTTTTATCAGTAGGAACTCAAGAACTTAAGGTAGAAGGTAGACTGGATGGTACAAAATACAGGAATATACCACAAGAGAACTAGTCTCCTAAAACCCTAAAGCCTGGGCAACATCATGATCCCCAACCCAATGCCAATACTGTGACAATGGAATGACTGAAGAACAAAATGGTGCATATCTTACAATGACTCAAAGCCAATCTCATTTCTACTAAGAATC
This sequence comes from Xenopus tropicalis, assembly GCF_000004195.4. Classification (NCBI taxonomy): domain Eukaryota; kingdom Metazoa; phylum Chordata; class Amphibia; order Anura; family Pipidae; genus Xenopus; species Xenopus tropicalis. Next base: position 119,319,673 of record NC_030684.2, read on the forward strand.
TGTAGCACAATTCAAAAATGCCAGGAAAAATGGGCCCAAATCACTTGCCAAGGATAGGCAAAACAGTCCAGACTTACCTTAACAGCATTAAAGCTATTACTGCTGGCATTCCAAAAAAACCTATACAAACAGCATATTTCAGACAAGAATTATTTCATGAGCAAATCATGGCTGCCCGCTGTAACTGACAAGCTATTCTATTAACTTTAAATCTACAAAATAAGGATCAGCAGTCATGTGATATGTAACAATTAAATTAGTATTTTTATGTTTAGTAAAAAGTTCAATATAAATGCATGTATAAGCATGCTGTGAGAAACAGACAAGGGTTCTAAATGCAGAACAGCACTTGCCATAGAGGTAAAAAGAGACATAAAGGTGAGGCAATAAAACATCAAAGCTGTATTACCTTACATGTCTTAATCACATGGGGGTGCACCAAATGCTAGGCGCCCCCTAGTGACTGTAATCACTTCTGTTAGCAGAAAACTGCACCAACCCGGGTACTCCTAAGCATGCAGAATGATCTTCACTTTCCGCTTCTTGTTTCTTCAATGTGCTGTGCACAACGCATGCATGGTAGAGGGAAAAACATGGCATTTTTATGAAAGTTTAACCTTTCACTCTACTTCATACGCGCGCCTGCAAAGAAGTAGAAGCAGGAAGACAATCAGTCCATGTCCCCAGGGCCGGTGCAGTATCAGGTGAATTATTACAAACACTGGGGGCACCCGCAGTGAATAAGACTTTCCTTCTCCTTTAGGTAATGGCCCACGGGGAGAGATAGTCACTCGTGATAGATCTCTGCTTCCACAGGTGAATCCTATTGTTGCCGGTGGAAAGTCATTTCAGAGGGTTTAGTCGCCCATGGTAGCAGAGATCTATCGCAAGCTTGCCCCATTGGCCATCAGCCTTAACAGAGACTTCCTTTCTCCTTTAATGCAGTGCAGCATTCCCAAGCAAAGGCATTGGTTTAGAAAGAGAGCCAGTCTATTTATTATAAATAGACTAAGTGGCAAATTTATCAAAAAATAACTAATAGCAACATTGGATTTATAAATGAACGTTGGATTAGAATGATTCAGAATGAATCATTATGAACGGAGGTTGACCTGATCTGCATCTAGGAAAACGAATCCTGAAGACAATGGATCAAACTGGTCAGTTGGATGATTCCAAAACTTCGAGCAAAGTTTGAAAGCCTTTAAATCATTCCCAAACCAAACTTTGATAACTCAGTCCTATAATCATTTTATGTCAGTGAGATATAACAGTGGCAATATGTGTCCATATACAAAGTAACTCATGGAAAGACTCACCCCCAGAATGAATACCACTTCAACAGATAGTTGATATTATGTTAAGTGACCTATTAAAGAATCTTGTCAAACTGGAATATATATATATATATCAGTAAATATTGTCTTTTTACATCCTTTCCCTTGAGCCACCATTTAGTGATGGGATGTGCTCCCTCAGAGATCACCTGACAGGAAGTAATGCAGCTCTAAGTGTAACAGGAAGTAGTGTGGGAGCAAAAAGCAGAACTCTGTCCATTAATTGGCTGATGGGGCCTAGCATGTATGTGTGCCTTGGCTTGTTTGTGTGCACTGTGAATCCTATGATCCCTTTGCTCTTAACATTTTCTATTTAGGATTACCCAATAGCACATAATTAAAAAAGTGTATTTTTATAAAAATGGTTAATTTAGATGAAGCAGGGTTTTACATATGAGCTGGTTTTTTTTTTATAAATACCTACATTGTTGGGGGGGGGCAGAGACCATGGCGACATTCAATGCTGTATCTCTTAGTTTCTATGTTCTGGGCATGCTCCAAATTGTTCTACTACTGTCTGATTATACAGTTCTCAGCCATTGACCATTGCCATTGAGTCTACATTCCTTGGATCCAGCACTACCAGTTAAAAAACATGTATTTAAACAGCTGACAAGTAACTGCTCCTGGCTAATTGCTTGCTATGGGTTACTAGACCCATACTAACAAAAGTTGTAGCTTTGTTACACTGCCCCAGAAGGTTCTTCGATGAGCTATATAAAATAAGTATGCTCACATAAACCAACACAACTACACATTTTAATGCAAACAATACACAAACCTCTAGCGTTTAGAAGTTTGAACACTAAATGCAGCTGGTACCTACTGTGCCATCAGCCAAATACAGTACAGTCAACAATAGATGTAGAAAGGCTAGTTACACACACATACACCCACACATACACACAGTTTAGGATATAATAATTTGTGACACGGACAAATATCACACCAAACACAGATGGAAGATCCTAAACACTGCACAGTTTGGATGGAATTGTGACATTAATGGGCATGTACTGTATGTGAAAAGATTACAAAAAAAACATGGCCCTGACAGCAGCAGCATGTAGCGAAGTCTTTAGGCACTGGAAAAATGTTGTTTGAATGGTAAGGTCCACAACTGCATATTTCATTTATGTAACACAAGTGATTTACTTGTGTTTGTTTAGTCTGAAACATGAATTCAGCAACCCATGGCATAATTTAGGGTGCCACCGAAACAGAAAAAACTTACCTTGTGGTTAAGTAAAGGTTTACTGAAACACTCAGGAGAAAGGGGTATAGGTACTGGGGCATCTGCATGTTATGTAGCTGAAATTCTCAAAACTTTATCAAAAGTAAAATTTGTATTTAATAGTAGAATCTCAAAACCGAAAGATAATCTAGATTGTTATTTGGATAGGCTAGACTTGGCACTTGCAAGTCTATAGCATGAACAGTGTTTTTGCCTCAGGAATATACAAGGCCCCTTTCTTGTGAAATGATGAGCAGTTCCGTAGAGCTGTTGAAAGGTTTAAGGATCAGTGGAACTGTCCTGTTTATACCTGACTTGAGATTTAAATAGGAGACATTTATTACATTCATAGAGGAAGATGTATTCTATATATATATATTAGTTACAAAACTTGGCACGCCATCATTTTGCATTAACATACAGTTCATTTGAAAATCGACTCAGTTAACACAATACAAATGCACAGAAGATAGGAATAAGAAGAGGAAACAAACAGAAATATGCAGTTATCTTTTGAGAAGAAGGAAAAGAAGGAGGAGGAGCAGGGCTCCCATTCTGACACCAATAACACAAGAAGCACACTACACCAAAAGTATGGAAAAGTAAGAGAGCGGAGAGAAAGCAAACCACTGAATCTATGAAAACGGAAAGTGGAGAATACAACCTGAGAAAAGGAGGGGGCAGCAATCCAAATGTCCTGAAAAAAAAATGTGTAATTTGGTTCATGAGCCAGTTCTTTATCATTTATTGCTTGGTCATGGAATGGATTAATGGACTGAGCTGCTACTGCTCAAAAACACACACGGCACCGTGTCATAAGCTGGAATTCAAACACAACGACCGGTTATGGCCTATCTACAGCAACAGCCATGGAAGCCAGATACACGATAGATACATAGGCACAGACACTTGTACTGTCTCAAGTTCATGTATAAAATGCAGATGAAACAATGGCATGGAACAGATACACACAAAGTAATGCACTGTCCCTCACCCCGCACGGTTCCCCTCCAGTTATTTCAGACTATTCTGGGATTGTTTCGAGGAACAAAAACTATTTATCAATATTTTGTACTATTTATATATATACAGAATCATGTAAGCTGTCAGGGAACGACATGGAACCAAAGAAATCTACACTCAAGAGAGCACAGTGAATATCAGAGATATAATGGACTTAGCATAGATAGATCTTCATATCGTGATTATTTGCATGACTTTTTGGTCATATAAACATGTGTTGCTCTCTGAAGCACAGCTGTTAATGCATCTGTATAATAATGTGCAAATAATTCCCTCTGAATGTAGTGACAACTGCATTCAGGCCCAATTTAAGGTGCCAATGGGCACAGGGCAAAGATTTCATTGGTGGGCTGTCCCAATAAATATGTGATAGTTTTACCCTCAAACAGATGAACTAGGCAGGCAGGCAATAAAGAGATGGTCTGTGCCGGAGCAATTAAAAATGATAAATACCTAACCTATTTGGTACATAAGAAAAAAAATCCTTTGATGGTTCCTCAAAATGATGGAGAAAGGTACTAATGTATATGAACTAATGAATTCCCTACTTATGCACAACCCACTACTATATGTGGTTGAGGGTTCTTCCATACAATTGTCTACTGCCTGAAACCCTGGCATAACTAATGCATTTTATCCAAGCTTTATCCAAAATACAGAAGAATACTGAATAAAAGGTTGACCCTTATGGACTATGGTCTTTTTTCAGCCCTATGTAACTATGTAATTTGCGATGTTGCAGTGAATCATGATTCATAATACATGCTGATATTTCTTTCTCACACATACACACACACAACTGATGTACACATGGAGGCGTTTCAAAGATCATCGTTTTATCTTTTGTATTAAATACAAATCTGTAACTGTGTTTCATTTCCTTAAATTAAGAATATTTTGAAGGCAGGGGCATAACTACAAAGGAAGCTGACCCTACGGTTGCAGGGGGACCCAGAAGTGTAGAGAGCTAAGTAAGGCCATAATTAATGAACAATTTCAATATAACTTGGTATTATAGGTCAACTTACCAATGTTTTGGGCCCCTAAATTGAATCTTCTATGGGGCCCACTAACATTTAATTACGCCATTGTCTGCAGGGACATGCCTTATACTTAGGGCGAATCTATTGATCTTCAAAAACTGAAAATGAAGTTGCAGAAAATTCTTTTGCTATAGAACCTATGCTATCTCCTCTGAATTTTGGGATGGCCAACTATAAATTAAGGGCTCACATTCTGCTTTTTTTTATGGATTTGAAAATTGAAAAAAAAAAAAATCTGTCTATATTAATACAAAATGTGTTGCTTTCTCCAATCAAATAATAATTTGGTTGCCACCTCTGCTACTCCCCTCACATATCACAAAGTATTCCTCCATGTCTACCTGTATTTGTTTCCGGGTTCCTTTTTTTGTTGCAATAAAGAATTGTGCCTCTTTGTTACACTGAACTCAATGATTAGCAGAAAAATGCTGATAACTTCGTATTTTATACCTTAGATTCATACAAATCAGATGCTTCCTGATAACAGTGATGAAACATGTTTTCATTATATTTACTGAAAGAATGGTTATGATGAGATTTCATTTTAAAATTTAATGAGAATTAAAAACAAAACATATTTACTCTGAATTTACTAGACATAAAATAAAGGGTTTTTGTTTCATAGTAAAGATAAAATTCCATTATTGAGTTACTTGGACTGTGCCTTTCTATTCAGGCTACGTGTAGCAGGCTACAAATAGGTTTCAATTCTCCCTACAGTGAAGGGGAAATGAGTTGAGGCATAAAATGATTTGCCCCATAGGAAAACCATGACATGACTGTAGCAGCTACAAGCCCAGGAGTGGCCTAGACACAAGTCAGTGACACCAATTAATCAGAGGATGACATAGAGATGGCAGAGGGTAGTGATATTCTTGGCTGTAGGTAGTTTAGAGGGCTAATAAAGTAGAACATAGATGATTGCTTTGAGAAGCAGGTGGTTTAGGGATCAGGGGATCAGCATGTTTTCTACAACCCTTCCCACGACGCTGTCTTTTAGGATTTCCTCAAGTGATACAGATATGTCATATCAGTAGCTTAGTAGTTTCTTAGCTACCAACTAATTGACCTCTAATCACAAATTCTTATAAATTCCCCCCCCTTTTTTAGGCGATCATACTCAAGGTAGAAATTAGGTCCGGTACTGCCCTACATTTTCTCCTTAGTCCCTTTGACTTTAATGGGTTACACCAGCTCTGAGGTGGTGTACAATAATGGTACACATTTTTGAAATAAATCAAAATACCCACCTTTATAAATACTCCCACTTTTAACTTTGCAATAGTTTCTGTCTGCTTAGACAGATTCTGTTTGTCATAAAACATTTTACACAGCTTGATAAAATGTTAAACCTATCTGCCATGGCAGCACTTTCCAACTTGTAGGCTTCCAGTGGAGTGGAATTAAATAGTAGTTCATCAATAGCTATAGAACTTACACTTTCTCCAACAATACTCACTCAGCCACACATAACCCAATATACACCTATCGTACTGATACCTGCGCCACAAAGTTTAATATATATATATATAAATATAGGGTTCTAGACATTGCTGCTCTCTTATATACACAATATGAGAGAACTTTATTACTCATGCCCACATAAGTGTAATTCTAGGGAAACAAATTGGAAGATAAATCCACACACATTTTATCTGAAGACAATTAAAAGAAAGGAAAGTGTTAGCACAGACAAATGGTATTTTGTCTACCTCTCAAAAAGACAAAAAGGGATAAAGAATACCAAGCAAATGCATTTCAAATAAGATTTGCACAGCCAGAGGTAGGCAAAATCATAAAAAAAAAAAAAAAAGATTTTTAGGGTTGTTTTCACTACCAACCCGGGGTATCTGCGAGCAACTGATACTCTTCCTTTTCCTGTCTTTGTGCCGCTTGCACATGTGCAGTAGAGCGAAAAGCCGAACTTTAACAAAACAGCCGCCTTCTCACTCATCATATGGATCGCAAAGAAAGAAGACAGGAAGGGGAACTCTCGTGTGCAGGTACCCCAAGCCGGTGCAGTGTTAAGCTGACTGGGGCAAGGGCCGGGGTATCAGGTAAGTGATTATACCTTTCCTTCACCTTTAAGCGAAGGACAGGTCAACCATCCAACCACAAAGTCTTTATTGGTTCCTGATTTCTGTGATAAAATGATTTCTAATGGGACTATTTTCTGTACTTTCAGGAGATAATCTCCACTGATAAGTGTGTATGCTAAGGGGTGGCTTGTATTTGGTACACTATATGGCCAAAAGTATGTGCACAACTGCCTGTCCAATATTACATTCCAAAATCAAAGGTATTAATATGAAGTTGGGACTCTCTTGACCCTCTACTATAGGAAAGCTTTCAACTAGATGTTGGAATATTGTTGATGGCATTTGCTTCCATTCATGCATAAGAGTTGGGCACCGACAGTGGATGATCAAACCTGGCTCTCATTGGCATTCCATTTTATTCTACGTGTTTAGTTGCGTTCAGTCAGGGCTTTGTGACCAGTCAAGTTCCTACACTGTAATTTCAACTAACCCATTGTGTAAGGACCCCATTGTGTAGGGAACTCACTGTGCATAGGGCCATTACTGTGCTAAAATAGGAAAAGCCTACCACGAACTGTTGCCAAAAAGAAGCCTGGAACTGTTGAAAAATGAATTCAATGATGTTGTGGCACCTGTGTTGGCAATGGCAGCAGTGGCTTATATAACCAAATTCAATAAGTTGAAGAGGTGTCTGCATACTTTTAGCCATAAAGTGTACTTTAAGGTGAAGCCAATATACTTTAGCCTTCATGCAGTCATGGACTTCAACTGCCAGCTGAAAGGGACAAAAGTTGTAGGCTGCTTTTTGATTGCCCCCACTATGATGAATGACAAAACAGGTCAGAACATCTATATAACCACTGCTCCACAATTTCTAAAATGCAAAACAATAATGTTAAATATTATTATGGCGCAATGCAATGCTGCAGAATATGTTGGCACTTGTTAATAATAATAATAATAATAATAGCTATAAACAGTGCTTCAAATGACAGTCCAACGTAGAGCCCTCTAGCCTTAGAATTACAGATTGGCTAATGACTACTCTACTGCATGTCTGGAAATCTGCGCAGTTAAGATACCAGAACATCTTCTAGACTTGGCTGCTCTCTTATTTATGTTGCTATACTCAAGTAGTAAACACTTCTAATTTCATGGCACATTAAAAAAGGCTTAAGAAGATTTCAAACAATAATTCAAATTTAGAGTTCAGGTCTTCCTGACTCACTACATGGTAGTATTAACTGGTATATGCCAATAGGGACTTATGGGATGTCTTTAAGGAACTAATATTGAAAAATACAACACACATAGAAGGCTATGTTTTTCTAAACATAAATGAAATCTTTAAATAACCAGTGTCTGTTTAAATTGCACTTTATTGGAAAGGACAGAATAGTTATTAAAGATAAAGAATGAATAGTCGAGGCATCTGCATCCTGTGACTCTCTAGCTGTCGTAGCACTACAGTTTCCGGCATTTTTCCACAACAGCTAGAAAGACACCAGTTGCTCCACCCTGAACTTGTTTGTAGTTTGGAAATGTGATTAATAAATAAGTGCTGCATAGAAGCTGGTTTCAGAAAGAAAAACTGCTTACAAAATGGGTGACGGATAAGAAAAACAATTACAGATTTATCCCATATCACTGTGATGCAGCAAATAATATTACTATCCTGTCAGCACTCAGAATTGTGTTGCAATGCATTGGAGACCGTCTCATTATTGGGCTCGTCGTTGCACAGTGGTATTAAATTTGGAATCTATGCATGAGACCAGCACCATGGTGGAATGCATCTAAGCTCAGTTTCCACTACGTAATACAGGTATGGGATTCTCTTATCCAGAAACCCATTATCCAGAAAGTTCCGAATTACGGAAAGTCCATCTCCCATAGACTCCATTATAAGCAAATAATTCTAATTTTTAAAAATGATTTCCTTTTTCTTTGTAATAATAAAACAGTACCTGTACTTGATCCCAACTAAGATATAATTACCCCTTATTGGGGACAGAACAGCCCTATTGGGTTTATTTAATGGTTAAATGATTCCCTTTTCTCTGTAATAATAAAACAGTACCTGTACTTGATCCCAACTAACATATAATTACCCCTTATTGGGGGCAGAACAGCCCTATTGGGTTTATTTAATGGTTAAATGATTCCCTTTTCTCTGTAATAATAAAACAGTACCTGTACTTGATCCCAACTAAGATATAATTACCCCTTATTGGGGGCAGAACAGCCCTATTGGGTTTATTCAATATTTAAATAATTTTTAGCAGACTTAAGTTATGGAGATCCAAATTACAGAAAGACCCCTTATCTGGAAAACCCCAGGTCCCAAGCATTCTGGATAACAGGTCCCATACCTGTACTGATATATGGGAAGATAGAAGGCCAGTTCAAATTCCAATTACTCAATCCTTCAGAACATTATAGATAGATATGGCCTCACAGGTAGTAATATTTATTTTGCTCTGGTTTTTTTTTTTGTATTTTTTTTTTTTTTTTATCCTTAAAGCAGCAATTCCAGTTTGGGTCCAAAAATATATATATATATTTTTTTAATTAACGGACATCAGTGCTTATAAATGTGTGTAATAAGTGTGGGCGATCATATGAAAAAGCATGTTCTATTCATAAAATAAAACTAAGACATCAAATACAGTGTGTTTCTATATAGAAGAATGTGTTTCACATTAAAGTACACTTAAAGGGGTGGTTTGCCTTTACATTAACATTTAATGGCCAATTCTAAGCAATTTTTAAATTGATCTTCGTTATTTTTTTTTAATAGCTTTTGAATAATTTGTTTTCTTCTTCTGACTCTTTACAATTTTCAAATGGGGGTCATTGACCCCGGCAGGCAAAAAACAAATTCTCTGTGAGTCTACAATTTTATTGTTCTTGTGACTTTTTATTACTTAACTTTCTATTTAGACCCTCTCCTATTCATATTCCAGTTTCTCATTGCAACTCTACCTTAGCAACTCCCTGGTTGCTAAGAACATTTGGACCCTAGCAACCAAATAGCTGCTGAAATTCCAAACTGGAGAGCTGCTGAACAAAAACTGAAAAATGAAATAAACACAAATAAAAAATGAAGACCAATTGCAAATTGTCTCAGAATATCTCTACATCATTGTAAAAGTTAACTCAAAGGTGAACAACCCTTTAAAGCGTGTATTGTATTTGCGGTTTTAAAGCTTCTGGTCTAATGCTATACTAGAACAATACGGTATATTATACGGAATATAATTTAATCAGTGACACAGAAGGCTTTTCCAACTTGATTAGCCATATCTGTAATTTCAAATATTTTAAAAAGTTTTAAAATGACATGAAAAACCTATAGAAATAAAATCTACATGTTACAGTGACAGTTGAAGGTTTTCAATGGTATTTTATTTTGACAGCAAACACTTATAAAGACAAGAGAGTACATTTTAACTATAGATTGGGAAGGGCCTCAAACTGAATTAAAAAAGTAAGTTAGTCAGGTAATCAGTTATGATATTTCAGGAATATTGACCTGCCCAAGATTAAATGGATTCCATCTTGAAATTTCCTCCATAATTATAAGCCTTCCACATTCTTGATTTAAACAGATACTGTCATGATTTTTATTGGGTACTTTTTATTTCTAAGTTACACTGTTTACATAGCAAATAATTAACTCTACCATTTAAACTTTTTAAACCAACAAATGTATTTTGTTTTAGCTGTAATATTGGAGTGTAGGCGCCATCTCAGTGCATTGTGCCTGAGTCTGAGCTTTCAGAAGGAGCCAGCGCTACACATTAGAACTGCTTTCAGCTAACCTATTGTTTCTCCTACTCCCTTGTAACTGAAGGAGTCCCAAGCCAGACTTGGATTTCTTACTATTGAGTGCTATTCTGATACCTACTGGGAGCTGCTATCTTGCTCCCTTCCCATTGTTCTGCTGATCGGCTGCTGGGGGGGGGGGCAGCAGTAAAGTGTGACTGAAGTTTATCAGAGCACAGGTCACATGGCTGTGGCACCCTGGGAAGTATATGGCTAGCCCCATGTGAAACTTTTAAATTAAACTAAAATCTGTTTGAGTTTTTGAATAACAGATTACAATGCAGGATTCTGCTGGAAAAACTCTATTAACTGATGGGTTTAGATAAAAACATGTTTTCCCATGGCAGTATTCCTTTAAACATTAGGACAATTAAGATGATATTTGTATTCAAAGTATTTCAGGTCTTCCTTGCAAAACAGTTGGGGTATGTGTATTTCTTCTAAAGGCCTTCAATCCAGCCATGTACCAGTAGGGTAACAGTAGCCAGAGTTTGGGAGTTTTAATTTAATGGGCTGATTTACCTTCACTAACAGACATGGCCTTTACTTAGCAAAGTTAAAAAAAAATAAAAACTTGAATTATATATAATATATAATTAATTCAGTTAATGTATTTTTTAATGTTTTAATGTTGCAGTCACTGTTGAAAATAGGAACATGGAGACTGTCACCCTTACAGCAGTCTTCTTATTGGCCTGTGGTTACATGTGACCTGCTAGATTTTGTTAGCTGACTTCCTTTAAGAGTGAAAACACACAGAGCTACTAGTAGCAGCTACTTGTCATGGCTACTAAAATAGCCAATTCTGGTCATTTACTGATAACTGTCTTTACAAGGGTTTTAGCAGAGGCAATTCTCAGTATTGTCTATGGCAGGGTATTTTCTGGAGTTTAGTAGATGTGAAAAAGTAGCTGCTACTAGTAGCTCTGTGTGTCTTCACCCTAAAAAACAAAATGTTTCCATGTTGTCATTTACATTACGAAATTAGAGAATAGTCATGGAATTGCTGCTTTGACGGACAAATGGACTGACAGTTTTTGATACTGATTTACAATGCAATATTTACGAACAGCCACAGTGAAATTCAAACAATGTCCAACACAAGTGCAAGGTGAGCATGCAAGCTTTGGTTTTATTCCAAGTAATGAGGGTTACTCCTTTATTTTTGCACATTTCAAGGCAAAAAAAAATAAAAAATGTCATAAACACACGGTGAAGGTGAGGGTGAAAAGTGTGGAAGAAAAGAACAGAAAGAAAAAGAAAAAAAAGCACATGCAAGTATACCTCTGAAACACTATAGGTGGATGAGCAGGAAGGAAGCCGAGCCTGGTAGTGCAGTGAGGGGAAAAGAAAACACGGTTAAATAAGGAATGGAGTCAACAGAAAAGTTTCAAAAGTTATTTTGTAAATGCACTTCCAGCACTAACACAATAGCAGGGGGTTCATTTGGAAGAACAGACTAAACAGTTACAGTTTGAGGTTTCCCTAGGAAAAAATATTACTGTTGAGTATTCATAGTCTGGCAAGTAAAAAAAAAAAAACTATATATACAGGTATGGGACCTGTTATCCAGAATGCTCAGGACCTGAGGTTTTCCGGATAAGGGATCTTTCCATAATTTGGATCTCCATAACTTACATCTTGTAAAATTCATTTAAACATTAAATAAACCCAATAGGATTGTTTTGCCTTCAATAAGGATTAATTATATATTAGCTGGGATCAAGTACAGGTACTGTTTTATTATTACAGAGAAAAGGGAATCATTTAACCATTAAATAAACCCAATAGGACTGTTCTGCCCCCAATAAGGGGTAATTATATCTTAGTTGGGATCAAGTACAGGTACTGTTTTATTATTACAGAGAAAAGGGAATCATTTAACCATTAAATAAACCCAATAGGGCTGTTCTGCCCCCAATAAGGGGTAATTATATCTTAGTTGGGATCAAGTACAAAGTACTGTTTTATTATTACTGAGAAAAAGGAAATCATTTTTAAAAATTAGAATGACTTGCTTAAAAAGGAGTTTATGGGAGATGGCCTTTCCATAATTTGGAACTTTCTGGATAATGGGTTTCCGGATAAGGGATCCTCTACCTGTACATACAATTTAACAGAGATTCAAGACATAAAATCTGGTTTAGAAATACTCAGTCACATGTTATATTCACTAATTAGTTTTTTTTTTTAATTCTTGATATTCTACAACATCACTTGCTTTCAGACCGCAAAATAGGAACAGCTGGGCTTTTGAAAAATTTGGTTAAAATAAGTCAATAATTATCATTGATATATATTATTCAATATTCTATATGACACAGCCAACAGTAATATTTTTTTTTATCACCCAATTCATTTGCAGATTCAATTATGTAAACACATAAAATAAAGAGTAACAGGAACCCTCACCCTGTAGCACTATAAAGATAAATTTCTCAAAAAAAAAAACGAATTCAATTTTGCCTTTTATTAAAGGAACAATACAATATAACAACAACAAGCAATCGATATAACAAAAACAAGTGACTGTTCTTCCCAACAATTCTAATATTTGGAGTTAAAATATACAGTACATAAACAAAAATACATTTTCCTGAATTTATTGCAGCTGTCGGTATTGATAACAATGAATATGCCATCTTCTCTATGAAAAATGTAAGACAGCTTCTGCAGAATCTACTGTTATCAATATGTCTGATAACTTGTAAAGGGCTATCTGCTGTATTTTACACATTTTATTAGAAAATTAAGCTACTTATAAGGGATCTATAAAAGCCTAAAATGTGCTAACCACAGGTCTATTTTCTTTAAAAAGTCCCTCAAACATTTAAAACAAGGGACCAAAATAGATCTCAGTTGCTGTGCCCAGAAAGTGTTCGGTTAATAATGACAACACTTAGCCATCAACCCTGCCAGCATGCTTGCTCCATGCCTGAGCCATATAGTGCCTATTGAAAACCCCCTTGGAATGAGCAATTATACGCTAAGATTTTTCTCCAGAATTGTGCCTACATACATACAGTGGTGCGTATTTGTGGCATCTCTATGTACAGGCTATGACAAGAACCCGGGAACAACTCTTCCCCAGTTTGGGTTGCTGTGCCACAAAGGATGCTATGCCGCCCCTCTGGGGTGCTATGATAAGACAGCTTTTGGTGACTTGTAATGGGTTCCTACCACAAACGAGCCCTAAGGGAAGTGATGGAACAGCTTGCCAAAATGTTGATGGCTGCTTAGCCCTTGTGATCTTATAAGATAGCATATTAGACTCTTATATTCTATTTTTATACCTTGCATATATAGCATATTTATATACCTTTATCTCCTACCTCACCTGCCTTGGGTTGTCTTTATAAGAGATACTGGGGATTTTATGCGCCCCTTTATACAGAACTTACCCGTCATAAGTGAGTGTCTCAACATAGGTCTGGGCCTTTGTGGCCTCGCCACAAGTCCGGGCCTTGTAAGGTCTGGTGTGCAATTTAAAGATAGGGCTGAACTGAGTGGTATCACATGATGCTGGTTACTTTCTGGCAAAGCAGCTTGAAATCTGCTAATATAATTAACTAGGATGACTAGAAAACTCACAAAAACATACAGCTCCACCACTAAGGGTGAAGACACACCGAGCTACAAGTAACAGCTACTTGTTGTGGCTACTAAATTAGACAGTGCTGATCATTTACTGATAACTGTCTCTACATGTGTTTAGCAGAGGCAATTCTCAGTATTGTCTATGGCAGGGGATTTCTGGAGTTTAGTAGCCGTGACAAGTAGCTGCTACTAAGTAACTTAGTGTGTCTTCACCCTAAAGGTTTAACAAAGACCAGGTACATAATTTGATAAATAACAAGAACGTCATAAGACATAACGGTAATAATAGTGATAAGTATCCAATTCTGTAACTGTTACTCATTACAGAGGTGGTTCCTGCACAAAAACAAGGACTCCAAACATAAACAATGGATTGGTTAGAAATTCTGATATGAAGCTTCAATTAGAAAGAAAAAACATTGTTTGCACTAACACAAGAGGTGGTAATTTTTTAATTAAATTAACGTCTTCTGTAAATGTATTTTTTTCAAAGTAAGGGTGGAGGATTGAAAGAAAAAAAAAATTCAAGGTGGAGTACTATACACACCAAAAATAAAACATGCTATAATTTCCCCACATTCATCTGAAGTAAAACATTACATATTTTCCATTGATAATTTGATTAAAATCTATATCTATAAAACACTAGAACAAAAGGAAAGGTAAAAACTAAGTAAGCTTAGGTCTATGTAAATACAGCCATAAACACTCACAGTAATGCTGCACTGAGTCCTCTATCAAAAGAAACACATAATTTCTTTTCTCCTTTTTTGGGAACATGTTCTTCGGTATCAGACTTCCTCTCTTTTAGGGCTCATTCAGGTTTGGGGCTTGAAATCGCTTCACCCACCCTAAGGAATGTGCGATCTGAGCTTCCAATGGCTATAACTGCAACAGGAAGCTACCAAGACCAAGCTAAAATGGCAGCTGCTATCAGAGGGAGCTTCTAGGGCTCTTTATTCAGGTATAGTAAAACTTTCTGCTGAATAAATATCGCGTTCTAGGTGGCACTAATGTGGCGAATCTATTGGTAGTAAAATGCCAGAATGGTCTTCATAGCTTCCTGCTTGCAGGTCTAGCCGTTATAGCTCAAATTACTCATTTCTAAGGATGGCGGGAGTGAGTTTTATGAATTCTTATGGGAGGGGGGGAGCAGGAGAGGGAAGAGAGGAGAGTGCTGCGCAAACTCAGGAATGAAGGATTTTTTTTGAGAGAGGAAGTCAGATACTGAAGAACATGTTTACAAAAAAGGAAACAAATCCTGTGTTTCTTTTGATAGAGGCCTCTTCTGATAAAGCTTACTTAGTTTTTACCTTTTCTTCTCCTGTAAGGCATGATTTAGGGTGGCGTTATATTTTGGAGTAAAAATAACTTTCTCAGTAAGTTTTATTACATAGACTGAGCACTGAGGCAAACTATTCTCAATCTTCCTTCCACAGGAAGAAGTAGAAGTGGTCCCTAAATAGTTTCTGGGTTCACAAAAGCTTTATCAAACTCATGCAAAAGAAAATGTTATTGCACAAAGGCATACATGTTCACATTGTGAATATTTTTTCATTAGCAACTTTTATTACAATCCCCCCCAATAATTTCTGTTGCTAAATAATGTTTTTTGGCTGGTTATTCTCAGACATTGCTTGGCAACAAACTTTAAATCATATTCAAGTCAACTCCGCTTTTTTGTGTCTGTCACATGGTATTTTTTGACCCATGATGGGAGGCAAAGAGAATGTGAGGCATTCTTATCAATTATATTTTTTTTATTTCTCCTTACTGTTCTAGTTACGCTTTCCCTGAAATTGATGCTTGTATTAGTACTTGATTATTATGTTCAATATGATTCAAATACTTTTGCTTTGCTTATTTCTTTTTTTCTCATATACTTTTTTTCTTTTTGTTAAACAATATAAATGGTGGGTCAGTATTACAATGGCATTACCACCTTGCAGTTTTTGTGCTCCCTTAAGGCACAGAAGTATGGATATAATAACACCATTGGGGAGTAACAATAAATGATTTTTTTTTTTTTTTATTCTGCTGCCTGAATTTTATACTACGATGTGAAACCTTGTAATATTTTATTATATTTCCTTTAGAGTTTCAATAACAAACGTACCCGTTTCATCACATCTTAATATCTGATTGTTAATTTATCTTACACCCAGTGAACTGTACAAAAAGTCATAGACAGTGGAGGAAGGTAGACAAAATTTTAAAAATTTCAATACGACCATGGAAGATATTTGACAAACAAGGGAAAACAATGAACACATCAGAAATGTCAAAATGTGGGCGCCTTCTACAACATTTTTTTGAATTTAAAGACATGATATACCTTCACGATGCAATTTAACATTTTTAAATGTTGCAAGGTGTTCCACGTTGAAGACAATACAAAATTTAGGTCAAATGTCAAAATAATTTCATAAAATGTCAAAATACTGGTGAGTATTCAAATGAAACCCCTGCTAAACAAAAGAATTAAAATAAATGGAGGATTAGGAAAGGGTAAATGGGATGAGGAGGTAGGGGGACAGTGTTTTTCCCTGTGCTACAGGCCAAAAGAAATCAAAACAAAAATATACGAAGAGAGAAATCGCCGAGTTAAATCGTACATTTACTCGGAGAGAGTATCCTTTGTCATTGCCTTGCAGGTGATCCCTGAGATTCTCCAGTTTTCGGTGAAGCTATATGTGGACATCAGAAAATCAATTGAAAAAGCATCCTGTTTCTTAAAAAAACAAAGAATAAAAAAAGGCTTTTTGTTTCAGGTGAAAACATTTCTCGCTGCCATTTAGCATACAGTTGAGAAGGAATTCCTTTTATTATTTGCACTGTACATGGAGCATGCAGTGTGGCGGATATACAAACTAAGAGCTTTGTAAGCAGAGCAGACACTTGCAGTAGGTAGGAACAGACATGAATCAAAAGGTGCACAATGATCATGCTTTATGGGGTTTGAAAGTCGCAGTTGCCAACCCCAGTCCTCAGGCACAGCTAAAACAGTACAAAGTATATTGCTTAATCTAGAAAACTTTCTATGCACAATGTTTTTGTTTTTTTTAAACATAAAAGGAGATTAAACTTATTTTTATTTTGAAAAGTTTGCTTTTAAGACTCCAGATTAAAAACAAAGGACAAAAGTAAAGGTGCCCATACACCTTAAGATCCACTTCCTTGGCGATGTCACCAAGCGAGCGGATCTTCTCCCGATATCCCCACCTACGGGTGGGCGATATCGGGGGAACGTAGGCTAATTTGATTGTTTGGCCCTGGGGCCAAACGATCGAATTATAATGACGGGCATAGGCAGTCGGCATGTTGATGCGGTCCCCGATCCGACTAGATTCTCTAACCTGCCCGATCGAGATCTGGCCGATTTTAGGCCAGATATCGGTCGAGCAGGCCCGTCGGTAGTGCCCACACACGGGCCAATAAGCTGCCGAATCGGTCTAAGGGACCAATATCGTCAGCTAGAGTCGGCCCGTGTATGGGGACCTTTACTCTCTTATACAAAACCAAAACAAAGGATGGCTTCCTGATATTAATCTTTCTAAATGCCAGCAAATACATTACTGAACTTGGCCAATCAGGGCATGAATGAATAATAATTCTTACAGAAGAGTTTCCAAAATATTTAACATGAGTGAAGCTTCAGATTAATTGCTATTATTTTCCTCTTTTCTTTTTTTTTTTTATAACTTCTTTTATTGTTCAGTACAACATCATTATTACATTTGTTATCAGTTTTCTTTCAGTTAACATTGTTGTCGCATTTATTCTGTATCTGTATTTCACTTTAACAATATTTATACTTTTTCAGAAAAAGAAGGAAAACAACGATTTCCTCTTTTCTTTTTACATTTATTTTCCATTCTGCTAAGTGCTGCCTAGTTGGTAGGATAAATAAGCCCTACTAACAAGAAAGCAGTTTAAAGTCCAACCTAAAGTGTTGCAGAAGGAAAAAATATAGAATAATTAATCAAAATTGTACAAATAAAAATAGTAAGAAACAATAAAAACTGCACATTGTCTTACCATACTACTGTCTTAATAATACTGAAGGGGGTAAGGTTATCAAAATTGTTCTCAACGTTTCTTTACATCTAAATGTTGTGGAACATTTCTTACATTTTGTTACTTTGGTATTTATCATTTGTTGATAGGAATTACTCAAGTGTGAAAGCGCACAAGAAAACACACATATATAACTGGGTAATTGACTCAGATGCTTATAACAAAATAATAAGTATAGAAAGTTTTTTTAGTGTGGGCCTAGGACAGGATGTATTTCTTAATTAAACCAGGATATTGCTTCTGTCTTTTTTAAATTTGACTTTAACTAGGCATCTCCTTAAAGCTATGTATGATCAAATGTTTGGATACGAGCCAAGGTGCTGTATCAATCCCTGCTCACAAAGGTTAATTTTGACCTGAGTTAGAAAAAGGGTATAATAGATCACTCTGACAAACACAATGCCTATAAACATGGTTTAATGAAACCACTGATGGACCTTGAAAACTATCTATTGTAACAACTTGCACACCTGAATCACTCTAGTACTCCGACAGGCCGGCTGATCGATATCTTATTCGCAATCCATATTTGCGTTAAAATGTTTGCAGTTTTATAAATATGTGACATTCAGACACTCTGACTGGGGCATACTGTGGAGCACTGTTTACCAAACCATGGGGTAGCCATCCTGAGGAAGTAGGATAGGACCAGTGGCATCCTAAATGTCGAGGAGATAATACCTCTGCCTTAATGTCATCAAGAAATGGTAGTAAAGGGGGACTGTGGAAGTCAAGGCAAGATCTATAAGACCCAGAAAACTTTCGAGGAACTGCTCATATGGTGACCAAAAAGGCAAACCCTCATGTGACTTCAAAGGAAGGTTTACAGACAAAGGAGAGGTGTTGCACTGTCCCACACTGCAGCTGCTTGCAAAAACATGATCTGCATGGAATAGTCATCAGGAGGAAACCTCATCTGTGACCTCATCACAAATCTCAACATCTGAGGTATGAAAGATAGCATCTAGACAAGCCTCAGGTCTTTTGGAAAGAAGTACTTTGGACTGATGAAGTAAAAATGGAACTCTTTTTCCCTACAAGCAACCTTTGGTGATTGTGGCCAAACGGGAGCAGAATTTAACACCTTGCTATCTATTAAACGTGATGGTGGATCCATTATGCTTTGGTGTTGTACTGAAGCCAGTGGAACAAGAAACACTGTAGTAGTGTAGAGTGAACAATGGATTCCTCTAAATATCAGATTTCAATGAAATCTAGATGTCAGTGTGAAACAGAGGGGGTGGCTCCTACAACAAGACCTCAAAATCAACCATGAGCTGCATAAGTAAAAGGTTTTGGAATGACCCTCACAGTCCCATGACTTAAACATCAATGAAAATCTGTGGGTAGGTCTTAAACAAGCCAGGAGGCCCAAGAAAAGCTTCAATCTAGAATTGATCTGCAAGGATGAGTGCGCAAAAATCCCTAAACAACTGAAAGACTCTTACAAGCTATGCCAAAGGGGGTATTTACTAAATACAGGTATGGGATCCCTTATCTGGAAACCCGTTATCCAGAACGCTCCGAATTACGGAAAAGCTGTCTCCCACAGACTCCAT
The DNA here is from genome assembly GCF_000004195.4 of Xenopus tropicalis. Lineage (NCBI taxonomy): Eukaryota > Metazoa > Chordata > Amphibia > Anura > Pipidae > Xenopus > Xenopus tropicalis. Next base: position 119,339,410 of record NC_030684.2, read on the forward strand.
TATAAGCAAATAATTCTAATTTTTAAAAAAGATTCCCTTTTTCTCTGTAGAAATAAAACAGTACCTTGTACTTGATCCCAACTAAGATATAAATAATCCTTATTGGGGGCAGAACAGCCCTATTGGGTTTATTTAATGGTTAAATGATTCCCTTTTCTCTGTAATAATAAAACAGTACCTGTACTTGATCCCAACTAAGATATAATTACCCCTTATTGGGGGCAGAACAGCCCTATTGGGTTTATTTCATGGTTAAATGATTCCCTTTTCTCTGTAATAATAAAACAGTACCTATACTTGATCCCAACTAAGATATAATTACCCCTTATTGGGGCAGAACAGCCCTATTGGGTTTATTTAATGGTTAAATGATTCCCTTTTCTCTGTAATAATAAAACAGTACCTGTACTTGATCCCAACTAAGATATAAATAATCCTTATTGGATGCAAAACAATCCTAAGGGGTTTAATTAATGTTTTATTGATTTTTTAGTAGACTTAAGGTATGGAGATCCAAATTACGGAAAGATCCCTTATCCGGAATAACCTTGGTCCCGAGCATTCTGGATAATGGGTCCTATACCTGTACTAACTTACTGGTGTCCACATTTTTCCTATTTAACTCTGCATTAACATTTGCAAATATGTTGGTTTTTAACACCCCAGAGAAGTTGTTTAGTACTTTTTATTTATACAATCAACTATATACATAATGTGGCCGGGGTGCCCAAACATTTGCATTCAGCTATACTTTAATGGGGTCACAACATCCTTTAATTGTACTTGCTCCTTACTAATCATCCTTAATAAAATGTACTTATCCCAAAAGAAGCAGCTGTGGTTCTCCTCTCCCTAATATGTATGTTTTTGAATATAGTTCTGGGCATTGTAATACTTGGTGGTTGACAAGAAATATATTACACAGACAGTGAGCACAGGAGAGGTTTTAGTGCTTGCTCTTCTTGAGCGGAGATTGGTGACAGGTTGATTACTAGCTGTACACCAAGCCGTTATCAAGGAGCACATACTACTATAATGTTCAGCAAAGCTCTGCATTATGGAATTTCATTTTGGTTTCTCTGTATCAATAAAAGCCCATCTTGACCTCTATGCTGATTTATTTTCCGCCTCTGACAAAAAAACAAAGCTTTAAAGATGAGCTGTACTGAGGTCATTCCACACTTTTGTAGATAATTCAATACTGCTTAAGCAGTAACTTCTTGATGGCTAACCCAATCATTTTTATGGTTGTTTGACAAAGCTCCGTGTCTAGAGCTTCAGGCTCATAAAATAGGTCAGACATTTTGTTAAAAGATGTAAAGTGCTGCTCTTTTCTACAGGGCACAGTTCGGTCATTTTTAATGCAAAGCCTTTGGCCTGTTACAAAGTTCCTAAACACAAAGACCACCCCAGGGAGTTTTAACTAGGAAACAGTAGGATGGATTTCTAATTCCAAAGTTCTTCCTTGATATAATAAAAATGTGAATGTTGGCGGGGGAGTCCCAAAAAGAGTGGTCAGAAAATCTAAGAGAAAATGTATTGGGTGCCTGTCACCATCCAAAATGGCAAATATTTAATGCATTATAAAGAAACAAGCCATTAGCATTCTTTTATAGAATTTTAAAGGAGAAGGAAAGGTAAACACTAAGTAAGCTTTATCAGAAAGGTAAATACAGCCATAAGCACTCACAGAAAAGCTGCACTGAGCTTCTTGTGTCCTTTTTTGTAAACATGTTCTTGGGTATCTGACTTCCTCTCTCAAAAAAATCCTTCATTCTCTGGGACAGAGTCTGCCAGTTATCTCCTCTCTCCTGCTCCCCCCTCCCATAAGAATTCATAAAACTTACTCCCCCCACCCTTAGAAATGTGTGTTCTGAGCTATAACTGCTAGACCTGCAAGCAGGAAGCTATGAAGACCAAGCTAAATGGCAGCTGCTGTCTTAAACAGAGAAAACTTCTAGGGCTCTAGGGTATGGTAATACTTTCTGCAGAATAAATATAGTGTTCTAGGTGGCACTAATGTGGCAAGTCTATTGGCAGTAAAATGCCAAAATGACTTTCCTTCTCCTTTAAAAGTATATACTGGCTCAATGCACCTGTGGGATTTTTATATCAAGCGGAGCAGGAGCAGAAAGACTGATATGGTGCCTTATTTAAGCCACTCTATGTAATGAACAACAAAGCAACAAAGCCCTACAATGCCCTAAGAATGCTGGATATTGGTACTTCCTAAAGACTGAAGAACACATTGAGTATATTATACAAATGCATCCAGGGTAAATCCAGTCTAGTCTGACAAGTCGACTCCCAGGCGTACAAGAGAGGTTACATAATATGATCAGAAGTATTGTGGGGCATTCTTAAAGAGATATTTTGTATCTGTAGCTAAACATACATTTACTTGCATGTAATTAAGCTAGAAACAAAGATGAACATGAATAACGTATATATAAATATACAATAAAATCTGCACATAGCAATAAGAAATAATCAATAAGAAAGTCTGCATATTACTGATGCTGAAACAGAAGTACATTTTCAGGAGTTAAAGAGATTCTTCCAGTTGTGAGAGGTATATAATTATTCCTTCTCTAGTAAAGGAAATTGCATTTTACAAAGAGAAGCTTGTACAGTGTTGCTAAAAGAGTGGAATAGCTTGTCATGCAAAGAATACATTAGTATCTTACAGGTGCTCATGGAAAGAATGAAGTCAAGGGTTTCCATTTAAGATGTCCGAGGCACTTCATTCTGCAGTGGGCATTGGTCCAAGTGCTAACTTGCCTTGGAAACAACCGTAACCCAGTATTTCTAGGGATGTACTATGGGAAAGCTTCTATAAATTCCAATTTATCCCAAATATGCCAGGGTTCGGAAGCCCCATGCACTGGTCACAACTCATGAGATGTGGTTTTGCTATTGTTATTACTAGGATCTATGGCTACAGGTACATTGGCACTAAGCTGTTACCTATAAAAAAAACTAAAGCAATACTTCTGGCTTTTGGACCATACTAACCACTATCAAGCAAGTAGAATCCTTTTAATCTCCTTGGTGTTCAGTAAGCCCAAATAAATCACCACATGCCATTACAAGACTGTATATTTAGTCATGAACTGATCTTGGCAGGAATACACCAATATAGACTTTATATAGACTTCCTCCACAGTTACTTCTAACAGTCAAAACATATCGGCAAGTCTTAACATTTCAGATTCTGAGAGACAAAAAAGTGCTAAGTTCCCTTGGCTTGCATGCAAAACTTACAAGATCTAAAAGAAAATCATTGGATGTGGATGAATCATGACCCTGGAATCCCTAAACACCCACTTACAATCAACCACTTACACAATCTGAGTATTTAAGATGACAAAACATAAAGGCCTCTCTGTTCTAGTCTGGTATAAACAATAACGTCCCTGGGGTTTTCATTTAGAGGATCACTGATGTTGTGGTTGCTCTAGGGCAGTGGTTCCCAAACTGTAGGGCTAGCTTTCCAGTGGGGATCTCAGGGCAGTGGCAGCCAGGAGGTGGCTCAGCCTGAAGGTCATCAGGGTGAGAAAAGGGGAGGATGACCATAGGCTCTGCTAGATACATCTGAAAGCCCAACTTGAAGGTTAGGGAGAGATTTGGGGTATTTCTGCTCATGGATATTCTTGGAACTATGGACGAATGACTGATAAGCCAAAATTTTCCTGTATTTGTAACCAATTAACTAAGGGAGACACTGGCCAAAAGATGGACATTCACATGAGCTTTAAACTTAAAGTTTGACAACCACTGCTCTCGGGTTACTTGGCATAAAAGCAAAGTCACCGGCTACCAGGAAAACAGCTGCTTAATGCAATCTGAAATTTTTAAGAATATTTTTTTCCAAGACTACACAAGATTTTAGGAACAAATTATTTTTATAATAGAATTTATTTAAATTTTTAAAGGAGAAGGAAAGGTAAAAACTAAGAAAGGTCTATGTACATACAGCCATAAGCTGCACTGAGTCCTCTATCAAAAGAAACATGTTCTTAGGGTATCTGACTTTCTCTCTCAGAAAAATCCTTCATTCCTGGGGACAGAGTCTGCACAGCTCTCTCCTGCTCCCCCCTCCCATAAGAATTCATAAAACTCACTTCCCCCCACCCTTATAAATGTGTAATCTGAGCTACCAAGGGCTAGAGCTACAGCAGGAAGCTACGAAGACCAAAAATGGCAGCTGTTATCTTAAACAAATGGAGGGAGCTTCTAGGGCTTTTACTTTGGTATGGTAATGCTTTCTGGAGAATATAGGGTTCTAGGTGGCACTAATGTGGCGAATTTATTGGAAGTAAAATGCCAAAATTACTTTCCTTCTCCTTTAAATGTAATTTGGGATTATTTGCAAACTGAATGTACGCAACTTCATTCTTATACAGAAATCAGCTCAAAATACAATTGTAAGCTAATTTTTGTGTGGATTTTTTGTACTTTCGTGGGTTGTTCTGAAGTAGGACTGATTTTTATTCTATGCACAGAGCTTATACAAAATAAAAAATAAAGTAGAAGTTTGGCACCTAATCCATTGGGGAACCCCTGCTTAGATACGTGTGACCCCAACAAGTATCTAAGCATCTCAAATATATTTAAAAACTGTTTTGAGTTCTAATAGGGAATAAACCCTGGGGCAATGCACTGAAATACCTTTTTTAAAAGTCCAACATGTATCTACCTTCAGCTTAAAGTCTACTCTTCTTTTGATGGAGTCAATGAAATTTGCTGTCCTTTGGGGAGAACATACATATAAGATAAATGAGATTAATGAAGGGATAGGGATGCACCGAATCCACTATTTTGGAAATTGGCCGAACCCCAAATCATCCTTTGTGACAGATTTGGTTGAATACTGAACCAGATCCTAATTTGTATATGAAGATTCGACTATGGAAGAGTTAGAGAAATGTGAGGTGAAAAATTTTCAACCTCTGTGTTTATGTGACAAAAAGTCACCTGATTTTAAAGATTCAGATTCAGTTTGGCCAAATCTTGCTGAAAAAGTCAGAATCCCGGCTGAATCCTGGATTCATTCCCTAGAATGTATATATGTACTTGTATTACAATTCTTTACGCCCAATCACAAACAAATGTGCAGAATAATAACAAAGTCTCATAGAATTCAGGGCTAACAGATCTTTAGACTCCCAGGCAGCATCCTTGTTGAGACCAAGTAAGGAGATACTGTGGTTGGCAGTTGGCATTGACTTACAGACATGAGGAAAGTAAAATGAACATAGACAGTTGCAGGCAGCAAATTAGCAATCACAAAATAATACTAATGAATCAGAAAAGAGCCTCATATGTGTGGGGATGGAAGTCAAAATAGCAAGCATTTTCCACATATTTACTTTGAAGGATCCAACTCTATTAGTAATGACTTTGTTTTCGTCCGGCCGTCTAATTTGCTACAGGGCGAGAGACAGATTTAAAAACAAAAAAAGAATAAAGAAAAATGTGAACCCAACTGAAAATTCAGGTATCATTTTGCAAGGCATGCAAATTATTGGATGGCCAAATTGTTGGAATAAGTGGCCTGCACAAACAGCTTGGCATACAATCCTAAGCAAGTTACCCTTTAGTACAGGAACTGAATGTAGCTCTCCAGATGTTACTAAGCTCCTCAGATCTTCTCTAAAGGAGCTTAAAGGCCAAATCCACCCAGTTTATTGGTGCCTTTCATCGTGCAGCTCACTGTTTGCACATATTATACAAGAGCTGTCACTGTTATTTTGGTATAATCTTTAGAAGGAATCATGCAGCCAACATAACTGCCTCGCTTCTGGAACCTCCGACTTGATATGTTGACCCCAGTCTACCTAGATTTCAAGAGTTTTGTGCAGTCCGATTATTCCTACATTTTGATCAAGTCTGTAATCAAATTAACAATCGGTATTAAGACATAACGGGTCATCTACCATGGGGGTACACCAAGGAATTTGGAGCAATTAAGCAAATATAGTGCTACCAACTATTTTCTGACTGTGGTTTAAAGAGTATTTTCGGCAAGCAATATAAACTTATGGGTAAAAAAGAAACAAGGAAACAGTAGTTCATAGCACAAAGTTCACCCAAATTGCTCCACAGACTTTCCACCTTGATTCTATTGTAAATACCCCCAATGTGTACAGTATGTGTATTCATACATAGATACACACTCATACAGTACATGTGTATGTGGGTAAAAGTCATGCAAATGAAAAATAATGAATACATACACTTCTACATATACATAAGATGAGCAGAATAAAGGAAGAGTCAATTTTAAGATCAACAATATATCCCTATTAACACTCAAACAATACATGCAATTATTTTATTAGAACTTTGTTTAAATGCAGATGAAACAACACAGATTATGAAATTGTTCTGTTACCTTCACCTGGAACCGGGAAGTATTTAGTATAGACCTTTATATACTTACTTGAGCACAATAACTTTAATATTTTTTTCAGCCAATTAAAAAAAAAATCTTCTTAATTTCTTTCTATTACAACATACTGTCCCCTCTCACCCACCTGTAATCACAATACTTTTCCCTAGCTGCAGGCTGTGTATCATTTGGATAAGGAAGAGAAACTCATTATGTATAGGGCTTATCTGTGGACTCTTCATTTGATTAACTATCCTCTACTGCTCCCAAAGTTGCTCTGAGTTTTCTTCTAATTTCAGTTTTTGCCCTTTATATAGCAATAAATAACAAAGGACATTGACATTTCTGCATTAAACAATAGTCACAAAGTATGGAAGCCCTACTAAATGAACTCATGTTGAACAAGGGAGCTCATAGGGCTTATAGACATCCAGGGCTGGATTTCAAAACCGGCCGCCCCGAGGCCGCCCCCCCCCTAAGAGCGCATGCGCAAAGGGGGGTGGTTTTAGGGGCGCACGCATGCGCGAATAGCGGAGGCGGGCGGTAGGGGTTGGGGATCCAAGCCGTAGGCCAAACTAGCATACGGAGCAGTGGGGAGAAGTCCCCATTGCTCTGTATGGGAACACAAATTTTAAAATTTTGCCGCCCTAGGCCCGGGCCTTTGTGGCCTCTCCACAAATCCGGGCCTGTAGACATCTGTATGTTTGGTTTGATCAAAGCTGGATCTAATGGGAGTGGATTCAGGGATTCATCTAGCCAGATAGCAAGAACTTGCATCATTAAAGGAGAAGGAAAGGTAAAAACTCAGTAAGCTTTATCAGAAAGGTCTATGTAAATACAGCCATAAGCACTCACAGAAAAGCTGCACTGAGTCCTCTATCACAAGAAACACAGGATTTCTTGTCTCTTTTTTGTAAACATGATGTTCCAGTGTCTGACTTTCTCTCTCAGAAACACCCTTAATTACCGGGGTCAGAGTCTGCACAGTTCTCTCCTTTCTCCCCTCTCCTGCTCCCTCCCCCTCCTTTAGCAATGTGTGATCTGAGCTATAACGTCTAGAGCTGGAGCAGGAAGGGAGCTACTTAAAATGGCAGCTGCTGTCTTAAGCAAACCAAGAAAGCTTCTAAAACTGTTTACTCGGGTATGGTAATGGTTTCTGCAGAATAAATATAGTGTTCTAGGTGGCACTAATGTGGCAAATCTATTGGCAGTAAAATGCCAAAATGACTTTCCTTCTCCTTTAACCAGTAATGCATTTAAATATGAATTGTGTAAATGTGTTATGATTTGGGCTGCTGGAGTATGGATGAGAGCCGTAGTTGCTGAAGGGTTGGGAATTTAGGTTAGAACACCCCCTGTTACAACAGAATAACACAAACGCATATGCACTTCAATGGACAGATGCACCTCAACCTACAAAATGCTCGCCATATGACCATAAACAGCTGAAATATATTGATAACAGATGGCACTCTGGAACTAAAGGACTCCCAAACAACCCTCCAAACATGCGTGTTTCCTGATCTTCTCTAGCTGTGGGGGTGCCCAAGTCACATGTGTTGGCTGCTCCATGCATATAACAAGACTTTGCCGAAGCGCTAACCAGTTACATACAATGGCACAGCTAGAAAATAAAATAGAGCTCCTTTAACTTAAAAGTATATTTTACCTATTATTCCCCTAAATATAAATATATATATATAGTGGCTACAGCGTAAGGACAACAGGGGGTGCCTAAGCATGAGTCTTACCAGATCAGGGTTGTGAACTAAAAAGTATATAATCTGAGAATGATGGGAGTTATACATGTGTTCTTTGAAACTTTGCTGCATTGGCTTATGTACTTATAAGTTGCCATAAAATTCTGCAAACATTGGCTTTGAACACAATCCAGCATCTATCAAGATTTTAGGTTTTGTTTCTTAAAAATATCTCATATTTCTTTGCAAGTAATTTAATTTCTCTGTTTTTAGAAAGAGAAACAAGAGCATTCAATAATAATTACACCGTGCAACGATTCACACAATTATAGTCATCGTCAGCTTGAAATCATTGTCTATATACTGCGCTGCTGAGAATGCACAAAGCTGGAGATATGATGTGTAGATACATTTCAAATCTGCTGCCCAACCAAAAATTTTAATGCCAGACCGCCTCCTTTGATTACAAAGCAGTAAACATATAACAGCTTTTTATAGAAGAGCAAAGCTCGGCGTGGTGAGCCAAAATCTCGCTAAGCAGTTTCCCAAGGCTTTCACCCCAACCATGGAGGAAAGATCTGACTTAATGGGTCTAAATTCTTCCTTACATTTTCAATAACGAATATTTAACCCAAGTTACGAGCATCAAGCTGCTTCACTTCTTGTGGTTCTTCCGAGCAACTGTGAGGAGGGGAAGGAAGTTTAATTAAAATACCAGCCAACAGATAGGGTCTATGTATCATGAGCTTCTGATAAAGGCTGCAGCTGGGGTTTGTTTCTACAGAGCTCATTCTCTCAATTTAAACAAACTATCCCAGTTTCAGGTGAAGAGAGAGGTGGACAAAGTAAGGTAAAAACAAAACAGTTATCCTTATATGAATTAGTATGAATAAAAAGAATATGTTTTCAACACAAGTCCTATTTATTGTCCCCATGTTAAACAAAGGTGTATCGAGAGATGATTTTAATACAGGTATGGGACCTATTATCCAGAATGCTCGGGAATTGGGGATTTCCAGATAAGGGATCTTTCCGTAATTTGGATCTCCATACCTTAAGTCTGCTAAAAAATCATTTAAATATTGGATAAACCCAATAGGATTGTTTTTCCTCCAATAAGGATTAATTATATCTTAGTTGGGATCAAGAACAAGGTACTGTTTTATTATTACAGAGAAAAGGGAAATCATTTTTAAAAATTAGAATTATTTGCTTATAATGGAGTCTGTGGGAAACAGCCATTCCGTAATTCAGAACCTTCTGGATAAGAGGTTTGTGGATAACGGATCCCATACTTGTACCTGATTTAGTAGCATCTCTGCATTTGCTATTACTGCTGCACACAGGAAAGTAACAATACACACAAAATTGCTATGGAACCGGAAGATGAATTTTGGGGTGTCCAAAAATGTTCCACATAATGCTAGATAAATTGTCCTTCAGCACTTCTGTCTAAAGTTTCATTAAACTGCTATTCAGGCCCTCTGAATGAACAGTCTTTGTGTTAAGCCACTGGATAGTTGTACAACAACATAAAACATCTCTATATTGGCTGGTCAGCATAATCAAGGCCTTGCCAAAGCACACATTCAACTTTCTTGTGTTGTTCCTACCATAAGTACTGAGATTTCTTCTGCTAAAAATCCTAAGGCCAAGAAATACATGCAAGAAACACTGCTAGGGTGTTCCTACAAAATGCTCTGACTGCAGCTGCTTCCCAGTCGTATAAAAAGAAAGCTGGTGGTTCCATATTGCCAAACAATGCCTACTTAACATCATCAAAGTCTACAATAAGGGGGAGATTTATCAATGTTCGGATCGATTTTTTTTCACGATTCAAGTTTTTTAGGGCTAAAATCTGCACAATTCAAGTTATGGTTCAAAAACTCAAATGTCTGGTATTCATTAAGTGCAGAAAAAAGGGGAAACTCCAGGTTTCGAGGTATTTGAGATTTTTATTTGAACGCGTTTTCCTTATTAATAAATAAGCGAGCATTCGATATGCGAGTTTATTTGATTTAGAAAAATAAACTTGAATTCACAAACTCGAAAATTGATAAATAAGCCCTTTAGGATAGAGGCTAAAGATGAAAAAGGCCACGTTGGCAAAATGCTGAGCAGGCCAGAGGCCTAACTGATGCTCACAACTGCACTGTTTAAGTTACAACAAATAAAGACAAACCAACCAGTTAAAATACAATGCCAGGCTGACTAAAGGTAGCCATACACATGAACAGCCACTTGTTTGGTGAGGTCGCCAAGCGGATCTTTTACCAATATCGGACCAACTCGGACTGATTCAATCGTTCGGCCTGAGGGCCAAACAAATCTCAGTGACGGGAGAAGGGCTGTCAGGACAAGAACTGCATCAACATGCCAATGTGCTCCTCATCCCAACAGGATTTATAAACCTGCCTGATCAACAGTGGGGCAATTTTTTTCCAGATATCGGCAGCTTTTATCAGCCCTTGTATGGCCTCCTTAAAGTGATACTCACACAAAAAATATATTTTTCAAAATGTGAATGAACATGACCCTATCATTTTTCCCTGCTTTTGGTAGTAATTGTTATTTTAAGTTTCTAAACCTGACTGTCCCTTCTCAGCCTGTCAGTTATAGATTCTAATGCTAACGGGGCTCCTGCTGCACAAATAGGCAGCCCCCCCCCCCATAAAGGAGAATGGGGGATCAGATAGGTAATGTTAAAGCATCGGGCACTTAAGCTCATACAAAGACAGTGTAATGATAAATTTAAAAAACAGTTTAATTTCAGGTGTCAGTATATCTTTAAAATTATGTCCAGGTCATTTATAATACAAATGACCCAAGCATAATTTGTTTTTTTGATGCTAATGCTATGGGGTTGGAGCGAGAAATGGCTTCTCACTACACTGACCCTAGCCAGTGCCTACTGTTGAGTAACAGCTCCCATAATGTCCCTTTTATTTACTTTTTATTAAAGGGGAACTCCAGCTTCGGAGCCAAAATTTATCAAAGAGCCCTACACAACACAGAAACCCCTAAAACACCCCTAATATATCAAAAAGTATGAATAAATGCCATTTTTATATGCTGAAATCCAGCTGCAAAACAGTTCTCTTTCTGCATCTGAAATCCTGTCAGGGGAGGAGGGCCTTAAACACTGATGTTGTTGTAGCAACGTCTACACAGCTTACAGACAGCATGCAGGAACTACATCACCCACAATGCATTGTACTGTGATGTTCCTTTCCTTATTGACATCACATGTGCAGGGAATTGTGGGATTGGGAGGATGCAGGCTGAGGACAGTCGACTACTGTTACATTTTATTTGAGCCTCAAAGTAGTCAGTTCAGCAGGGGAACAGGGGGCGGGGCTTAGGGAACTGTTCTAAACCATATTACATTATAAATCAAGAAAAGGCTGCATATTTCTTAATTGCTGTATATTGCAAAGTTGCTTGAAATTATGTTTACTTTTCAAAAAGCTTCGGTTGTGTTTGGGTGGCGTTCCCCTTTAAGACATAAGAACATTTTACAGTTATTTGTGGGAAGCAATTTATAAACATACATAAGAGTGCTCTAGAAATCTATAAACAATCGGCACATTTTCAACAGGGCACAAACTAAACAAAGATTTGCTTTCATTATTAGCCTTAAGAATACTGATCAAAGCTAATTACTGATAGGTTGCTATGGGTAACCGTATTAGTACATGTTTGCCTGGTGTTAATAAAAGAACCCAAGAACTTTTTCTGTTCTCATCTGTGCACAGTATAATTACAAAGCAACCACCACTCTTAATAGGGTTTATCTTCTGCAAGCGATTATGTGTGGGGTTCATATGTCTACCATAAAATAGTGCCAGTGCCTGATAACCCTCTGCCCACACATATAACAATTTTTAAAGACAAAAAGGAACACCAAGAGCCCCAATAGTGTAATATGTTTTTACAAGGAGTAATGGTAGAGTAAACAAATTAATACTCACAAGCCAGGGTTACCAATAGGCAACCACTGTATAGGCAGGTGGGGAGATTATCCTGACCCCACTCAGGAATAAGAAGTCGCTCTCTGTAGAAGAAAGAAAAATGGGGATGACACCCCTCCACTCGGGGTGGACTCGGTATAATGATAAGACAAAACAGAGGCGCCAAAAGGATAAAATTAGCTAAAAACACTTAAAAACCCAATGGGTAATTCAGAGGAGGTAGTAATGAACTAACCTCCTCCAGGCAGACACCAACAAAAGTGGTAATTTTCAATAATAGTGGTAATAGTGTGAATAAACTATTATTGAAAATTACCACTTTTGTTGGTGTCTGCCTGGAGGAGGTTAGTTCATTACTACCTCCTCTGAATTACCCATTGTGTTTTTAAGTGTTTTTAGCTAATTTTATCCTTTTGGCGCCTCTGTTTTGTCTTATCATATAACAATTTTTAGTCTACTTACAGCAAATACTAATTGGACTTTCTATTGTTTAAGGCTTAAAATCAGAAAAGTCCATCATGCCATACTACAGCTCTCCGATCCAGCACGCGTGGAACCTGGGATATTCCAGATAAGGGGGTCGTTCCATTATATCGACCACCATATTGCAAGGCTATTAAAGAATAGGTTAACCATTAAAACAGCCCAGCATGATAGTTTACCCACAAATAGAACATAATGGGACATGGGAGCTTTCTGGATAATAGATCTAGATACCTATATATACAATGAAATGCCTACTATGGTTATATAAATTTATAACACAACCACTCAAAAAAAAAAAAAAGAAAAAGACAAATCCACACCACTTGCCTAAGGTACAACAACAACAAAAAATATCTATTTAAATGTCCCTGTACAGCTGGCGAAAATCATTGGATGGTAGTATCTGGCATGGCGTATCAGTGCTGATCTAGGAGATAACAAGAGCCCATTTGGAAAGACAGCTCTGAGAGCAGGCGTTTCAGGAACTGAGCCTTGCCCCGACGATGATGAGGAGCGCGGAGCTGTGAATATTTACTCGCATCCCTTGGGAAGGACAGATGTTGTATTGTAAAGAGCAGCACGGTCCATTGTGAACAACAAGAACAGCATGTTCCATAAATAACAGCGAGCAGAAGAAAGGTTGGATCAGAGTTAATCAGGTCACCGCAATCTTATCAGGATGGGATCTCATTAAAGAATTCACTAGAGAAATGCACAAAGAGCCCCCCGTACAATGCAGGGGGAGAACATGCAGCGCGGCAGAATCTTTCAACAGCAACCATCACAGCCCAGCGGCCGCTCTCCTACTCAAATCAGGGAACAATGATGGAAGAAGCAAAGGAAACACAGGCGACTTACCTGGCATTCTCTGCATGCTTCTTGCTCTCTTTTTTTCTTCTTCATATTATTTTAGAATTGGTGTTTTGGGGGTTTTTTTTGTTAATGTTTGTTATTGTAAAAGGCCGGGTGCTTCAGGGCTTTAGCATTTTCATGATTTCAGCTGCTCGTGAGGATAACCCCGATGCACGGCTTAAATAGGAAAACTGGAGGAAAAACAGAGCTCCTTCCAATCAGAGCACAGCTAGTGGCGACGTTCAGGGGGTCGCTAAAAGCAGCTTCCCAGAAATGACTGTGCTACAGTAGATCGAACACTGCGAGCAAAACACAAGCGTGCTCTTGCTTCTTAGCAAAGAGATGGGGTTTTTTGTTTTTTTTGCCTTATAATGAATTAAGGAAATAAAAAAAAAAACCTCCAATCATTGTTATTGCCCTTCTCCAGCACAACGGTAATGATGCACAGCCAATGTCTGATTCATATGCTCATATGAGATTGATTAGTACTGTGTTTGGAATCAATTCACTAAATCTGTGACTCTGGGTTCTGCTCTATCTATATTTATAGCATAAAGAGAGAGTCTCATAGCACTGGGGGAGGTTTAAATACATTTACAACAATATTTTAAAAAGTACAAATCTTATCATGGATTTGTAATAGTAAGAGTGCTGTGCCACATCATAAACTGGCTGCTTTTATTACACTAGTGCCCTTTTTGTTTTATAGTGACTGATCTTACAGTTACACATGACAGATATCACAGTAGAATGGTCAGACTGCCCGCACACCGCCTAGCAACAGCCCCCCCCACCCAAAATGAGAGGGTTAATGATGCATTGGTGCTGTTTTTATTGCATTAAACAGAAGAAAATCTGATATTGAAAGTTGAGTTACATTCTCACATCAATACCCATCAAGACCAGATATCCCAATAGGCTACTAATAAGTAAATCAGATCAGGATACACATTTATTACATGAGGGGAAGATTAAAATCACCCTAACCTACAAAAGCAAGTGTTACTTAAGGAAGGGCCCTTGCAAACATTTTTTTGGGAATCTGTCTAAAGAATGACGGCGTAGTATGTTTTATCAAAACACTGTATACATATATGGGTATATATATATATATATATATATATATATATATAACTGTATATATACAGGTATGGGATCCGTTATCCGGAAACCCACAGCCCGTCTCCCATAGACTCCATTATACTCAAATAGTTCAGATTTTTAAAATTGATTTCCTTTTTCCCTGTAGCAATAAAACAGTACCTTGTACTTGATTCAAACGAAGATATAATTAATCCTTATTGGATGCAAAACAATCATTGGGTTTAATTAATTTTTTATTGACTTATGGTATGGAGATCCAAATTACGTGAAGATCCCTTATCCGGAATATCCTTGGTCCCAAGCATTCTGGATAATGGGTCCAATACCTCTACACCAATATCTGAATATTCAAGAAACACAAAAAATCATTGATCCCAAAGAGATATGGATATTTATGGATATTGATGAGTTCTACTATTAACTAAAACAAAAGACAATGCTTATTATTATTATATTTATTTACCCACTGAACAATAGTGAGGTTTGAAAGATAGATTCCAGTTACATTCTACGTTTGGTACTCACGAGCACAATCAACATTTTCAGTCCAATGAGATGCCCTCTCTGTTATGTACTGCTTATTATCTCACAGCCTACCAAAGGCTCCAGTTGGGGGGGAAGGAGGGATTTGTTTATACAGAGGGTTATTCAGTGGACTGCTATTTTGTCTTTCTAGGGCTCCTATGCACAGGAAGAAGAATACAGGGCACATTTACGTCTGCATGTACAGTGAGCAAAGTGCAATTTCGAGCACAAACGGCATGTTTTTTTTTCTCAGAATTCGAGTCAATGCAGTTGCAAGGAGGCAATGCACTTGGTGCTATAGCACTAAGCCTACTGCAGTTGTGCCTGATTCATCACAATTACCGTAACTGTGCCTATTGCCACTAGGTGTGTAGGGAACCCTGGAGCTACGGTCTGGTCAGAAGATGGTGGTAACTCCATGGTTCCTCTCCATCAATAGACATAACAGCTCTCAATTTAGAATGACAGGCAGGAGTGGGCAGGAGTGAGCAGCACAAGAGCAACTGTACATTTTCACTCGAGTACCTTTAATGAAAGTGGATTTACGTGCAACTGACTGCAGGGAAATTGTGGGGACCACAACTGTACTTGTAAAGGTCAATAAGCCCTTACGACTTTACTCTCAATATCAGATTTTGCCCTATTAAAGGAGAAGGAAAGGCAAAGTCACTTGGGGGTGCCAAAATGTTAAGCACCCCCAAGTGACTTTAACCGCTTACCTTTTACACCGGGCTGGTGCCCCTGTTCGGAGAAAATAGCACCAGCCCGGGGTACCTGGAGCGCAGCACTTCCTCCTTCCGCCTTCAGCTTCCTAAACTGCCGGTGGCCGGGCATGCACAGTAGAGCGAAAAAGCCGACTTAAATGTTTAAGTTCGGCTTTTCACTCTACTGCGCATGCGCGCGCAGCGAAGCCGGAAGGAGGAAGTGCCGACAGCTACCCCAGGCTGGTGCTATTTTCTCCTGACAGCGGCACCAGCCCGGGGTAAAAGGTAGGCGGTTAAAGTCACTTGGGGGTGCCTAACATTTTGGCACCCCCAAGTGACTTTACCTTTCTTTTTCCTTTAAGTGCAAGAAACAATAAAAACCATAGATATTTCAATGGCAAAAAGTACATTCAGCACAAAACCTATTCACTGAACTAATGCACCTTAAGTGCTGGATTCTATAGCACAATCTGTATCTACCCTGGTAGTGGCTGGTGGAGAGTGCTGGGAAGCATAATTCACAGTAGCTGGATGGCAGATCTGTCATCTGTGACTTAAAGGGTTGGGAAGAAAGCAGGGTCATTTGCATCAGTCAGATTTGATTTACAATCAGAAAGCAAGCTGCTGTCACTATGAAAAGGCAAAGTCCCACATCGGATCAAAGTAACAACGCTAGCAATTGCCATGGAAAGGATTATTCGCACCAGGTGGTGGAAAACGCTGAAGCTAATAAGGCTATGGGCTGACATTCAAAACTCCAAATAAACAGAATAATAAAATATAAAAGCTAGTGTGCACTATTTCCACCCAAGAACAAAATAATCCTTCTCTGTTTGTGGTCCCACTAGCGTATTAACGGTTTTATTGATCCAAAGTCAAAGATTCCTGGGAGAGTACCGGGCAATTATGTCTCATAAATGAGAAAGATTACTTTCTTCCTGACATGACTGATAATGACGGCTACATGCCTTGCGTGCTTCCCTTAAGCTAAAACAACCTCCGTCTATAAATATATTTTATATTCCATTTATTTCTCTTTTAAATCAGACAGTAAGGTATGAGGGCATGTACTTGGCTTTACGAATATTTGCAATTAGGCATATAGATGGAAGCACCGATACAGATATCTTCATTTAGTAAGTTTCCTCTAGGCTTCAAGCAATGCCCTAGGGCGAGGCTGCCACCAAAATGTTTTCGATTATCTTGGTTTGGTCATCAAAAATCCTGGAAACTGAGTGCTCAACTGGAAAACAGCTTGCTTACTTACTTATGGCAAAATATAACCCAGGGGGCAAAAGAGCAAATCAAAGGGTATTAGAGGAAATGTGAAGACATCCAACTGAGCTGAGCACAATATAATGGGTTACTAATACCAAATTCCAACAGGAACTCAGCGGCATCTGCAATGTTGAGTATCTAATGGCGGTGACTACCTTCTAGAGGGAAGATGCAACAATCCCATAGCCAACCCACTGAGCCAATAAGTCATATTGTCAGAGAAGCAGGATGGTGTTAACTCTACCCTTACAGTAGCTTATGGATATATGGGTTGGCTATGGGCTGACATTCAAAACTCCAAATAAACAGAATAATAAAATATAAAAGCTAGTGTGCACTATTTCCACCCAAGAACAACAGGAACTCAGCGGCATCTGCAATGTTGAGTATCTAATGGCGGTGACTACCTTCTAGAGGGAAGATGCAACAATCTGACGGATCCTTCAGAGCGACTTTGTCTTGTTAATGGATAAGTGTCTGTTCCCCCCTGTATCAACCCTGTGTCATTGCATGTCACTTTGCCTTGTTCTTTATTCTGACCTTAAATGTATTTGCAAACAGTAACATTACAGAGTTGAAATCCCAGAGGAACGGAGTAACAAGACTGACGTCCTCGCTTCTGTTTCTTGACAGTGTTCGGAAGTGATTTATTTAGATGTTACAGAACATGGGACAGCTTCTGCCTTAAAGGTTAATGGGAGCCGCAGTCTCGTAAAACCCTAACGAAGGTTGAGGAATTAATTACTGGCTCGCCAAGAAAAGGCGGCAGTATGCATTAAACACAAAGGCCAAAAATATTTCACCGATTTAAAGCTTTTAATTACAGAAAGTCAGGCAGGTCATTTGACAAGGTCATGTAAAAAGCATAAGGGCTCCACTCTTAAGGTGGCCATACACGTAGCAATAACGTTCTTTTGTGCGACCATTGGTCGAACGAAAGATCGCTCCCACCCTCCACTGATGTTCAGGGCTGAATCGTCAGATATGGAGGTAGAAACAATAAGAATTCTATCTCCTTTTGCCGATTCAGCCCTGATCTTTGATTTTGATCAAAATCTTTTAACCTGGCCAATCAACGAGACGACCAATATCCGCACCCTTTGCGTTATCTGTTGCCTCTTCAAGCCGCCATACACACACCGAATATCGTATGAAACAAGGTAAAGTGCAAATAACAGGCTTAACGCATTTAGACTTTTGCACTTTGCACCTGGCCCTCCAGCAGTTCATGTGTTGCTCCTACAATGAAGTGCATTGTATCTAATTCTGCCTGCATTCAGCCCATGGGCATCATTAAGCTCAAAAATCCCAACCAGAGACTTGAGAGCAACATGTTGCTCACCACCAGGTGCCCATTTTTAAATTTCTGGCTTGGCGACATGTAATGGAAGAACAGAAACACAGTTTTACTCCAAGCAAAGCTTCCTGCAGGCCATACCAAATAGCAAATCACAGCTCTTATTTGGCATCCCCAAAGAAATTTTGTTCATGCTTTTAGGCTCACGAGTAAAAAAGGTTGGGAAAAACTGCTCTAGAAGGTCCTCAGCTTACACATCACTATAACATGCAAGGCAGGGAGGCCAAAGCAGGGTTAAGGATAGGTTATGGCAGTTGGGCAATGCCCCTTGCTTTTGGGATTTTGGGTTTAATTGAACCCCTAATCCATTGTGAAAGATTCACCCAAATAACGTACCAAATCCTAATTTGCATATGGAAATTAAGCAAAGAGAGGGTTAAATAGAAGCACTGAATATTTGCTGAATCCCGAACCGAATCCTGGATTCGGTGCATTCCTACTGTACGCCAATATTGGTCTAACACATATTTTCAAAGAAGAGAATCAATTTCACAAAAATCTGTATGGTCTATTGTGGGTGTGACAAACAAACCTCAACAGTAATTGCACCAAACCGTATTGGCTAAAATGGGCTAAAAGATGTGCTGCTCCAGCACATGTATAAGATTTGTGGACAAATTGGAATTTCATATGGCCAAGTGAAACGTGGACATCTTTATGCATGACCAAACTGCATTATAATATAATAGGTCAACTTGCAGATTAAATAACTGGATATTCTGAAGCATTAAGCCAAAACTTTTTCATCTTATAAAAGAATGAGCAATTGTAACTTTAATGGCAATGACGCATGGGGCAATTGCCTGTTTTCTGGGTGCACTTGCAGATCAGGTGACTGATGCGCTTCAGAGTGACTATACCATCAAAATAACCTCAAAAGTCTGGTGGAATGGCAAGTCATCAACATCTATCTACATCGTTTCATGGCCTATTCAATGTGCAGCTAAAAGGTCCACAAGCCATCTGCTTCAAAGTCCACAATGCATATATTTATGTGAGCCCATTGGTCTGGGGTCACTGATCCTTAATGATCTAGCAGTAGAGGTCCAAAAGGAAAATACAGGTGCTGGCAAATGTACAGAGAGCAGATGGCATTCCCCACATGCTGGTTTGCAAGGCCCTATTTATTTATTTATTTCATGAAACAGACTATTCTCAAACTAAGAAAATACTAAGGCCAATTCTTCAACCTATTTGCAAATGACTTGGAAGTAGGCCAGAAGGGGGTAGAATTAAACATAGTAAATGACACAAAGCTGACTGGAGTAATACATGAAGAAGAATATATATTTTTCTTACACATGGTTTGGGCATATTAGAGAAATAGCCAAGTAAATGTCCTTCAATTAAATACTTGTCAAATCATATATTCTGGAATATAAAGCAATAAATGGAAAAATAAATACCTAGCAGTATCTACAGATTTGGAACACCAATGAATATTAGTTGTTGTTGGTCACGGGCTGTTAAAAGCTACCAACTCAGCCCCTACAGAACAAGTTGGCAGTTTATTGGCCCCTGTAAGGGGTCCACGGGAAGTCCTGTCTAATTATTAATTGGCCAAAAAATGGGTAGATATTGATGAGGCAGGTTTAAATGTCTTTACTAACAAAGGTACTAAACTGTACCAGTGCAGTTACTTATAGCAACCAATCACTGATGCATAATAGCATACAACTTAATGATTAACTGCAGAGAAGGGCGCCTAAGCATATAATGGAGCTGTAGGATTTAAATAAGGAAAAAGACTTTCTGAAGTGGGTTTGTTTATGCTCCTTTGAAGAGCTATCACTGTATAATTACAGAATGGTTATTACCACACTGGGCCATCCCATGAGAGCGAAACAAAGACGATTAAAGCATCAGTAGAAGTAGCTCTTTACAATAAAGTTATAGAATTACCTGTGTAATAAATTCTCAACAGCTGGTTCCAATGACAAATGCATTTTGGCCTAATAAAGGCTATTTATATGGTGACATGACCAAAACCATTGGTTTAGAATTATACACTGTACTTAATTACGGACTATTGTACCAGAACTAAAGAGGATCATAAAGTCCCACTATAAATATCCCAGGGACCCAAATTTGGATCCAGGCCTATAGTTTAAGAAGCAATGGCTTACAGCTTAATTCCAGGCTTAGAAAGTGTGTACAAGTCTGATCAGGAAGTTACATTTTAAGGTTTCCATTGCCAAGACCCTACAATGTTCCCTTACACTGATTCCTGTCCCAGCTACGCACGGTTCAGGGATGGTAAATAAGAATCATTTAATGCCTGAATTCCATGTGCTCTACATGGTAACATCCCAGAGAAAGAATCCCAGGAACATACAGGAATCTATTATTGCAAAAGGCTTCTTCACTGAGTAAAAAGAAGTTTTTAAGAAATTTGTTGGCCAAATTGTGACAGACAACTCTGGATCTGGATAATGGTTTGACCAAAGGGTGTCTTAAGTTGGATTTAAGCATTCCTTGGCTCCTCCAATACATAAAAGGTGATTTATTTCCCAAAGCAGATAATGAAAAGGGGGAGGAGCTTGCTGCCCACAAAACCCTCTTGTGACCAGAAGAAACTCATTCCATTGCATAGTGCCTTCATATATAATAGAGCTTGAATAAAAACTCTCTGGTACAATACAAAGGCTGCCCAGAAAAGCAGAAAAAGAATATAAGGCTCATTTTCTAATAGTTTGACAAGCTGCAAAGAACCAAAAACAAGGTTTAAATGCTGGACATTGGAGGTCCACATGGATATGGGATTAAAGGAGGTCCACAAATATCTCACTGTATGACCATATGCTACTATTAAATTCCCAACAGTCCCCAGTCTAGCAATGCCCTGTTATGCCCAAACACACCCCTAACCAACCTAAAATCATAAAAATTAAGCTTTTGGGTCAGCTTTTGGGTCAAATATTATCCTGCCTAAATGCTTACAATAGGGATATATGTAACTACTGGCGATAGGGAGAAGGGTTCCTCTGGGAGCAGAAGAGGGCCACATAACAATGCCTAGATATTGTATCTGCTGCTTGTATATACTAAGGAAGCAAGATGGTCCCTTGCAACAAATTTTATAAATTACTCTCTTCTGTAACTGGTTAATCCCTTTGCATGAAAATCATATCCAATGCAAAACATATACTGGAAAAGCTATGCAACGGCTATCCATAAGCTACTGTAAGGGTAGAGTTAACACCATCCTGCTTCTCTGACAATATGACTTATTGGCTCAGTAAAAAGCAAAGAAAAGGTCACCTTACCATTACCGTGAAATATACCCCTACATATAGGCTTTATTTTCACTTACCCACACTAAAAATAACAGCAATAGACCAGGCCTTTTCTGCATATTGGTGAGGGATGTATAATTCCCTTTTATAGGATGATACATGTATATCTCATCTCATACAAAGCTCCATTTAGTATAAAAGCCAGAGGTAGCACATGGTGACTATATATCTTCATGTAGACTAATGCCGTGCTGCAGAGAGTTTAGCGCAGCCATGTTTCCAATTAAAAAGATAAGACAGGAACTCATATATATGGATGGAAACGTAATTGAAGGTTTTTGCCAGTAGCAGGCAAGTCACTCAACTCAAGACTTAGATTTTATACTGGGGTGGCACATATCTTCATTATGTAAGGCAGTGAGGCAAATCCACAGAAGCAAAAATTACTCACAGAGGGATACCTGAATATGATGTACTCTGTGCAGAGCTGCTGTGGTGGGACTGGAAATATGCTGGGGTAGTGCTGAGTGACCTGTTCATTTGTGGAATAATCCCTAGGAGAGATTTCCCAATATCCACTTACCTGATGAGTTTCTCATTTCCTTTGAGTTAACTGTCCTTTAAGGGAGCAGGGTCCATACTGTGGGGCTTGAAGCCTTAGCTAGGGAGGCCCAGACTGAGGGACACTCAGGGATATATTTGGCAAGGGATATATTTGGCAAGAATGCCTTTTTCTGTTTAAGGCCATGTTAAAGATTTTGTGTGAAAATTGGATAAATTCGGCTCCATAAATATTCTTAGGACTATGACTGTTTTATATCTTTGTAACCTGGTTATGTGGTAATGGAGGCCCTGGACAAATGTTGGACCTCAAAATGGAGGTCTTGAACTAGACAAGTCCAAAGATGGCTGCTTTAAAAGGAACACAATTTTATGGACATTACCCAGAACCTCCCTGCAAATATAACATGTGGATTTCTTGCAAGGCTACACATGGCTCAAGTGTGTGGGAATTATTTCTCTGCTGTTCAAAAGACAATTTATTTTAAAGACATGAAATGGTTCTTCCTTATAAGTCACCATTACAACAGAAGCAGCCAAGAGAGAAATAAAATTCTACATCTGGCCCTGGTCTAGGGCAAAGGTACATTCCAAACCCCCTAAACTTGTGCCGAAAGTGGGTCTGCGGGCAGTGTAAATACTGCACCTGTGCCTGATGCATTTGGATGGATGCTGTAACATGTGAGAGTGTTATGTGATTGTGCAGTAGTGGTAGACAATTTCATTTAGCATCTGGTCACCTCCTTCTGATTTAAACAACAAAGAATCTTCACCCACCTCATTCTGATTGTTGGAAAACATATTTTTGTCTAAACCCTAACTCTAACATATACAATTTATTTTTATGCGGGTAGCACATAAAAGATAAAGCTTGTATGTTCTCACCATGTCTGTGTGGGTTTCCATCGGACACTCCAGTTTCTTCCCCACAGTCCAAAATTATAGCATTTTTTTAATTTAACTTAATTTAGCATCTGGTCGACTCCTGATTTAAAGAATGTTCACAAACATTCAAGAACCTTATGAGCAAGAGCTCATACAACAAATTTATGGCTGGACTGCTTTCTTCAACCATCAGATCTGGTCATGTGTCATCTGGTCACCGTAGAAGATGAAAGTTTATACATGACAACACATAGCCTATCTATCTGAACTGTAAATGTACAAAAGCATAAATGGGGCAGGCTTTAAAGGACTATAATGCAGTTATGTTTTTCTGTGAGCCAGCTTGGGATACTTACTATATGTAAATCAATATGGAGCAGGCTTTAATGGTGCATTATTCATTTGTTGGACAGAAATATAACTGAAATAAATGGGACAAAATTCCTATAGTTTAAAATTCTCTACCTGATGGAAATATAAAGAATTAAGCATATAATTATATTCCAAATTATTTATTTCCCCTAATTGAATCACCTTGCATTTGTAGCTCTGCCTAGGAGGCCAATGTCTATAACTGGTTGACCACAGCCTTCCTTTCCATTTCCCATTTAATAGTTTTAATTTATTATTATTTATCTCACAATGGCACATTTGCCAAAAGCTAGTGAGCACCCATTTCCATAATGACCTAGAGCTCAAACAGTAAATACATCCTTCTATGCCAGCATGGGCATTCCGTAACGCTAAGCCAAAGCGGGAGCAGCTCCCTCTCAACATCACTATCACAGAGTTGGGAAAGGTACATACCACTTGGTTGGGGGTGGACGCGGCAGTCTTTTAAAACAAAAGTTAACAAAAATGAAAATGAAAGGACATTGTGGGGCTTTATTACTAATGATTACACATTCCTAAAATGCAGTGATGTACAGTAATTATTGTTTCCATAATGATGAGTACTAACTAAGAGCTGCCAGTTCTTAGCCTTTGTATCTCCAGTTCTTTGCACAGAAGGGCAGATCCATCAGCTTATTTTTAAAGCAAGCAAAATTAAAATTAGATCCACGCTTCCCAGAGGGTACACAGTGCATCCCAGAAGGCAGCTTTCGAGTGCCAGAAGGAAATTATTCTGATCCATTCCAGCTGATAGAACATTAAGGAAAATACTACACTGGAATCCTGGGTAAAGTTGACCTACAAGCTGCCTGGAGATGAAACCCACAGAAATTATATATATATATATATATATATATATATATATATATATATATATATATATATATATATATACAGAGCAACAACCAGAAAATAAAATCCCATTTTAACTGTCCCCATAGCACCATCATTTTCTTACATAATTTCCTATAACTGGGGCTACATATAGAGAAGGGGCCCTAGACGTGCAGGAAGGCCGATGACTTAATCTTAAGGGGATAGAAATACACTCAAACCTCCAGCAAACTAACATCCAAATCAGATAATTTGCAATTATTATTTTATGTAAGCCATGAAGAATTTGCCAGAAATATCTACTTGTTGTCACATTGATTTGCTTTAGGAAGACATAACTGCAAACAGCCTAAGTTATAAAACAGAATCAATGTATATAGAAGATAACTCATTTAGCTGTGAAACTAAGCCTAATTCTGAGCACACACAGGCCAGCCATCTAGGGATCAAACTGTCTAGCCCAACAGATCACAGGCCATGTAATTTGACTGTAAGAGACAGTGTCGGACTGAGATGGCAGAAAACCCTGGACCATGGACCCACTCTAAAAACTAAGGAATGACTATAGACTAAATAATATAGACTAAATAATTAGAGCAAGAGGGCCCACTGACACCTGGGCCCACCGGGAGTTTTTCTGGTATCCTGGTGGGCCAGTCCAACACTGGTAAGAGACGTGCAGTCAGTAACTCCAAACATGCACAGTCAGGGAGATTGGCCATTTGGGTTTATACAGTGGTGTGGGGAGCTTACACAGAGAGATGTGCTTGGCCATTTCAGGTGTAGAAGACCAAACTGTCCCAACTAGATCTGCCATATGTGACATGGTGGATGTAATTTTGTAAGAAGATACAGTAGTAAAAAAGAAAAAAAAATATATGGCTGGCATTAAAACTTTCTAAAGCAGACAAGGAGCCCAAATGGCATACAACCTTAAAATCTGAAATATTTACTGGAAACACTGGAAGCAGCCATCAGATGTCGGCCTCTGCAGAATGTAATGTGCCATAAGTATGAAATACATAAGGCAATGCAAGAAAGCTAGAACAGGGCAGGGCTAAGGGAAGAGTACCATGTAAAAACCATACTGTTATTAAGTTTCCATTCTCACATGGAATAACAAGAATATGTTACCTTCAAACATTCTCAACTGCAAATATTGGAATATTGAAATATTGGAATATTAGGACACATCCCTTGACCTACACAGTCATATCTAGTTACACATTATGGAACATTAAAAAAAAAAACATCTCATTATGAATAAACAGGAGTTATTTGTCACTATCTGGTCATGTGGTCCCATTAAATACTGAGGCCCAAGAAAAATGATCCTCCTACTCTAAGACTTTTCAGTACTGGGCCCATGTAGCTCCATAGAAGTCCACAAGTACTGACACCACATCTTTACTATAACAACAAAAATACATCATGATTTAACATGATTTGAGAAGATCCCCTGTTCAAATATGGATGCACATGAGCTAAACCACAGAAGAATGGCACCACAGCAGACAAATGTTTGGAGTCATGCAATATATCAATGAAATAACCCAGACTGTATCACATTCCATGTCTATCAAATTCAGCATGGAAAGTGACAAAGATAAAGGTAATAAAGATAGGTGAAAGCATTTAAAAGTTTCCAGTACTACAGATGTGCAGAGATGAATTAAGACAGAAGACATAAAACAAGATAATTAAGACATAAATAGCTAATCTAAGGGGTTCCACACATAGTGAAGCCTTGGGAGCAGTAATATAAGAAAGGAAGGAAGGAAGATCGGTAGGTATAGAAGGGCAAGTCAGAGACCTATAATATTAGTACTGCCCAACCTGTTGCCCTTGAGTTGCTGCTAATTCAACAACAGCCAAAGGGCCAAAGATTGGAATCTTTTATACTTATATTGTAGTGACTGGTTTGATAATCTAGGTCAGTGATCCCCAACCAGTGGTTCGTGAGCAACATGTTGCTCTCCAACCCCTTGGATGTTGCTCCCAGTGGCCTCAAAGTAGCTGCCCATTTTTTAATTTCTGGCTTGGGGGCAAGTTTTGGTTGTATAAAACCCAGTGTAAAGCCAAACAGAGCCTTCTATAGGCTGCCAGTCCACATAGGGGCTACCAAATAGCCAATTATAGCTCTTATTTGCACACCCAGGAACTTTTTCCATGCTTGTGTTGCTCCCCAACACTTTTTCCATTTGAATGTGGCTCACAGGTATAAAAGGTTGGGGATCTCTGATCTAGGTGGTGCACTAGAACTGGTGGAGCCCTATGTAAGAACAAAGGGAGCCTTGTGCATAGGCTTTGCATGTGTCTGTATAAATATATATATACATGCGCACATATGACACATGTCTATGAGCATTTAAAAAACGTAAGTGCCTGCACAAGATTATAAGTACATTCAGTATTAGAAATGTTAAATTTTTCAACTCAGGTCATTAATAAGCACTGTTTTCAACATAGAGGTACCTTGTATGAAACATCTTTGTGGCTATTCAACCAAAAGAAATATGTTTAAATCTGAGGGACTAAGAAGAGTGGGGCAGGCCTTCTAGGTGCCGGAACCGCAGCCTGGAAATGACTTACTTTTGGCGTTGGGCATGAAGCGGTGGAGAGTCTAGATGTAGCCTGCGCCCTTGGAGATTCAGAGGGAGTGGTGCTGAGAGATGCAGTGTCTCGCGGAAGTACCTGCACCCCACGAGAGATGATGGAATCTGGAATCTGAAGGCAAAACAAACAAAATCAGTTTTCAAGGTGTCACTAGCCCAAAGGGCTGATGTTCATTCCAGAACACAAAAACATCTGTCTTTTAGAGTGCAGTAAGCAGGAGCATGTCTGCTATAGGGCAATGTAAGCACCCAGCCTTGGCAGATAGTTGCCCGCAGCAGAAGTTACTTTTGCTCCCACTTTCTATATAAAAGCAACATTCTAAAGGCCCAAACATCAGATCCTCAACAACGTTAAAGGGGAGGTCCATGCCAACAGCTTTTGGAGGATTTTGAAAGCTGCCTTTTAAATGGGCCTCCTACAGGGTATTTTTGCCAGAGTGACCACTACGGATAACCCTAGACACAAAGCTCGCCCCATATTTCTTCTCTCGGTAACAATAATAAAAGCAATCACCGCCAATGGAACAAATGACAGGGTTTAGATTTAGTAATGCCATGGTGCGCACTTACTCACTGCTCTCGTGTTAATCAGCTGTCCAGCATCTTAAACCATATTTATTGTACCAAGCTAAGTTCTCAGGGGTAATGTAACAGATGGAAGAAATGCAATTACTCTCAGGCTGAGTAGAACAGTCTAAATTAAAATCACAGCATGAAAACCATATATAGGGGGAGGTCATCCTCTGCTTAAAGGGTCCAAACATTCTTTTATAAATGGCCCTTATCTGCCAGTTATTCCATTAAATATACAGTCATAGACGATGACAGAGCTTTCTGTGAGTAGAGAATCTTTTATGAATGTGCTTGTATAAATAGCTGGGTGTTGCCAATCTAAAGCATTCATTATAGAAAACGTAAAGGGAAACATCAGAGGAACCACAGAGTGCAAGTGAGGGAAGATGATATGAATAACATTGGGTGAAAGCCTGTGGATGTGACACAGTATTCAGTGTTACTACAGAAGATCACTGGCACATCAGGCTTTTTCTACACCTGCACAAAACACAGGCGGAGGAAGGCCAACTTGCCCCATTACACACAAATGGAGCGGATTTCGGCACGATAATGCATACTTTAGCATTCCACGCTGAAACTGACTCTGGGTGTGTGGATCCTGCATTCTTCTCCCCTTGTAGCCTAGTGTGCGACTGACCTCAAATCTATAGATACCCTCTAGAGCAGTGGTTCCTACTCCAAGGAAATAATATCCATTTACTCATTAACATATCCCAGAAAGTCCAGCTACAATGCCATTTAGTATGAGATTTGTTGTTGAACACTTACAGTACGTGCACCTCTGTGTATGATTGAAAGTTAACCAAACGATATGTTCTATATCTGAAACTATGTTAAAATCTAATAGGTGCCCCTGACAAAAGCTGCCAAAGTTTCCCTTTGTCACAAAAGGCTGTTGGGGAAAAGTTATAGAGACTGACAAGTTTTTTTTCAGCACAAAACCCCATGTGATTCGTACATTCAAGCGGGGTTTCCTTTATGATTGCCTGAGCATGATAGGATGGGCAATCATAAATGGGCCCCTCAGAGTTCAGCAACTGCTGGTCTATAGGTTGAAAAGACAATGATGCACAATTTATTTGGAATATTCCAAATTATATTCCCATTTAAGTTAAGTGACTTTGGGATTATTTTATAGAGCATTGTTGAGTTAGCTATGACCCTGAGAATGGAGGAGAACTTTGTAGACAACGTTACTATGTTTAATGCTCTAGTTCCTATTAAAGGACAAGAAAAGGCCAGGATGTTAGACACCACCCATTAAACTAAATCACAACTCCTTTTCAGAAAAAAAAATATGCACAGGCCTGAGATTCGCTATAAGAGAGTGGCGGATTACATAGTAACATAGTAAATTAGGTTGAAAAAAGACGTACGTCCATCAAGTTTAAACATAATGCCTATATAACAATTTATAACCTGCCTAACTGCTAGTTGATCCAGAGGAAGGCAAAAAATCCCATCTGGAGCCTCTCTAATTTGCTACAGAGGGGAAAAATACCTTCCTGACTCCAAGATGGCAATCGGACCAGTCCCTGGATCAACTTGTACTAAGAGCTATCTCCCATAGCCTATAATTTCCCCCATTGTATATTATATATATATATATATATATATATACACAATGGGGGTCTAAAGGTTTTCCTTGATGGGAGGGCTCTCTAGCCCCAATTGCTTAAATGATATAATTATTCAAAATGTAAAGCAACAAAAATACAGTAAACAACGGACAGGTCATGTCATCGCAATGAAAGCCATAGAAAAACCTGGAGCTTTATTCATTTGTTATTGGTGCAGTTTAGGTGTAATCTAGGTGTAATAATTGGCATTAATCAGGACACAGGTTTATACAACGAAAGAAGAGTTATAGGGTGGTCCGTACCATATCTATATAAAAGCCATGGCTCCCACATTTTGAGAAACTCCTTGTGGGAATCTGTTAGGATGCTAGACATCTTTTCCATTACTGTAATCCCAAGGGCTGTGACAGACGGGGAGATTAGTCGCAGCGCGACTAATCTCCCTTGTCGCGGGTGACTAATCTCCCCGTAATGCCATCCCACCAGCAAGAATGTAAATCGCCGATGGGATGGCATACATGGCGCGGCGATTTGCCAAAGTCGCAGAAGTTGCCTTATGAGGAAACATCCGCAACTTCGGCAAATCACCGCACCGCGTATGCCATCCCACCAGCGATTTACATTCTCGGCGGTGGGATGGCATTTCTGGGAGATTAGTCACCCCCTTGACAAGGAAGATTTAATCTACCCGTCTGTCACAGCCCTAAGGGAGTCTATAGCAATTAATTTTGTTTTCCATGCCTTAGCTATGGTGCGTTCAGCTGCAGTCATGATAACCGTAAATAAGTGAAATTGTGTAGAAGTAAGGGTGTCTGGTTTCTTAAATAACAGGGCAGTAGCTGGGTGTTTGGGGATGGTTTTTGGTGGCTGGGTTTTTGGGGATGCACCATGGTATATACTCTGATCCAGAACCTCTGAACCTTAGGGCACGACCACCAAATATGATACATAGTCCCTTGGAAATCACACTAACGGAAGCATCTTGAGTCGGCTGCGGGTATAAATTTCGCTATGTGACCAAATAAAAAGGAGCCATCTTACATTTAATCCCTAATGTAGGCTTGAATGCTATACTAATACTGGGAATATTCACCATATTGTGCATGCACAAGCCTATGCAAGAGAACAGAAGTAACATGGCTGCACAGCACCTCCTTACAAAGATTCCTGATCTCCCTGAGAAGATTGAATTAACTGTGGGAACCTAACATTTTGGCACACCCACTGCACGTCTAGGCCACATCTTTTTGTTGGTTCCTTGTTAAGTGATTTGAACACAATATCAGGTCTTTGGCTATGACCGACCAAGAAGACAGTTGCAGAATGGCTGAGCCAGCAACACCTTCGTAAATTCTGTGTTGAAATAAGGAAAATAAATTATACATTACAGATACAAAGGGAGCAGAATAAAAATGAAGGTATGGTGGCCTTTTAAGGGTGAATATGACAGCTCCAAGCGGCAGCGGGGAATGGATTTCCTTCGTGACTGCTTTTGTCTCCGTACTGCCGCATTCCTAACACAACAGGGTTTTCATCATTTTAACAACACTTGTATATTGCTTATAACCATTTCTCAACTTGTACGACATTCTTCAGAGAGGTGCAAATCAATTGTTTGGACAAGCGATCGCGCACTAGTAACTCAGAGATTAATGCTACGTTAGAAGCCCCGGTAACAGGCCCAGACGTCTCAAGTGAGTCTCTTTTTTCTTTTGAGATCACAGTGACTAAACAAACATAGGGAAATATGCAGATATGCAGGGCGAGGGAAGAAAGAGACATTTCTGTGCCAGACTTCACTTGCTATAAGACGGAGAACTGAATCAAAGCGGGCCCCATTGCCGTGCTTAAGGCTGATGCCACACGAGGCGTTTTTACGCTGCGTTTTTTCTCAGCCTAAAAACGCAGCACAAGCCACACAGCCCCTGACTATAGCGTTTTTCAGCCTAGTACTGGTGACGTAGCAAATCCTGTTTCCATGGTGCTAATAGTGCGAAATAGTAAAAAACGCAGCGTATTTCCGCTAGGTCTGGCAGCTGCCTTTGTGTATACATAGGAATAGCTTGCTTTGCAAATACTGGCGTATTTCGGCCAACGCTTGAAAAATTCGTGCTAAGGCGTTTTCTAGAGTATTTCCGCATTGTGTGGTTTGCTTCGAGTCTTTTCAAGTTATTTCTATGGACGATGATATCGGGCGTTTTTCAGCCGCTGAAAGAATTAGAAAATACGCAGTGTAAAAACGCCAAGTGTGGCATCAGCCTAGTATTAAACGACCAATAATTTCACAAACTGTCTCTGAAGCTGGCCATACACATTGAGATTTTTATAAGATCTTTTCATTATCATACGACCAACCTAAGGAGAGAAAAATCTTAGTGTGTATGGCCAGCTTAAGCCTATGGGCTGGGAATGTTATTTTTACTAAATATTTCAGAAAGTCCTTTAACACTGGTTTATGCTCCTAGAGAGTTAGGACTTTTCATTCACTATCCAATAAATCCTTCAAGCACACTCTTGCATCAGGCAATTAGCTGCATGTACTCACTTGCACTCAGCCAATCAAATGAGCCTTTCAGTGACATCTTGGGAATGGTTTATTGCCTCTGCAGATGACTAAAACATTATTGCATAATATAATCAAAGGAAAACTATACCCCCGAACAAAGTAGGTCTCTATAAAATATATATTGCATAAACAAGCACATATGTAAAACCCTGCTTCATCTAAATAAACCATTAAGGGCCGCCTCCTGTTATCATTGGATTCACAGTGCACACAAACAAGCCAAGGCACACATACATGCTAGGCCCCATCAGCCAATGAATGGGCAGAGTTCTGCCTTTTCTCCCACACTACTTCCTGTTACAGTTAGAGCTGCATTATTTCTGGTCATGTGATCTCTGAGGGAGCACACAGCCCATCACTAAATGGCGGCTCAAGGGAAAGGATGTAAAAGGGCAATATTTACTGACATATATATATTCCATTGGTATAATTCTTTAATAGGTGGTATTAAAAGCCAATATGTCCATGACCTATTGGTGCCTTGTATTTTATTCACTATCTTAGTGGCTGTACATGTAAAAAGAAAACAAGATCCATGGTCCTTATACCAAGTGCATAAGTAGAGCCAATGCTGCACACATCAATGTTATTTACACATATATATAAATTAGCAAATCCGTACCAAATAATTTTGGACTTGCTGTTTAATTAGTTATAATGATGCCTTATTGGTATAAGTGACTAAAAAGTTCCATGACCATATAAAGGTACAGTACTGTTATCCAGAATACGCAGGACCTGGGGTTTTTCAGATAAGGGATCTCTCCATACTATAGATCAGCACACTTTAAGTCTACTACAAATTATGTAAACATTAATTAAACCCAATAGGACTGTTTTGACTCCAATGAGGATTTAATATATTGTAGTTACCATTAAGTACAAGACACTGTTTTACTATTATAAAGAAAAATTTAATTATTAATTATTTGCTTATAATGGAGTCTATGGGAGGTAGCCTTCCTGTCATTGGGAACATTCTGGATAACGGGTTTTTGGATAACAGATCCCAAACCTGTACAGGAGGAATGGGGGCTGCAGGCTATCTACTGCATATCGAGGGGAAAATAATCTGGGTGTATTGGGGTATAATCATACATTAATCCTTTTTGTGTGTCCCAGATCAGGCCCGGACTGAACTGTAGATTCTGGCACAAGCCAGAGGGGCTGCTGTAAGATGCCACTGACAGTCACTATTTATTGAGCCTGTGGGCCTGTTTGAAACTACCTACCCCAGATATCTGGGAATTAATATTTTATGTTGAGAGTTGGTCAGTACTTGCTTGCTTTATAACAAAACTTCTGGCACTTCTGTTTATATCAGAAATTGCTTTATATTCTGTGCCCATACCTAGAGATCAGTCTGACTGCTACATTTCATCAGCCAGCTAGTGGCATTTAGGGTGAAGCAGCTCAGTATTTTGCCTTCACACTACATCACCCCCACATGGATGGACCAGAGCTGCATTTAGGTCCAGAGCAATTTGTCCTCAGTTCCTTTGGAGTCCTGCCCTAAAGCTGCCGCTCTAACCTCAGGTGCGTATATGGTAAAAATACAGCCCTGGGACAGCCAGCAGGTTACCAATTAACCATGCAGTATGAGAAAGGGTACCTCTGCCAAGGCAAAAAATATGGTATCCCTCACACACATGAATAAAAAGATAAATTCAAGGACTGTCACGGGTATAACGACCACACAAAAACCCATAATATTTCACCACCCTTTAACTTTTTGTCATATTCAGTCGTAACAAATCTAACACTAGTCGCACTGTTTTTAAATAAAGTTGTATTCTTTGTCAACAGCAATTTTGTAAAGTTTCTGACACAATTCTTACTTACCTCAAACATGTCATATCTAAGAATACAAGCAGGAGACAGATTTATTCATTCCATATGCCACATCAGCACCAAAGCTGCTATCTCTGTCACGTCTATCCATCCCAACCACAAATACAATACAAAAACTGCTTTTTTATCAGTGGAGGTTTGTGCAAGCTTCTCCCTTTGTCTGCTCATCCTATGTTGATGCATTTTATACCTCTCCTATGTATGGGAGTGTCATCTCTAATTACACTATATATATAAATCCTCTACCCCACAGGCCATACTTGTTTGGAAACCACCAGTCTAGAGTAGTTATGTGGGATATGAGTTTCTTAAACAAAGACTGCAGTTAACAGGTCAGGCTGTGCCCCGTCCAAATATGATTGATTGGGGGGCTTATCCCACTGGAAGTACTACAACATCTAGATCAGTGATCACCAACCAGTGGCTCAGGGGCAAAAAGTTGCTCACCAACCCCTTGGATGTTGCTCCAAGTGGCCTCAATAAAGGTGCTAAATTTTGAATTTCTGGCTTGGAGGCAAGTTTTGGTTGCATAAAAACCAGGTGTGTACTGCCAAACAGAACCTGCTTTAGGCTGCCAGTCCACACAGAAGCTACCAAATAGCCAATAACGCTGCCTTTATTTGGCACACCTAGGTAAATTTTTCTTACATTTGAAAATAGCAAATGTAAAAAAAATGTTGGGGACCCCAATGTAGATGATTTTGGCAAGCCAGGGAATCACCAGCAAGAAAGGACTGAATGCTTTCTGCCTCCACCACATATTCTAGTATATTCATATGAACTAGTCTGTACCCTGAATGAGGCTGGCTAGACTTGGGTTAGTGTGTGCTGAGCAGTAGGAATGAGCAGCTTTATAAAAGACAAGCTGGTTATTAATGTGACGAGCCATAACATTAGAAAGGGAGAGGACAAAGTGTATTAATGAAAAAAGAAAGAAGAGAACAGAATGTATCGCCTGTAGATTGCTCTGTTAATGGGGATGCCATTTTTAATCAAGTTAATAGAATTTTTCTTGCTTACACATAAATATTCATATTAAAGGATATTCATACAATCCCTTAGCAATGCAAATGGATAATTAAGCCTTTAGCAATTAGAAAATAAACATTGGACAATGTGGCAGTAAGACATGGAAGGACAACCTGCTATCCTCCACCTGCAATAAGGAAACTGCAATAAGGATACTGTCATATAAGAGAACTGCCTATGACTAAGTGCCGTTGGGGTATGAAACGCGTAAGGCGGCGTATTTTGGGGTTCGTATGCTTTTAAAATGGATTTTCAAATAAACATGTGATTTTTCTTTCTGAAAATTCTTTTCGATTTTTTGTTAAGTTTGGGATAGATTTGGTAAATTATTTAATTTGCCCTTTAATCTGGGGGCTGTGTCCCAATTACAATGGCCCGTTTGACTGGCCATTTGGGATCCCTTTTTTGATAAAATGTGTACTGTCATATATAGCTCCAAAACTGGATGACAATAGTGGACAGGGAACACAGAATAGGCAACATGTACACAATCATTCACAAATAATTGATAGAACAACCCAGCAGTGCTTCAGCCATTGAGAAATGTAACTTCCGGAATGCAATGAGTTTGTTTTCTCAACAGTTGTACAGCTGCAGGTAGACATGACTGCACTAAAGGTTCTTACCGGTTCCAGAGCAGTCGATGTAGTGTGATGGGAACAACTGGTGGGAACTGCTTCCACAGAACTGGATGAAGCATGATGAGAACAGCTGGAGTGACTTGGCTCCAAAGAACTGGATGTAGTGTGATGGGAAGAGCTAATGAGAGTTGGTTTCACAGTACTGGATGAAAGGTGATGGGAAGAGCTGGAGACAGTTGGTTCTGGAGCAGAGGATGAAGTGTGGTGGTGGCAGCAGCTGATGAAACCTGGTTCCACTGCATTGGCTGTAGGGTGATGGCTGATGACACCTGGGATGGATGCCTGGCCTTTTGCCATGATTGCAGCAATGCTGGACTATGAACATGACCACAACAAATACAGCAAATGATAATTATGGAGATGGTACAATAAGGGAGATAGTTTCCAAACCAGAGGCAAGAGTTTGAGAATCCCAAAGCAGCAATGTTCCCATAATTTAATTGACTTATAATTATTACAATTTTGGAGTTCTTGGAGATCTCTCCCCTTGCTAGGGAGGATTACTTATAAAACTATAGGCAGAGATACATGGTTGGGCTCAACATTTAAGGTTTTCCTTCAGGTAGGTAGGATGGCTTAGAATTTTTAGGTTTGTACATTCATCATAACTAAAATCTTGTTTTTTTAATTGTTTTTAAAAAATTACAGATTTACCCCTGCAGATTATTTTTTTTTCTATTTATCAATTTCCATCATATTCTCTGAGCAGATCTTTCTTAACTAAAAAATTCAGCAGCTCAAAGCTAACGAGATCAATTCAAACCAATGGGCACAAAGGTACATGCACTCATACACAGTGTCGGACTGGCCCACCAGGAAACCAGGAAAACTCCCGGTGGGCCCAGGGATCAGTGGGCCCTCCTGCTCCTGACCATTTGGCCTTTTTCATGGTCATTCACTATATCTGTATGGGAACAAAGAGGCGAAATAGATGGAATAGATGCTAGCATATAAATAAAAGAGACTAGGAGAATAAAGAGGTTTGGTGAGGAAAAAAAGAATAATAGTTTGGAACATGGGCCTATGGTCTACGGTTTTCAGGTGGGCCCTGGGGTCCCAGTCCGACACTGCTCATACACAATCCTTTTGTGCATAGCTACCAGCTCAAACTGGGAAGCCATGACTGCTTTCCTAAATATGCACTCGCCTTACACAATAGCATGCCTGCAAAATGCATTTTATGTGACCAAATACATGACTATATCAGAAGGCTAATCATGAGTGTTATTCTTCTAAGGAATTGATTATGAGCTACGTACTGTATATGTGATCTATCACCTATTAGAAGCTATTTAAGCACCCACGAATCCAATCTGCTGAAAATGGAAATGTTTTATTGATGATGAGCTCTTACCATCCATATCAAGACTAAACAATGAGTGGGGAAAATGCTTGTACCAACAGCCATTCTGCCAACAGGCTCTGGTGTTAGAATAATCTCTGAATGTATTTGTGTATACACACAATCTGAATGTTTCAGGTACACTATACCTACAATTTGCTGGGCTATTGCTTAAATATTTTTTTTCAGTATTTGAGCTAAAACAAATGTCAGGAATAATCAGATGTGTACAGGCAGTTAATGTCTGGCTGTCTGGCAATCTCTACGTCTATCCATACACATAAAGAACATTTGCCTAAAGCGATGGCATATGCGGTTAGGATAGATCAGAACGTTTCTACTTCTGACATGAATTCCTTTTTTCCTGTAAGAAGGTAACATCCATATTTAAATAATTATGACTGCAGCTCAGACAAGAAACTGTCATTTAGAACAATAAGTGAATAAGGCTCATTTACCAACGCAAGAACAAACATAGGTCGCTATTTTGCCTGCACTTAAACGCTATAAACAAAGGTACATGTTCTCATACAGGCCTAGCGTGTCTCGGTTCAGCCGGCTCTCATGAACTGGCATAGGGAGCACGTGCCAACTCATGGAGTGTGGCAATAGGCTGGGGGAAGGGCTAATTAAGTAGTATGGGGCACTATTATTTCTGATGGTGGCCTAAAGCTAAATGTTGATTCAGACTGAGTCAACTGCTGAGTCTTCAAGTTTACATACACCTATGCTAAAGAAGTTCAGTCTCATCATGTTATTATACACTGCCTGTGTATCTACTTTAATTCTGTATGAGGTCTTTTCAGTGAAATAGCTTTTCATTTCCTATTGCTATTTAATTGCTTAATTCTAACTATAAACTTTAGGGTTGGCCTTCCACAAGCTTCTCACACTATGCTGCTAGAATGTTTGCCCATGACTTCTGACCAGTATCAGGTTGGTTTGTGGACCTCCTTGCTCTGACACATTTTCAGTGGAAATTAGGTCTGGGCTTTGTGATGGCCACTCCAATACTTCAATACTTTACTTTGCTAAGTCATTTTGTTATTGGGGGTATTCTTTGTATCATCACCACAGTGGAAGACACAGGAATATGTTTTAAGTTTTTGGTTGATACCTTGAGATATTGCTTCAGAATTTCTATACAAACCTCCTTGCTTGTGATGGCATTTATTTTTTGAAGTGCACCAGTCTCTTTTCCAGCAAAACACCCCACAGCATGATGGTGCCACCCATGCTTCCCACGTGAGATTGTGTTCTTTGGCTTAAAAGACTCACCCATATTCCTCCTTAAATAGCAAAGGTTATTATGGCCTAACAGCTCTATTTTGGTTTCATCTGACCAGAGAACCCTCCTCCAAAAGGCCGGGTTTTTATCCTGGTGATCTGCAAACTCTCTTTTTTTTATTTTTATTCCATGCTAAGAGTATGGGCTTCTTCCTTGCATGACGGCCTTTCAGGCCATGGTGATGAAGGACTCTCTTAATGGTGGATGTTAATACTTTGTGCCTAATGCTTCAATGTCCTTCACCAGTTCCTTAGCTGTTGTCCTGGGCTTCAGTTGAAGCTCTCAGATTATAGTTTGTTCATCCCCTGGGGTTAATTTGAGGTACCTTCAGCTTTTTAGAAATTGGTCCTAAGGAGGAAACAGACTTCGGGAGGCCCACTGTACGGTTTCTGAAGTTTCAGCTGAGATGCTTGAACTTTCTCATGATATCAAAGACAAACAGGAAGTGGCTCTCAGGCACATCCTTAAATACAGCCACAGATGCACTCCCATTTAACTAATAAATAAGACAACTGGATAATCAGAAGTTTCTTCAAGTCATTACATTGTATTATCAGTCAAATTGGTGTACGTATGTAGACTATTGACCCACAAGAAATCAGATGCAGGTGTGGGACCTGTTATCCAAAATGCTTGGGACCTGGGGTTTTACGGATAAGGGGTGTTTCCATTATTTGGATCACCATACTTTAAAGGGCATATAAAATGGTTGCTTGTCTATTAATAAGTAAAACTACTTGGAGTTTAAAACTCAAATATATCTAATTTTTTGAGTTTACGAGCTCGAAAAAACTAGAAAAATTAGAGTTTTAGAATATGGCTTTACATTCAAGTTTTCGTGTTTTTTGCACTTAATAAATACCAGACATTCGAGTTTTCGGAACATAATTCGAATTAAAGTTTTTTAAGTGGAAAAAAAAATCAAATTGAGAAAAAAAAAAATCAAACTCGACTGTTAATAAAAAATAAAAAATGTAGCATGAATTTAGCTAGAATATCTTTATATAGGTACAGGTACAGGGCCCATTATCCAGAATGCTCGGTATCTGGGGTTTTCCGGATAAGGGGTCTTTCCGTAATTCGGATCTCCTACCTTAAGTCTGCTAATAAAATGATTTAAACCCAATAGGATTGTTTTGGCTCCCAACTAATTATATCTTAGTTGGGATCAAGTACAGGTACTGTTTTATTATTACAGAGAAAAGGGAATCATTTAACCATTAAATAAACCCAATAGGGCTGTTCTGCCCCAATAAGGGGTAATTATATCTTAGTTGGGATCAAGTACAGGTACTGTTTTATTATTACAGAGAAAAGGGAATCATTTAACCATTAAATAAACCCAATAGGGCTGTTCTGCCCCCAATAAGGGGTAATTATATCTTAGTTGGGATCAAGTACAGGTACTGTTTTATTATTACAGAGAAAAGGGAATCATTTAACCATTAAATAAACCCAATAGGACTGTTCTGCCCCCAATAAGGGGTAATTATATCTTAGTTGGGATCAAGTACAGGTACTGTTTTATTATTACAGAGAGAGAAAAGGGAATCATTTAACCATTAAATAACCCAATAGGGCTGTTCTGCCCCCAATAAGGGGTAATTATATCTTAGTTGGGATCAAGTACAGGTACTGTTTTATTATTACAGAGAAAAGGGAATCATTTAACCATGAAATAAACCCAATAGGGCTGTTCTGCCCCCAATAAGGGGTAATTATATCTTAGTTGGGATCAAGTACAGGTACTGTTTTATTATTACAGAGAAAAGGGAATCATTTAACCATGAAATAAACCCAATAGGGCTGTTCTGCCCCCAATAAGGGGTAATTATATCTTAGTTGGGATCAAGTACAGGTACTGTTTTATTATTAAAGAGAAAAAGGAAACCTTTTTAAAAAGGTGAATTGTTTGATTAAAACGGAGCCTATGGCGGATGGCCCTTCCGCAATTCATAACTTTCTGTATAATGGGTTTCCGGATAAGGGGTCCGATACCTGTATATGCAAACTGTAGGACCCTGTATTTTCTAATTGCTTACCTAAAAAACCGGGCGACAGTAGGCACCCTAAATCCCCTTAGCCTGGAAAGTTGAATGTACCACCGTTGTGCTACAAGTTGAATATTCCTAATGTGTAAAATGAAATAACTAAGATTTGTTAACGAATGTTATATGTGCTTTGTACTTTTATGTATGTTTTTGTCAGCTCAAAAGGATGTGATTTTTGCACCTATGGGAAATCACCCTACCTGCAGACCTAGCACCCAATACTTGGATTCAAATAGCATTTTCATTATGCAAAGCAAATAAACGGTTCAGATTATATGAACCCTTAGGGATATATTGTTATATGTAGGAAGTTAAAATCCAGAAAAATGGAGCCACAAGGAAACAAAATGCCTCTGCTCTAGTCAAAAGGCTGCACAGTAGCAGATTAATGGAGACCAACGTGAGGGAACTCTACGCCAGTGTGACCTGCATATCCCCTCATTAGAGACATCTAGAACTGAAGTGGCATCTTCACAAAGGCAAATAAACCATAAACATGGATGAGAGTTATTGGGAGGCTTCTCAGTTGCCGGAATGAAAGTCATTTTAGCATTGTGTTTACGTGCCAGCTGCACAGCAGTGGCTCAGTGCCATCCTCAGCCTGCAGATGGCATCGTAGCAACACTTGTTGTTGGGGGTGTATAAAGTCAAAACTGATTTACAGTATTATGAGCAAAATCCCCTACAAAACATCTATTTTAAAGACTGAAGGCTCTCTGGCTAAAACAAAGAAGAAAATAAACTGGAACTCCATATGTATGAATGGTGTATGGCTGTACGTTACATTCCATATAAATGGCTGAATTTTAGTGTACTGTGCTGCAGATTCTATTTATCCTTAAAAATTGTTAAATATAGGTGCTAAACTGCATCAGAGCAGCTGGCCACAACAGCCAATGGAATCATTGCTTTCATTTTCTAACTGGTACAAGAGTGATCCAATCTAATCGCCAATTGGTTGCTATGTGAAACTGCACCTTTGTTTTGAAATGAGCCTTTTAGCATACAAAAAAGGGCAGAAAATTATTACGGGTGTTGGTGCTCTTTAATTCCATTTTGTGATGAGCAGAATGATGCAATGTACCAATATATATCAGAGCAAAATCCTTATTTTAGAACTTGTGGGTGCAGAAATAAAATAAAACCCCCGAGTGCAGATACCTGGCCCCAAATACTGGTTTTATAGAGACTGAGACCAGATCTGCCTGACTTGGATCCAACACCTGATGGCAGCACACAGTGCAACAACGCTACTCTGATACAGTCTATCCAGTAGGCCATTGTTGGGAGCTCATCTCCAGATTTTTTTATACAGATCCCAGTCACATGAAACATGTCAGGCAGAAAGCCTTCCACTTCCTAAAGATTATTCAGAGGCACTGATC
The DNA here is from genome assembly GCF_000004195.4 of Xenopus tropicalis. Taxonomy (NCBI): domain Eukaryota; kingdom Metazoa; phylum Chordata; class Amphibia; order Anura; family Pipidae; genus Xenopus; species Xenopus tropicalis. Next base: position 119,380,614 of record NC_030684.2, read on the forward strand.
ATTCAGCTTATGCCCCTGATAAATGGTGGAATAAGGCAGAATTGCATCAGAACTGCTACCGTTATTAAGACATGCTATCATGCTTTTAATCTATTCTGGACAAGTGTTCTGGAGAACGGCCACCCTCCTGTTCTGGAGAGGCGTTCCCCCCTACTGTTCTGGAACCCTGCTGTTCTGTACAGGTGCCACCCTGCTGTTCTAAAGAAGTGGCACCCTGCTATTCTGGAGTAGTGTCACCATGTTTTTTTGGAGTAAAGTACTCCAAAACAGGTACTATCCTGTGGTTCTGGACAAGCGCTGCCCTTCTGTTCCAGACAGGTGCCACCCTGCTGTTATACACAGGTACTATCCTGTGGTTCTGGACAAGGGCTACCCTTCTGTTCCAGACCGGTGCCACCCTGCTGTTATACACAGGTACTATCCTGTGGTTCTGGACAAGGGCTACCCTTCTGTTCCAGACCGGTGCCACCCTGCTGTTATACACAGGTACTATCCTGTGGTTCTGGACAAGCGCTACCCTTCTGTTCCAGACCGGTGCCACCCTGCTGTTATACACAGGTACTATCCTGTGGTTCTGGACAAGCGCTACCCTTCTGTTCCAGACACGTGCCACCATGCTGTTATACACAGGTACTATCCTGTGGTTCTGGACAAGCGCTACCGTTCTGTTCCAGACAGGTGCCAACCTGCTGTTATATACAGGTACTATCCTGTGGTTCTGGACAAGCGCTACCGTTCTGTTCCAGACAGGTGCCACCCTGCTGTTCTGTTTGCTTGTCATATATATTTTTTATATTTTGTTTTGCTTCATTTATTATGGAAACAGACTCCATCCCAGGCAACTGTGCATATTAACAAAAAATGTTCTGAAGTAAGATGATAAAAAAAAAATATCAAAGGCTTTCATGTCACAGAGGTTCGATGGTAGGAATGGTGTCAGTCTCACCGTCACAGGGATATTACTGAGCACTCTCTATTACATACAGCCATATATGCCAGTGTGGAAGAATAATTAGAAACAGCCCAATTACTCTCCTTTATCCTTACAACCATTTATCAAATCTGTGTATTCATTTGCATCTTGTTGACCTATATAGCAGTAGTCTGGATAGTTATTAAAAGTGAGCTGCTAACGGGAGTTTTCTCTGGCACATTCTGCAGAAACACAAATGGCACAACCCATTCAGATCATATCTTTTCCAAACTGTAACCGGCGTGGTTTATGATACATACCTCAAAAGGTGGGCAAACCTTGTGCAAGTTATCTTAAAGTGGGATCTAATCCCAAACAGAAAATGAATGTGTGAATGAGTTCACAATTATGTACTAAGGGGGGCAAAAGCACATAAGTCGGCACAATACACAAAGTACTTGCACTCTGCCATCTGCATTTTGTGCAGGACTAATAAGCTGTAACTTGGTACTGAGCTGACAAGTGCCTCAGTTAGGCAGGAATTACAGGGTACCTAGTACATCTGAATGATGTACCAACAGGTGGTGTGCCATGGATGCCCACGTGCCATATTTCACCATCTCTCTGACGCAGTTGTGGCCAATTCGTTAAGATTAGCACAACTGCGCTCACACTTTGACGCTTATCAGATGCAAATCTAGCTTGTGTCATTTCCACCAGCATTTGGCGTGCAAGTGAGCTGTCTCCTGGCACGGCTAAAGATATGGTTCCCATTCCTGGAACTTGGTTTCAAGATGAGTATATTAAAGGGCCAAAATACCCTAAATCAGTGGTCTTTACACTTTTTGGGTTCCGCCCATTATTAAACATCAAAATTTAGTCAAAAGGACCAAAGGTTTTGTGTCCTTTTATATTATTTTTTGGTAAGGACTGTAAAAACACCAAGAATAGGGACATTGCTGCTTTCGGGAACAGAGCGAGAAAGAAAAGAGATTAAAGGGTAACTCTGAATGAGAAATATTCCCACCACTGACCTTGGCTGCGATCGTGGCTGCGGTGATGTGCGAAGATGAACTGTCTTCAGTTGATGCAACCCCACTGTCTTTCTTTTCTTCCTCCTCTTCTTCACACTGGACTCCCTTGTCCTCTGTCTGTTTATGAGGGCTCGTCGTTGGAGGAGGAGAAAGGGGAGGTGGCGGTGAGGGCAAGTCTTCCAACTCATCGTGTACTTCTTTTACTTTTACAATAGCGTCCCTCAAAAGGTCTATGGCATGAGGTAGGGCTGGCAGTATAAATTGAAAGCATTCCTGGTACCATCGAAAAACAAAGAAGGCACATTTGTCATTGACTCTCCTTGGATGGAAACATGTATGCAAATAGTGAGTGAGTCCTTAAAAGGACAGTAACACAAAAAAGTTGTTAAGTAGTTAAAGGATAAGTACAATTTAAAAAAAAATGAAGATTAAATTGATCAATGCCATCTGCTGGTTAGTTCATGTAACTGTACAATTAGAGATATGCCTACAAAAGGAACATGGAGAAAGGTTCTGATGTTGCTCTGCTCAGGAAAACGATGGTAAAGGGCATCTGAGGCTTCTGATCTCTTTCCTGAGTACAGCAACATCAGAACACTTCTCTGTTTTCCTTCTGTAGGTATATCTGACTGTACAGTTACAGGAACTGACCAGGACTGTTACAAAATTCATTACATTGCCAGTTAATAAAAAAACTTTACTCGAAAACTGAAAAAAAATAATGTTAATTGAATAAGAGAAAAGCACCATGAGCAATTTTACATTCAGTTTTTTTACTTATACTTTAAAGAGCACACCATGACATTTGTGAACTTACCATTCCTTCTATGCCCCCCACAAACCCAAGGCAATATAGCAAATACATGACATAAAATGTTAATCTATTGACTCCTGTATTATATCAAAGTGTGAGTCAAGGCCCTTCATAGAGGGTCAATACATAAAAACTGAAGAATTTGACAAAAACCCAACCACTTTTACTACTTTTATGGTCCTTCATAAATAAACACCCGTGTTAAAAAACATTCTATGCCTATCACTAAACAAACTGATAGTAAAAAAAAAAAAAAAAAAGAATATAATACACACAACTAATTTGTTTACTACCACCCCGCCACTATCTTCTTCCACTTCATATACTTTTATAGAACATTCCTCCTTTCTTCTCTGGGAACACAGCCACTGTGGACTTCTAGAGGTCACTGCCAATTTATAGCCACAGCCAGGAACTGTGTTCTTAGCTAATAAGTGTGGGTACAGGGCAGCTCAGGGTACTTCCCACTGCCCACTGCTTTTTTTTTTTTTTTTAAATAATCTTTCTTTATTGATTTTTCATTCAAAGTGGGGGGTACATAAGAGAAAAAGGGGGGGCATTTCAGATACAGTAACAAACTCTTTCTTGTCTTACAGGGTATATAACAAGTCATTTCTTTATCCTGCTTATACAATCAGTATTGTTTAGTTATTATAGTTAGTTACATCTCTCGTTTTCGATGACCTTCTTGTAGTATTGTAGGTTAGAATGTTAGCCATCAAAGCTCTTAAGTACAAAAAGGAATTTATTGTTTCTGAGGGATCCCAATCAGGCACTAAAAATCACTACAGAAAGCATAAGAAGTACCCTTGCTTGTATTATCTTTGGGAATTATGCTCTTCTAGGGCCCATTATGCTTGGAAATGATGTCCTACCAAGGCCTATTATTGTATTCTGCACTATTAAGGCCCTACCAAGCAGGAGAAGCAAAGGGGGTATTTAGTTGGCATACCCCTTCACAATCTGTTCTTACAACAGGCTTATCCATGATAATGTATTACCCCAGTGAATCTATACAGGTTATATGTACTGCCATAATATGGGATATGATTAGCACAACAGGCCCACATTTGACCCACAGCACCCAATAAGAAGTTAGCATTTAAAGAGGTGCATTGTACTTGCTATTTGCTGATTGATTGCTAAAAGGGATCAGAACTGCCTGGCCCTTATTTCTGCATAGTCGCCCTAACAATTGCTATGCACTCTGGCAAACACCTATGGGTCATATAATAAAAAAGCTTTATAACAGCACTGCAACCCATTTACTTAGATGTGTAAATGCTATAAAGTCTACCTAACAAGCTGTCCAGGCACCTCTCTTTCAGTCTGTTAAACCAATGGGATTGGGCATATAGCAGGCTCCTTTCTGTCACTTTGTGAAACGACTTGGCTTGGGCCTCTGGGCGACTTGGATCAAAATAAACCCTCATGAGTGTTTTGACTCCAATAAGGATTAATTATATCTTAGTTGGGATCAAGGTACTGTTTAATTATTACAGAGAAAAAGGAAATATGTTTTAAATGTTAGTACTACTAGATTAAAATGGAGTCTATGGGAGATTCCTGTAATTCAAGAATGATTTTAGGGCTTTATGGGCTCTGCGGTTTTAATTCCTCTGGAGATGGAGATCTAGTGGGCACTACAGATGCCCCAGTCTGACTGCAGAGAAACAAGTAGTAAGAACACTTCCCCTAATGTGCACAAAACGCGTCAGATCTCTAGCCTGTATACAGGTTTTTAATAATCTGTCAAAACTTTGCCTTTTTTTTTTTTAATACACTTCCATTAATTTCCCAAATACCAGAAAGATGAAGAAATGTGACCAATGAATAAACACTGCTGTCCCCAAATGAAAACAGAAGCATGGACTGAAGTGTCCCAATTTTCTAATTAGAAATTTAGGAAGAAAACATGGGGGAATCTGAGGACACACCAAGAAATCCATTTTTCTTGCGCAGTTGACTGTAGTTTATACATGGGGTGTGCTGCATTGCATTAAGGAAGGCTAACTAATAATTCACTAACAAAGGAGAGCTCGGTACCCGCCCAGCTGAACGCGGCCATATATCTCGCACAGCTCACTTCTTCCTGCCTACAGTGCAATTATTTCTACCTATATTGTTTGAAAGGTAATGTTTCTCCTCAGGCCGTGCAATGTACATGAGAAATTAATTAAGAAAAGTTAATTGTGACGCATAACATCACAGGCAGAAGTTTTGCAGGGAAAGGAGATGGCAGAAGGGGATGCCTGTTTAAGGGATAAGAAAGTGCTTTGAAAGGCCATAATTAGCGGAACTCTTACTACAGGCAAAATTAGACATTTCATATTACTGAGGAATGATTTATTGGCTATCAAGTCTTCATTTATATTTCCGCCTACGGGAATCAAAGAAGTCATTAATGTCATCGTTCTCATAGCAAATGTGTAAGCTGGGGGAAAAAAATAGCCACAGAATCCAAGAATTATGAATGAACTATTATACGTGGAGTTGTTTTACAATCTCTCTTATACTGTGTGTCATAAATGGGGATAGACAGCACCAGACTTATGTTAAAAAAAAAAAAAAAAAAAATCTTAATTTAAAGGTTGCCCTTTATTTGCAGGCCTTTCTATTGGACTGCCAAAAACCCAAAGGGGCAAATCATTAATGTAGAGGGTGGAATGTGCAAAGCTACTTAAGCACAGTGTTCCTTTTGGTTGTTAAACTCAAATTTGGCCTATAGCTGACTGGTATACATATTTCAGCATTACTTTCAAAGAAAAATATGTGACAAGAACAACTGGATTTCAATACTTGGGCAGCTGCTGCCATGCATGGGTACAAGGGGTCTACAAGATTGGAAGTAAGACTGGTTTCCCAAAACAAAGTGCATAGTGCAGACTAGGTAAACAGGTGTTAGTAGAAGGTACAAGCCCAGTGTGACCAAAAACTTTATCAGTTCCCTTGGGCCTACCACTGCCTTGCACTCGCCTGGTAAGGGCCTTCCTCCTAGCATGATGGGAAATACTGGTGCAAACCAACAGTACCCACAGTCCCTCACTTTCCTATATATTCCCTCTAAAAGAACATGCTACACTCTTCCAACAAGTCAAATCTCCATGTGAGACATTTGCGAACCTATAAGGTCATTAGGGATGGGAGGTTTATACTGAACAGACATAGCTGGGTTGGAAACTACTTTCATAAATACAATCACATTTAGAGTAAGAGAGAGGGGTGAATAGAGGCCCACACGACCTGACTGATAATTTGTTTGGATGCTCCTTCTTGTCACCTTCAGCTAGACCTCCAATCAGCACTGTTTTTTTTTAAACTGTGAAACTGTACATTGGTCACTTTACATTAAGGTTCTTTCCTTTATTCTGGCATTTCCCCCCCAGGAACCCACCCCCAGGGACTGGAACCCGCTGAAGTTTAATTAAATTATTTTATGCACAAAATTACAAAGGCCCTCTTGCATTAGTGAACTTTATGGACCAGGCCCGGACTAGCAATCTGTGGATTCTGGCAAATGCCAGAGGGGCTGCTGTAAGATGCCATAGACAATCACAATTTAATGGGCTATATGGGCCTCTGTGTACTTGACATGCCAGGGCCTATTTTGAATCTCAGTCCGTGCCTGCTGACAATTCCCAGCATTCTCTATTGGGGAAAAAGTTATCAGGGATTCTGGGTGCTATAACTGAAAACAGCTGGGGAGCCACGCACCTCATGTACCTTATCTGTATTCACATAATATAAATAAGTGGGTCATGTAAATGAATTGATCATATGTTTACTTGCTAGAGATTATCACTAAAGGGAAGCTGACTTGTTTCTACTTATTACGTCAAACGGCTCAATACAAAACAAATAACCAGAGAAAAATTCTATTTTCCTGCATCAGCAGCAGCATTGTTATGCTGTTATTGTATTAGAGCAGTGATCCCCAAACAGTGGCTCGTGAGGAACATGTTGCTCCCCAACCCCTTGGATGTTGCTCCCAGTGATCTTAAAGCAGGTGCTTATTTTTGAATTTCTGATTGCATAAAACCCAGTATAATGCCAAACAGAGCCTTCTATAGGCTGCCCGTCCACATAGGGGCTTCCAAATAGCCAATCTTAGCTCTTATTTGGCACCCCAGGAACTTTTTTCAATCTTGTGTTGCTCCCCAAAACTTGTTCTTTTGAAAGTGCCTCACAGGTACAAAAGGTTGGGGATCCCTGTAATAGAACAAGTGCCAATGGCATTACAGAGGCTTACCTGTGACCCTTTCTTGCTACCTGGTAAGTTGATGATTAGTGTCTTTCCTCTGATTCCACATACTGGCCTAGAGAAAAAAATTTAAAAAAATAGTTAACATAGAATATATTTCAACAGAAACCATGATTTTGCTGTTATTATTGATTTTACTGCTGTATTTATCTGTATTTATTATTATACTTTGTATTTATCTATTATCTTATTAACACCCTGTTTGTATTAATGTATTCTACTGTACAGCGCTGCGAACATAAGTAGCGCTTTATAAATAAAGATATACATACATACATACATTTTGATATTGTGCAAAGAACAGCATTTTTAAGATCCATTGATAACAGTGTTTGTACAAAAGTCTTTGGGTTGAGGCCACAAGTATCAAGCATGGAACCCTCTAGAGAAGTGATTAACTCTCCTGTGGTGACCAGATTAAGTCAGAAAGCCAGCCTTATGGCCCAGAAATTGGTTTAGCATTAGTAATGCACTGCGTTTTAATAGATTTAGGGTGATGCCATATTGATTATACCATATTTAAAAAGCTCTTAAGGACAATTGCAGCTCATATAAAAATTCACAATAACATTTGCGCATTAAATTTGTAAACACGTGGAGGACAAATATATTTACTGTCCCAATAATTCTGCACTGAGCCCCAATGACTCGGCAGGCCGGGTGGTCTGAGGGCAAATCCCACACCTGCCGGGACCAGCAAAGGACCAATGCCTGCTGTCCTGAACCCAGCCGACCCACAGATTTCATCCTGCCTGCTTATCACTATTTCCTATACATAATACACAATCAATAATGAGGTGTTATAGTGCATATTTAGCATTATCATTATCATCCATTTATTTATATAGAGCTAGGGTTGCCACCTGGTCAGTATTTGACCACTAAATCACCAGCTAGGGCCGGAATATTACATATTTACAGACAGTGTACTTGCCAATACATTTGTTATGGCCTATAAATCCCTCCCTTTGCTGATACTCTCCTCTGCCAATCACCTTTATACTTATCGGCTTACCTCTGCTCCACCTTTAATCCACCCATTTCCCTGCTCATTGGCCCCATCCACCTTTCCCAGCCCAGCTTGCCCATTCCTCTGCCCCTTACACCGTAGCCACACCCCCAAATGACCCGTTCAGCCTCTCAACTCAAATGCCAATATTAATACTAAATGAAATTTATGATAAGCAAAGTAGGAGCCCTAAATTCTGTTCTACCAGAAAGCTCCCACGTCCATTTATAATGCCAAAGAAGAAATTTCTTGTATAGATAAATAGCTCAACCTTTCTAATTTTATATAATTGCTAAAGGTTTCACATCCCAGGACAATAATGGCATATGCCACTTAATCGTAGTTTTTTCACTCTTGAAATGTAACACTAGTATAATGTATGTACATGTACATGTATGATTCCACCTCCTTGAACTATGATTCTATGCTTTATTGCAGAAATTACAACCTAGGGACCTGGGGACAATACAAGAAACTCTAAAGGAGATCTATGGCCCAAACTAGCCTAAGGGCTCTAAAGAATTGTACGTACAACATCAATATTTCAATATATTTTCTATCCAATAAGCTTATATCATATAATCATCCCACTATAACAAAGGGCTGCACGGTGCTTTATGGCTCTAGTAAGTCCATGTGTCTATTAGGGATGTATTATATGTCAAATTTAATATATATGGTACTCTGTCAAATGACTCGTGGTAACATGTGGTTGAGAATAGTGCTATTTCTTGCTTTAAGCTGTATTTGCATTGTAAGACCACAATGGTCAAGATAAAAGCATATAATGCATTGTGTAGGGCAATGTTGTTCAGCTTTTTCCAAGAAAGATTATGTTAAAATGGCCATGGCATAGAAAAAAAAAGTCTATAGAGCCCACAAGCAGGCTAAAGGCCATTAAAATCCCTTGGAGGGCCACGTCAAGCCCACTGGTTTCCAGCTGAACAGCCCTGGTGGCGGGATCCATTAAAGGAGAAGGAAAGGTAAAAACTAAGTAAGCTTTATTAGAAGTCTATGTAAATACAGCCATAAGCAGTCACAGAAATGCTGCAGAGTCCTCTATCAAAAGAAGCACAGGATTTATTGTCTCCTTTTTTTGTAAACATGTTCTTGGGTATCTGACTTCCTCTCTCAGAAAAATTCTTCTGAGCGTCTCCAGCGTCTGCGCAGTTCCCCCCTTCTCCTGCTCCCCTCTCCCATAAGAATTCCTAAAACTCACTCCCCCAACCCTTAGGAATGCGTGATCTGAGCTGTAACTGCTAGAGCTGTAGCAGGAAGCTACATAAAATGGTGGCTGCTGTCTTAAACAAACAGGGAAAGCTTCTAGGGCTCTTTACTCAGGTATTGTAATGCTTTCTGCAGAATAAATATAGTGGTCTAGCTTGTACTAATGTGGCTAATCCTAAAGGAGAAGGAAAGTCATTTTGTGAATACCAGTCTGGACCTGGTTCAACTCATATCCTCTGTGGGGTGATCAGGTGAACAAGATGGAGATGTTTGTTCTGTAGAACCCTTGAAATACTCTCCTCCATTACTGTCAACCTTAAGCTGGCCATACACAATAAGATTTTTAAAAGATCTTTTCGTTATCGTAGGACCAAGCTTATCCTGAAACAAGTGTTTTGACTTACAATTTGTCCATCATCGAAAACGACCATTTTGTCTAGTTGAAGCTAGGAGAACTAACTGCTTGGTCCTGCAAACAACTGGATAATGGATAAATGTAATTGTTAACAACAAAAATTTCAAACCTGCCCAATCGATATTCTGACTAACGCCAGATGAAATATCGCTAGATGTACAATTGTTCGTTGGCCACTAGCCTTATGATAATTTGACGGATTTGTCAAATTGCATTGAAACTGGTCATTAGGGAGAGAAAATCTTAATGTGTATGGCCAGCTTTAGCCCATAACCGCTGCCAGCCTGTGCCTAGAGGCAAGTACTAAGGGCTTCATAATAAAAGCTGATGGGAAAATGGAAAATCACAAACCATCTGAAAGTTTATTTAAGGGGGAACATAGTAAATACAAGCTTGGATATGTACTCTGTAGCTAACTATAAATCAACACAAAGAAATACAATCCAAGCAATTTAATGAAAGCTGAAGTGTTCCCCTTTTAATAATCACAGCCTATTTTGTTAGGAAAATTATCCATTAAAATCTCCACTTTATTTCCCTCCTTTGGAAGCCAATAACAGTTTGTGGAAGTAAAAGCTTTAGTGCAAGAAAGAGAAGATCTTTGAAGAAAGATTAAACCCTCTGCTCTGGGATTATTTAGGCACAGTCAGATTTTTATAAAAAGAATGAACTTACTTTGCAGTCTGGTAATAACGTGCCACACAAGAAAGGAGAAAATGCCAAGGCAAGCAGCTAATCTGCTGTACCCATCAGCACAGCGTCGGCATGAAAGAAACCTCTAAAGGGCAAATCTACCTTGTTTAGAACAAGGGCTTTATGTATTTCCTGGAGACATTATACTACAGGTGGTGGACAAATAATGGAAAATAATTCAAAGGCCCCATATTAACTGCACTGAATTGTTGGGTTTTGTTGGAACATCGTGTTTTCTGATTTGTCAGCTTGCACTGTTAGAGCCAGAATCTACAGTTTGTATTGTACCCGATCATTGCACTGTGTTTGTATAGAGGACAATGGCAGACTATTGGTGGCAACCTAGGTGCAGTCTCTGTTGGTTTGCTGTATCATGAGGGACCATGTCTGAAGCTACAAAAGGATGAAAAGACACCTGCTAGGAAGATTTTTTTGGATGAAAAAGCTCAATAAAGAGAGAGCGGCTAACATTGTAAATGCCCGGATCAAAACAATAAAATCATACAAAAAGAACTGGCCATCTGATGACCATCAATCATGTCATAATGTCACATGAATCATTCTTTACACTTTCCCCATCTGACAGGGTTTATATTGGAAAAGCAGTGTCTGGTATCAACAATTTCCCTACATGGTAGAAATGGTGTCTCCATGGCAATATTTTAGGTGGCTGAGTGCTTTAAAATGAATAAACCTCGTTTTCAGATTAGGGTGCAAATTCAGTTTTAATACGATAATGAGGGACCTATGTGGTCAAGACACACTTGTACTAAGGAATACAAAGATGAAGTTCATTGGCACCCACAGCCAAGAAAATTGTCATTGCTAAATATAATCAAACAAGTTGAACAAGGGCACAAAGAGGCTTACCTTCCCCTTTATCATTGCATGAACTGGATAATGCCCTGCTATGAGAACAGAACAGCTTGTCCTTTATTAATTCCATGTGGAACATAGGCTGTATTCAAAATGACACCAGTGTCAGACTGGGCCACCCAGGGCCTGGCCAAGAACCTGGCAACCATGGGCACTCTCCTTATATGTAGATGGAGGCTAAGCTATATGTTATACAGTTTAAGGTTTACGCTGGCAAACGATAAGGCTAGTGGGGGCTTACTAGAGTCTGAGTCTACAGGCAGATGCTTTGGTATTAAAAAATGCACACAAAATAACATTTAAAAAAAAAATTCTTGAAACCTTTTTCTGCAACCACTGTGTATCATTTGAAAATACAGAAAATGTATTCAAAAAGTTGCAATGCATTAAAGAATGAGTAAACCTTTTTTTTTTATTAATAAAATTACTCTAAACAGCTTCCCAGAATTGCCTACCTTTGTCCCTCTGTTCTTTCTGAGCTGGTTACAAGCTGATCAATTCCTTGCTCAGAGTGAAGCTCCGCCCCCACTTCCTGTTCAGGTGTCTCAACAAGAAAAAAATCCCTGCTCATGCACAGACTGGCTCCTGCTGCCTCCAGGCATGCGCAGAAGGCTCTCCACTTCGACTACAGGACAAAGATAGGCAATTCTGGGAAGCTGTTTAGAGTAACTTTATTAATAGAAAAAAAAGGTTTACTTATTCTTTAAAGCAGCAGCCAGCAATAGCTGACACAGCTAAATGCCCCACTGATTTTACTTGACTCTCAACAATGAAACATTTGTAAAGTGCTTTTCTCCCGTGGGACCCAAATCGCAGAGTTTATTACCCAGTGGACCCTTTAATGTGCTAGTGTGAGCTAGACATCAACTGAAAGGAATATCTAGCTTGGAAGGGGAAGGGGGGAATAAAGATATTATAGGTCCTAGTGCAACTGGGATATAAAAATATCCCCATAGACTGTGAACATTACCGTAAGTGCCTCAGTAGTATAAAATATTAACATTGTTTTTAGGTCATTTAACCCAAGGCCTATATTACTATTTCTGGTCTGTCTTCAAAGCAGATATTCCAAGGTCCATCATGAAGGCTGACCATCATATTCAAAAGGCTACCCTGATAGCAGGCCATAAATATTAGCAGTTCCTTTGCAAAAATCTATGCTCAATCCCATCGACAGACCACAAATGTTTGCAGTCAAGTAGAAATTCCTACATCTAACCTAATGTCGGGCCATAAATACTAGCACAAAAAAGGGGAATATTGCTATTTCGCTTAACGATCTAAGATCCATCCCGATGGTGGAAAATATTGTCAACTAATATTAAGTTTTGTTCTTATGGTTGAATATTATCAGTGATATCAGACAATCCACAATTAACCACAATGGTGGAGAACATTCCCATTTCCATGCCATTATGCAATGTTGGAGAAGCTTCAGATAGGGTATTTCACCTATCCTTTATCAACTATCAGTTTGGCCGGTTTTATTTTTAAGTTTTTATTTTTGCGGTTTCATTTAAAACGGTACAACAATAAAAAACATAAGAAAAGCTGTGCACTTTGGGAGAGATGCTTCATACTTCTGGTTGACAGGGAATGTTTCGGAATATGTCACCCTATTTATTGTGTATTAACTGCTGTCTCTGATAATGCCAACCATGGACCCCAGATGGCAGTGAATTCTTCTGGACACCCTGTGGCTATGTACTTAGCTTTCTGCAGGGGAAGGACCTCATTTATGGCTTTTTGTTCCACTGTGTCATGGTTGGTGGTCTGGTCTCCTTCCATACTAATAAAATAACCTTTTTGGCATAATATAGGAGAAAATAGGAGTAAATAGAATAACCTCTAGTATGGGTTAAGCGTCAGTGGCTCTATGTGGCCCATCAGGCACAATTCTAGTAAGCACATATTCAGGAGGGCAAATTTTGTTTGTATAAATTCTTAAAATAGCCCTCCAGTACCTTTGGATACGGGAGCATTCCCAGAATACATGATACATAGGTCCCACCTTAACCCCATTTAGATAAAAAGGCTGAACTTGATGGATGTGTGTCTTTTTAAACCTAAGTTACTTCTATAATACTATGTCCACACCCTATTGGCAGAGAACACTGAAGTTGTTCCATCTGCCATGATGGCATCAAATACTTCTGAAAATATAAGCTCCACCCTGACTTATACTACAGGATAGCACAAAACATCAGGCCAAACAAAGTCTTGGCTAAAAAGTGATTTAGGAGAAGGGAAGCCTGCCAAGCCATGGTTACATGTACAATGACACAGCACTGATAATAACCCTATGCTCATTGATTAGCACTGCAATAATATGCTGGAAACACTAACAATGAAGCAAGCTTTACACTGCGCTCAATGATTATTCTTTAGGACGGCGATATTGCAGTCACTTTTATTCCCTGCCCTCGCTAGAAATGAGTGCTTCTCTTCCCCCTTAGCTACAAATCATGCTCCTTTCTCTGAGCTTTGCAGATTACCTTCCTTCCCTGCTGTTTTTCTAAGGGACAGGCACAAAGAAATGCTGACCCAGAGAAATGTAGGGGAAAAAGTACCTTGTAAACTGGGATAACCAAAACAGCTGACTGCATAACTGTTCATTACAATATTATTGCAGTGCAGAAGTGGTTTATCGTTCAGTTTCAAAACATAAATACCCAAATGGCACATTCCTGTAACAATATGATAGCACAAATGAGAACCAAGGCATTATTACTGAAGATGTATCACCTGTGCAAGGCCTAGGCATGCTCCAATGACTGCGGACTTAAAGGCATTGCAACCTTCATAAGGATTTTGTTCAATCATGCTTAGTGCAAGGGGAAGCCAAGTTTTATGTTACCTCTCTGTACAAAATAAGGGCTAAGTTATAGGGGTTTTACCTGTCCTTACCATGTTTGCATTGTGCTATTAATGGTTCAGTTGACTCTGGCTCTGGCTGAAGGTTAAAGCTGGTCAAACATGTACTGGGGTTTTTTTTTTATCAAAACAGATATCTATATTAACTGCTGTATGTTTTATTTTTTTTCCTTTAGGGTAAGAACCCACAGATCGGTTCAGTTGCTCACTGCTCCAAAATGGCTTTCCACCAGCAACAATAGGCGGCGCCGGTGGAAAGCCCTTCGCATCGCTTTGGTAATCCGAAGTCACAGGAAGTTTCTCCTGCAGGCAACTCCAGCGGAAAGCCATTTCGGAGTTGCCCGCAATAGCAGAGAAAAAGTGGGCGGAGCCGCTTACAGCCAATCAGTTTTTATGTAATGTTTTTCAATGGGGAAATTTAACCTGCTGCCATTCCCACAGTATTAATACCGGGGTCCCCAAACTTTTCACAGTTGGTCACTGGGTGACTATGTTCCAAGTTTAGAAAAGTAGGCAGGGCCAACCACAGCCAATCAAATTTCACCTATAGACTTCTTATGTTTAAATTTAAACTTCTGCCATTCTTTAAATATTAATACTAAGGTCCCCAAACTTTTCAGAGCTAGTCACCAAATAACTGCGATTCAGCGGTAGAAAAAGTGGGTGGAGCAACCAACAGCCAATCAGATTTTCACTATTGATTTTCAATGGGGAAATTCAGCCTGCTGCCAATCTCACAGTATTAAAGGAACAGTAACACAAAAAAATAAAAATGTTTTAAAATAATTAAAATATTATGTACTGTTGCCCTGCACTGGTAAAAGTTGTGTTTTTGCTTCAGAAAGACTACTGTAGTTAATAGAAATAGCTGTTGTGTAGCCATGGGGGCAGCCATTTAAATTGAAAAAAGGAGAAAAGGCACAGGTTACATAAGAAGAGATACAATTGGATTCTATGCTACTTATCTGTTATCTGCTTAGTAACCTGTGCCTTTTCTCCTTTTTTCAATTTAAATGACTGCCCCCATGGCTACACAACAGCTTATTATATAAACTGCAGTAGTGTTTATGAAGCAGACACACAACTTTTACCAGTGCAGGGCAATAGTATATAATATATTAATTATTTGTATACACTTTCATTTTTTGGTGTTACTGTTCCTTTAACAGCAGGGTCACTAGGGGACTGCAATTTTAGGTTTTAAGAAGTAGATGGAGCCACCAACAGCCAATCAGACTTCACCTGTTGAATTTTTTTAGTTTACATTTAAAATGCTGCCTCTCTCACACTATTTATGTCAGGGTTCCCAAACTTTGCACAGTCAGTCACTGGCTGACTACATATTCAGGGTTAGACAAGTGGGCGGAGCCACCAACAGCCAATCCATTTCCACCCATTAAATTTCATTGGTTTATATTTAAATTGATGCCATTATTTCAGTATTAATTCCAGGGTTGTTAAACTTAGAAAAATGTGGGTGGAGCCAATAACAGCCAATCACATTTCACCTATTTACTTTCAATGGTGAAGTGTAAAATGCTGTCAGTCTCACAATTTTTATGCCTGAGTCCCTAAACTTTGCAATGTTGGTCACTGGGGTACTGCAGTTTAAAAATAGGAAAAGTGGGTTGGGCCACTAACAGCCAATCAAATTTCATCCAGTGAATTTTATTGGTTTAAATTTAAAATGCTGCCATTCTCACACTTTATTTATGCCAGGGTGCCCACTATTTTTTCACTATGTGACTTCGAATCAAGGTTAGAAAAACCACCAATCACAATTTACCTATTGACTTTAATGGTTTAAATTTAAACTGCTGCCGTTCTCTAGCTACTAGGATCCTAGGGTCCCTAAACTTTGCAGAGTTAGTTACTGGGTAACTGCAGTTCCAGGTTAGAAAAAGCGGGCGGAGCCACCAACCACCAACCAGATGTCACTCGTTGACTTTCAGTGGGGAAATTTAAATTGCTGCCATTCAGACACTATTAAAACCAGGGTCCCTAAACTTTGCACAGTGGTTTTTACTATATAACTGTGGTTAAAGGTTAGAAAAAGTGGGCGGAGCCAACAACAGATCAGATTTCACATTTTTTAACCCAACATGAAGTTTGTTCTCAAACTTCCCTTTCTAGTGTTAGGAATGATTCTTCTCAGGAATTCTTCCTGAAAGCAACTTTATAGATTGAATCTTATAAGCAGCGGTATGGTCTGAACATGCATTAAGAGAAAACAACAGTTATGGTTATTTAATATACAGTTGTTTACTCGGATATTTTAAAACTTTATAAAGCCAATGAAACTAGAAGAAAAATCAGTTTTATTTTCTGTATTGAGAGCACTGCTGATTAAACATATTACAGTACAAGGTATAAGGCCTGGGTAGTTACTGTATGCTTTACAGAAATGTTGTACGTATTATTCTATTTCTCTGGAATTACTTTGTGTGTAAATGATCATTTTTATTTATTTGTTTGGCAGTATTGAGCAGATCCACGGGTTAGAGGTTCCATTAAGACAGTGGTCCCCAATCAGTGGCTCGTGAGGAACATGTTGCTCCCCAACCCCTTGGATGTTGCTCCCAGTGGCCTCAAAGCAGGTGCTCATTTTTGAATTTCTGGTAAGGGGGCAGGTTTTGGTTGTATAAAAACCAAGTATAATGCTAAACAGAGCCTTCTGTAGACTGCCAGTCCCCATAGGGGCTATTAAGTAGCCAATTATAGCTCTTATTGGCACCCCCAAGAACCTTTTTCGTACTTGTGTTGCTCCCCAACACTTTTTCCCTTTAAATGTGGCTCATGGGTATAAAAGGTTGGGGATCCCTGCATTAAGATATTAAATAATGATGAGGAGAGAGGGCAACCCTGACTAGTACCTCTAGAAAGATCAAAAGTATTGGATTGTTCTCCAGCTGCTACTATTCTTCCTTTAGGTGCAGAACAGATCTGTTTTAGTAAGGCGATAAATAAACCTTTAAAGCCAAATGTATCATAACATTTAATTGAATAATCCTAGGAAATATTATCAAAGACTTTTTCTGTATCTAGGCTCAGTAATAAACATGGAACTACACAATTCTTTGCATTGTAGATTACATTCAAAATAGTTTGAATATTTTTCACTCCTGACCTATTTTTCAAAAATCAATTCTGTTGTGGAGAAATAATTTTGGGCAATATATTCGATAATCTATCCGCAATTATATTCATTAATATTTTAAACTCTACGTTTATCAAAGAGGTGGGTCTGTAAGAAGCTGGGTCAAAAAGTATTTCCCTCCTTTAGGAGTTAATTTTATATTTGAAATAAAACTTGTTAGCAACTTTTTCTCCTGGCTATAAATTTCATTATATAAAAGTTTGGGGAAAAAATCATTGACACCAATAAGGACAGACTGAGAGCTTTGCATTTGGCTTGGGAGCGTAGTCAGCCCCCACCTGAAGCCCTTTCATTGGATTAGTACAACCATGTACCACTTGCCAAAGTCTTCCTGGTTTAAACTACAACTCCCATCTTGCCATGAAAGTCCATGCAGTGAAGAGATTGGTCTTATGGGAAATGAGTTGTAGTTGTAAACTAGGCAGCAATAGACTGGTTTGGGAGATTACTGTATATTCCTCTAGGGAAGTCGCATCAGTTACCCAAATATCTTTACATATACTGTATTAACACACAAAATGATAGTACAGCTGCACATTAACAGTGGGGGGTTATGACCTGCACCTCCTTTGTAACGTGCTGTTGGGTTATTAGTATTAGTATAGCTTATTAGTAGACAATAAGGTATATTATCATCCTCATGATAGAGAGGAATCTTGTACATAAGGACATTATTTACATAACACAAAAACCTGAACACACAATAAATATATGTAATGAAATAAAAGGCTTTTATTTGTTATACATATTCAGTTCAGAAAACATGCATAACAGAAAGACCAACTGCCACTGCAATAAGTGTTATTACAGAGCAAGCTCCGAAGATCAATGGGGAGTTACATTTAAACCTCCACCTACGATTTTCATTGGTCTCAGTTGTAGAATCCCTAGCAAGTCCTTCTTCAAGAAGTGCCAAGTTGATATCAGGTCCATCTCCAACTGCAGGATTCTCTCCTACAGCAGGCAAGGGGCCTTCCTCATTGGTCATGTCGGCAGTCACAGGAACATTCCCGTTCCTACCGTATTGCTCACACATTACAATATTTCTAATATGTTGTCTGCACATAGGGCAGGAACCATTTACCTGTATCCAGGTTTCTATGCACAAGAAGCAAAACTTGTGCTTACAAGGTTCAATGTAGGAAACATCATCAAATGTTTCCAGGCATATAGGGCACTCGGAATCTAGTGCTTCTTCTACTAAATGCTCATCATTAGTTTCACACTCAGGTGGAAAGCTCTTATTATCTATTTCAGAAGTACTTTGTTCTTCTTCCATTATTAGTTGATCAAAATGCTTTTAAATAGGTTAAATACACAAAAAACAGAATAAAATCGCTAGTACAAACAAACAGGTCTGCACTGTGTTTTGTCCAAAACAAAACTGATTAAAAGAATGCCTGGTTCTTATCTTTGTAGCTTTGTCATGACATCAGTGATGATGTCACAATGCAGTTGTTGTTTTGACTCTTTACTACCATTGTGACATCATCACAGATCAGCGATGATGTCACAATGCTGTTGTTGTCTTGACTCTTTACTAGCATTGTGACATCATCACTGATGTCATGACAAAGTTACAGAGATAAGAAACAGGCATTTTTTTAATCAGTTTTGTTTTGGACAAAACACAGTGCAGACCTGTTTGTTTGTACTAGCGATTTTATTCTGTTTTTTGTGTATTTAACCCATATATCAGTATTTTGATCAACTAAAAATGGAAGAAGAACAAAGTACTTCTGAAATAGATAATAAGAGCTTTCCACCTCAGTGTGGAACTAATGATGAGCATTTATTAGAAGAAGCACTAGATTCCGAGTGCCCTATATGCCTGGAAACATTTGATGATGTTTCCTACATTGAACCTTGTAAGCACAAGTTTTGCTTCTTGTGCATAGAAACCTGGATACAGGTAAATGGTTCCTGCCCTATGTGCAGACAACATATTAGAAATATTGTAATGTGTGAGCCAGACGGTAGGAACGGGAATGTTCCCGTGACTGCCGACATGACCAATGAGGAAGGCCCCTTGCCTGCTGTAGGAGAGAATCCTGCAGTTGGAGATGGACCTGATATCAACTTGGCACTTCTTGAAGAAGGACTTGCTAGGGATTCTACAACTGAGACCAATGAAAATCGTAGGTGGAGGTTTAAATGTAACTCCACATTGATCTTCGGAGTTTGCTCTGTAATAACACTTATTGCAGTGGCAGTTGGTTTTTCTGTTATGCATGGTTTCTGAACTGAATATGTATAACAAATAAAAGCTTTTTATTCCATTACATATATTTATTGTGTGTTCAGGTTTTTGTGTCACTTATGTAAATAATGTCCTTATGTACAAGATTCCTCTCTATCATGAGGATGATAATATACCTTATTGTCTACTAATAAGCTATACTAATACTAATAACCCAACAGCACGTTACAAAGGAGGTGCAGGTCATAACCCCCCACTGTTAGTGTGCAGCTGTACTATCATTTTGTGTGTTAATACAGTATATGTAAGGATATTTGGGTAACTGATGCGACTTCCCTAGAGGAATTTATATACAGGAACAGTAATCTCCCAAACCAGTCTATTGCGGCTACAACTCATTTCCCATAAGACCGACCTCTTCACTGCATGGACTTTCATGGCAAGATGGGAGTTGTAGTTTAAACCAGGAAGACTTTGGCAAGTGGTACATGGTTGTACTAATCCAATGAAAGGGCTTCAGGTGGGGGCTGACTACGCTCCCAAGCCAGATGCAAAGCTTTAAGTCTGTCCTTATTGGTGTTAATGGTTGGTGCAAAAAAGAGCAGTATGTGTGCAAGTTGCTTCAGTATTGAAAAATAAAGTAACAAAAGAAGTTATAATGAAACAGAGTAAATAGAGACTTTCTCACATAACAAACCTCAGTGCAGATCACAGGCGAAGCCATGTTTACATTGCTTTATCTCAATGGTTGGTGCCCCAAACTTATATAATGACATTTATAGCCAGGAGAACAAATTGCTAACACGTTTTATTTCAAATATAAAATGAATTCCTAAAGAAGGGAAAGACCTTTCGGATCCAGCTTCTTACAGACCCATCTCTTTGATAAACATAGATTGTAAAATATTAACAAAAATATTTGCGGATAGATTATATATGTTATGTTATTATATGATGGTGTGGCTTTATCCGCTGATCAGTTAGATACCATACAGACTGGTAGCATAGCGCAAAATGAAGGGATCGTTGGAGCAGTTTAAGAACAAAAATGGCATTGTCCCACAGTGGCCAAATCAAAGTCTTCATCTTAAAGGAAAACTAAACCCCCAGAATGAATACTTGACCAACAGAAAGTTTATATTTTGTTAAGTGACCTATTAAAGAATCTCCCCAAACTGGAATATATATATCAGTAAATATTGCCCTTTTACATCCTTTCCCTTGAGCTGCCATTTAGTGATGGGCTGTGTGCCCCCTCAGAGATCACATGACCAATAATAATGCATATTTTTATAGAGACCTTCACTGTTTGCGGGTATAATTTCTTCTTTAATCCAGCTTCAGTAGGATGAGAGAATCAGCCACTAACATTTGTAAAGAATCTTTATTCCTAATACCCATGGGTTAAACACTGCACACTAATTATTTTACACTGCTGTCAATCTTACAGCTTTGAGGGTACACCCCCCAATTTGGAATCATGGGGTCAGCCTGAATGAAAATATGATGATTGTTGGATGCCGAAAAGTGGGCGGAGCTGTGAACAGCCAATCAGATTTTATCTATTAACTTAGTGGAAATCCAACCTGCTGCCATTCTCACAGTAATAACATCAGGGTCCCCAAACTTTGCAGAGTTAGTCACTGGGTAACTGCAGTTCCAGGTTAGAAAAAGTGGGCGGAGCCACCGACCGCCAATTAGATGTCACTCACTGACTTTCAGTGGGGAAATTTAAGTTGCTGCCATTCAGACACTATTAAACCAGGGTCCCCAAACTTTGCACAGTGGTTTTTACTATATAACTGTGGTCAAAGGTTAGAAAAAGTGGGCGGAGAAGACTGAAACTGGCTGATTACCTTGACAACTGTCCTTCGTCTTTAAGCAATATATATATGATTAAACTTACTTTATTTTGCCCCTATTTACCCCGCAAGATGAACATGGCAAGTGATACACAAATTTAAATTTAAAGCTGGCACCATCATAAAGGCCTTGGCGTAACATTTTATTTAGCCTTGATGGAGGAGAGAGTGATGAACTATGCGGCAGGTTTATATATACGGCGTGAATCTTTGTCTCTTTTTAACCGGACACCTTGTCGGCACACTGGTGCCTTCTTTGCCAACGGCATTGGCAGGAACATTAAAGAAACAGCAGAGATGTATGAGGGATTGCTGGGCATATGTTCTCTGCTTTCTTTAATATCAGAGATGTGGGTTAATGAAGGCTAATGCATTCGCTTGACACCATTAGATCTTTAATACAAGGGTTTGATTATGTGCAATGCATTGATAAAGAAAAACAATTACTTGTTAACCGTAGCGGCACTGAGCAGAAGAACCCATACAGTCCTTACCTAGAGAGCATTCCCAGGGGAGTGACATTAAGGGATCCCATTAGCATCGCCAGAGCCATTCCTGGGGCTTCCCGTTCTATTACTTCTCTTGTGGCCTGTTAATAGAAAGATTCAATTAATACAACCAAGGTTCATTTATTAAAAGCTTTATATATTTCCCGTTTTAAAAGCACTGAAAAATTAGGAATTTATTTGGCTGCCCTTCCATTGGCTGGCTATTCCTTCTATGAACCCTGTGATGTTCTTATTGGTCAAGTTACTGTAACACTGTGAACATTCTAATGCTCTTAGTGTTCTAGTC
Source organism: Xenopus tropicalis (assembly GCF_000004195.4). Taxonomy (NCBI): domain Eukaryota; kingdom Metazoa; phylum Chordata; class Amphibia; order Anura; family Pipidae; genus Xenopus; species Xenopus tropicalis. The sequence continues at coordinate 119,402,744 of NC_030684.2, forward strand.
CTGCCCACAATGGGTACAAAAAGACATTCAACCGAGGATGTTCTGATGAGCGGCCGGGAGAAAGTCCCATTCAGACAACTGTGATTTCACTGCATATTCCAGCATTTCAGTCTACTGAACCAAAATAATCATATTAAAAGGGTTATATTATTGGTTTAATGAGCCCATAAATGAAAATACCAAAAGAATTATCCTTACAAGAATGGCATTTTAGTTTTTTAGTATTCTTTAGTTTACAGTGATGGGGAAATGAGTGCATTTTTGCTGAATCTTTTGCCTCTGTCATTACAATGAAGACTAGAGAGTTAGTTTTGCTTTCATTTTCTCTGCAACCTATTGGGGCACAGGGGGTGATCCAGAAATGTTTTATATGCAGAGGGAAAGTAAAGAAACTCTATTGCACCACATACATCTCGTTATATTGAGGAATGAGGCTGTGATAGCAACCCCTCCAACCAGCTGTTGTGGGACCCAACGTCCCACCATTAATCAGAGGCTGTTGAATATTTCAATAGCCAACGCTGCATGGGGGAAATTGTGTGCTACCCATTTGCACTGCCTCTTCTCTCCCAAAAACAAGCTCAACAGAAGAGGCATCACTGAGGGCAGAGGTGACTAGCTAGGTCAATGTTTGCTTTATTGCAATGAGTCCTGGTAATGAGCACAATGAAATAACAAAATAAGTCATTTTCACTACATTCCACATTTATTAAAGCAACTGCTTTAATTCTTTAATTTGAAATTCATTGTTTTTCTTTTTTCTATATACCCCACTGATGCCTCAATTAATGTCATTTTATTGATATTTATTTTGATTATTGAAACTTAGCAGTAGCTGCTGCATTTCCCATCTTAGGCTTATACTCAAGTCCATAAATTTTTCTTAGGTAAAATTAGGTACCTCGGCTTATATTCGGATCGGCTTATACACGAGTGTACACTGTATTTGTTCACAGATTATTCTGCATGAACAATCATATGGTTTTTGTCTAAATTCTAAATATTTTTGTGGTTAATATGATGATAAAAAGATTTAAAAATTAAAAACCAGAAGAAATGTCCCAGTGGATAAACCACTGGACTATTCGTAAGAAGGCACTGAATTCAAGTCCTAGTGATGTCTATGTGCACTGACTGGCAAGGCAGTATATAACCTGCCTAACTGCTAGTTGACCCAGAGGAAGGCAAAAAACCCCATCTGAAGCCTCTCTAATTTGCCTCAGAGGGGAAAAATACCTTCCTGATTCCAAGATGGCAATCGGACCAGTCCCTGGATCAACTTGTACTAAGAGCTCCCATAACCCTGTATTCCCTCACTTGTACTGAGAGCTATCTCCCATACCCCTGTATTCCCTCACTTGTACTGAGAGCTATCTCCCCTACCCCTGTATTCCCTCACTTGTACTGAGAGCTATCTCCCCTACCCCTGTATTCCCTCACTTGTACTGAGAGCTATCTCCCCTACCCCTGTATTCCCTCACTTGTACTGAGAGCTATCTCCCCTACCCCTGTATTCCCTCACTTGTACTGAGAGCTATCTCCCCTACCCCTGTATTCCCTCACTTGTACTGAGAGCTATCTCCCCTACCCCTGTATTCCCTCACTTGTACTGAGAGCTATCTCCCCTACCCCTGTATTCCCTCACTTGTACTGAGAGCTATCTCCCCTACCCCTGTATTCCCTCACTTGTACTGAGAGCTATCTCCCCTACCCCTGTATTCCCTCACTTGTACTGAGAGCTATCTCCCCTACCCCTGTATTCCCTCACTTGTACTGAGAGCTATCTCCCCTACCCCTGTATTCCCTCACTTGTACTGAGAGCTATCTCCCCTACCCCTGTATTCCCTCACTTGTACTGAGAGCTATCTCCCATACCCCTGTATTCCCTCACTTGTACTGAGAGCTATCTCCCCTACCCCTGTATTCCCTCACTTGTACTGAGAGCTATCTCCCATACCCCTGTATTCCCTCACTTGTACTGAGAGCTATCTCCCATAACCCTGTATTCCCTCACTTGTACTGAGAGCTATCTCCCATACCCCTGTATTCCCTCACTTGTACTGAGAGCTATCTCCCCTACCCCTGTATTCCCTCACTTGTACTGAGAGCTATCTCCCATAACCCTGTATTCCCTCACTTGTACTGAGAGCTATCTCCCATACCCCTGTATTCCCTCACTTGTACTGAGAGCTATCTCCCCTACCCCTGTATTCCCTCACTTGTACTGAGAGCTATCTCCCCTACCCCTGTATTCCCTCATTTGTACTGAGAGCTATCTCCCCTACCCCTGTATTCCCTCACTTGTACTGAGAGCTATCTCCCCTACCCCTGTATTCCCTCATTTGTACTGAGAGCTATCTCCCATACCCCTGTATTCCCTCACTTGTACTGAGAGCTATCTCCCCTACCCCTGTATTCCCTCACTTGTACTGAGAGCTATCTCCCCTACCCCTGTATTCCCTCACTTGTACTGAGAGCTATCCCCTACCCCTGTATTCCCTCACTTGTACTGAGAGCTATCTCCCCTACCCCTGTATTCCCTCACTTGTACTGAGAGCTATCTCCCCTACCCCTGTATTCCCTCACTTGTACTGAGAGCTATCTCCCCTACCCCTGTATTCCCTCACTTGTACTGAGAGCTATCTCCCATACCCCTGTATTCCCTCACTTGTACTGAGAGCTATCTCCCATACCCCTGTATTCCCTCACTTGTACTGAGAGCTATCTCCCCTACCCCTGTATTCCCTCACTTGTACTGAGAGCTATCTCCCATAACCCTGTATTCCCTCACTTGTACTGAGAGCTATCTCCCCTACCCCTGTATTCCCTCACTTGTACTGAGAGCTATCTCCCATAACCCTGTATTCCCTCACTTGCTAAAAAGCCATGCAACCCCTTCTTAAAGTTATATAATGTATCAGCCAGCACGACTGGTTCAGGGAGGGAATTCCTCAACTTCCTCACACACTGAGAAAAACCTTTCCAAAGACTTAGATGGAAACACCCATCGGAATGGGTGCCCTCAATTGTTATTAATGATGATTAATAAATGTATTGTAACAATAAAGAGATAAACTCCATCTTTGTTAATCTGAATTGCCTCAATACACAGCATGATCGGCAGGCTAAGGCGACTATCTCCCATGCATACACTAGTTATTGGGCTTTGGAGAAAGCTGCGGTATATGGGAAACCAGGTTGTGCCCTTTAGTATATAAAAAATATAACGCACATGTTTCTATTCTGTTTCCCTACTCTGACATTTTTCCCAGTTGCCATAAAGTAGACAGATATATAATTTATGTATTTTAATCAATATTTTGTCCTTGAGTGAAATGACACTTTCAGGATTTCATTAATGAGAATTCTGCAGGTTCTTTGGACCAGCATTAGGCTCAGAGAACAATAAATCAGAGACTAGGAGAGCAAGTCAACAAATTCATGTCAAGCAAAAAAAACTGTCCAAAATCCCAGGCCTATCCAGTATATCTTTGGGTTTTGCGTGAAGGAGAGAAATAGCAGATATGTCATAGTCATTATTTATAGGAAGTGCATGGTGAACAATTGGCCTTTGTAACTAAGCACTTGGCTCAGCCTTAAGTCAAGGCAAAGCAGCTTTTGTCATTGTAAGAGATAAGAGATCTATGCAGTATTCTATTTATTGAAAATATATCTGAGGTTCAGGCATAATAATGAGCAAATCAGCAGTTTTATTTTACTACTCTGGTGTGGATATAATAAAAGAACATGTGACTGAATACAAGGTAATCAGCCAGTTTAAATTGTCTATGAGAGTCACAATGAACAATGAAGAAAGAAAGGCTGGGTAGGTGAACTGTATGAAAGCTTGGACACTCTTAAAGCTACTAGGCCATCTCCAAAGATATTAATGTCCCTGTATCCACCATAAGCAAAATTATAGGCCCATGGCACAGTATCCAATCTCTCTAGACGCTGATGTAAATGGAAGGTTGATCAAACATTGCAGAGGATGGTTGTTTGAATTGGGATAACAGTAGATCAATCGTCAGGCTGAAGCTGTTCTACAGGCACAAGTTTCTGCTCACAACATTGGTCACCAACTCAGTGAAACTGTACTTTCTACTAAATAAATGGGATAGTAGAACCTAGGCCTTTACAAATGTCCCAGTGGTTATATTTGGGTTACAGTCCAACCAAGTTGACCAGTTTATTCTCAGTTTATTTTTATGGCCCAGTAAATTTGATCTAGATTGGAAAATTATAGAACTTGGAGTGCTATACAGGTATGGGATCCCTTATCCAGAAACCCGTTATCCAGAAAGCTCCGGATTACGGAAAGCCCGTCTCCCATAGACTCCATTTTAATCAAATAATTCATAATTTTAAAACTGATTTCCTTTTTCTCTGTAGTAATAAACCAGTGTAACCTTGTAATTGATCCCAACTAAGATATAATTAATCCTTATTGGATGCAAAACAATCCTATTGGGTTTATTTAATGGTTAAATGATTCCCTTTTCTCTGTAATAATAAAACAGTACCTGTACTTGATCCCAACTAAGATATAATTACCCCTTATTGGGGGCAGAACAGCCCTATTGGGTTTATTTAATGGTTAAATGATTCCCTTTTCTCTGTAATAATAAAACAGTACCTGTACTTGATCCCAACTAAGATATAATTAATCCTTATTGGATGCAAAACAATCCTATTGGGTTTAATTAATGTTTTATTGATTTTTTATTAGACTTAAGGAATGGAGATCCAAATTACGGAAAGACCCCTTATCTGGAAGACCCTTGGTCCTGAGCATTCTGGATAACAGGTCCTATACCTGTACTTTTAAAGTTGGTTGGTGGGTACCCATCTATTTCAGTGAGCTTCCTGACATAGAATAATATAGACCTTCTTATTTAGTTTTGCTTAAATGTAGTATTTTGTCTATTAATCCTAATAAACATATTTCTGAAGTTCATCCATCTGGAAAGGCTACACAGTCTCAGAGTCTTCTATAATTTCGTGGCAAAAGCTAGTCTATCTGTGGACATTCCAATATCATGTCAAGTGGAGAAATGTTATTATTATTATTATTATTATTTTTTATAACATTTTGCCTTTGAGACTATGAGGACAGATCGATTTGTGCTAGTCTGTAGGGGATAATATATATATTTATAGGAGAAGAATGCAGAGAAGATACTGCTTTTTATGCACAACCACAGGGCTGAGAAGTTTGGGTGACTCCATCCAGTTGCTTTGAAACAAAAGTTTTTCAAAAGTGATACACATTGCTTGATAATAAAAATACTGGGTTCTACACTATTTTGATTCTGCTGCAGTGGAGAGGAAATTAGAGATAGTGGTTTCAGACTCTTACAAGTGCAACAAAAGCCCTAAGAATTTAGCTTAGATAAGGAGACCCTTTGGGAAGACAAGATCATTGTTACAAACACACCCTGAATCAGTATAGAGACCTACAGTATAGAGCTCACTATTCCCAAATAATGGGGGTTTGTGCAATAAGTTATTCTGGGGAGGTTGCGGTGACTAATTCAGTAGCTAAAGTTCAGAATTTATTGGACAAGTTTTAAGCCATGTAAGGCATTTAATAATAACCCTGATTAAACAATCAAACAGTAATTGATCCAGGAAGAAGTCTGGTCGTCTGGCCAAAACAATTTATGTTTCTCCACCTTTAGGCTGGATCTTTAAAGGTTTTTATCATTTTTTATTTGCCTTACTCTGGAGCATTGTCGATAGAGTATATTTAATGATTAACTTGATGGACTTTATCAACTTCTGCTACTGTGAAACTTGGAAACTTTTGTAATTGTATAAAAACGAAGATTAATTTTTTTTATTACAGAGCAAACTGTATACAACAACCTATTTATGGGGAAAGGAAATTCTTAGCAAGGCACTAAAGGCCTGATTTATTAATGTTGTTAATTGTCTGTTTCCCCGAATCATTAACACTAATGATTTTTTGTTAGCACTAAAAAATCCTGTATTTAAATAACAGGTATAGGATACCTTATCCAGAAACCCGTTATCCAGAAAGTTCTGAATTTCGGAAAGGCCGTCTCCCATAGACTCCATTATAAGCAAATAATTCTAATTTTTAAAAATGGTTTCCTTTTTCTCTGTAATAATAAAACAGTACCTTGTACTTGATCCCAACTAAGATATAATTACCCCTTATTGGGGGCAGAACAGCCCTATTGGGTTTATTTAATGGTTAAATGATTCCCTTTTCTCTGTAATAATAAAACAGTACCTGTACTTGATCCCAACTAAGATATAATTACCCCTTATTGGGGGCAGAACAGTCCTATTGGGTTTATTTAATGGTTAAATGATTCCCTTTTCTCTGTAATAATAAAACAGTACCTGTACTTGATCCCAACTAAGATATAATTACCCCTTATTGGGGGCAGAACAGCCCTATTGGGTTTATTTAATGGTTAAATGATTCCCTTTTCTCTGTAATAATAAAACAGTACCTGTACTTGATCCCAACTAAGATATAATTACCCCTTATTGGGGGCAGAACAGCCCTATTGGGTTTATTTAATGGTTAAATGATTCCCTTTTCTGTGTAATAATAAAACAGTACCTGTACTTGATCCCAACTAAGATATAATTACCCCTTATTAGAGGCAAAACAATTCTATTGGGTTTAATTTATGTTTTAATGATTTTTTAGTAGACTTAAGGTATGGAGATCCAAATTATGGAAAGATCCCTTATCCGGAAAGCCCCAGGTCCAGAGCATTCTGGATAATAGGTCCCATACCTGTACTCGAAAACACAAATTTTCCATTATTTTTAATTGTAAAAATGAAGAAAACCACAATTATGAAACTGCGCCATCTAAAAGCTGGGGAGGTTACGTAGAAGCCAAGCAAAATGGAACAATCTTTATGAAATTCGTGGTTTTAGCGATTTTTTTGTTTGTACATGAAAATTCTTACAAAAATGAGGATTTTGAGGTTTTTATTTGTTTGTGCTTTGGTGTTTGGATCTTTTAATAAATAAGTCACAAATGTGATTTTTGATAAATAATAAGTGTTTGCTACAGATTCAGAATCTACTCAGCAGGTAAAATACACCGGTCAGTTGTTAAAAGCCAATATGTTGGCGGTTGCTTTGGGTTTCTGCACCTGAGCCAAGTTTGTACCTTTTATTATAAATGAGAGTCATTTATGTAAGCCCCCATAACTACCACAGGAACAAATATAAAAATAGGTACCAATTTATTATATTTTTCTTTACAATTTTTGATATTTTTTATTCATTTATATATTTTTAACCAGAATTTAAAAAGTTAATGTTATTGCGCTCTGAAATCTAACAGCTTTAGAAAAAAAAAAATACAAGAAATTTAACCTGAAAACAGTCCTTCCGCAAAAAAAAAAAACACTTTACAATGTTCTCCAATACTATGGAATGCCGCAATATCATTAGTCAGAAAAGTAGGCCTGTACTGCCCAGAACACAATGGCTGATCCTGAGTATTTCTCCAATACAGTAAAATATTACAATCTGATTGGTCAGATGGGCTAGCGCTTGTGAAGTAAACGGATCACACAGGCTTGCCAACTGTCCGGCTTTAAACTAGACAGTCCAGTTATCACACGGGCTATCTGGTTCTAAACTGCCTGTCCAGTCAGTGTTCTGAAACCCAGACAAAACGTAATTCCCAAGAGTCCTGAAATGTAGTCAATCGACATGCACCACATCATTAGACATGCCCAATGCCCACCCCTAAATGTGACTGTCCCCTCTCTTAATGTCACCAGTGTCACTCCTCCCAGATAAGAAAAGATTTGTTGCATTGTGTCCAAAAGAATGATATATGGTCACATCTAATAAGGCTTCAGATGGGGGGCTGACATATGCAGAACTACATGCGTGTGGGGGTCCAATGTTTTCTAAACAAAAGTAGTTTTTGATCCGGATGAGTGGATGGTCTCTGTCCATTTCCGAAACAAACAAAGAACACAAAGCCACAAAACTTCTCTTCCCAACAATATCTATGCCCAACCTAAATGGTATGATACAGACCAATGAGGTTCAAAGTGGCTGCACCGAATCCAGGATTCGATTCGGGATTTAGGCAAGATTCAGCAGGATTTGGCTGAATCCACGCTCCTGGCTGAACCGAATCGGTTCGGTATTCGGTTGAATCCTTTACAAAGGATTCGGGGTTCAGAAGAATCCTAAAAAAAGTGGGTTCAGTGCATCCCTTGTTCCAAGCCAGGCACCCAATGGCAACAAGGAGATGCACACACCCTGCCCTCAGTTCTGTTAGACCTCCCTACATCACAAATAATATATGGCACTGCCAACTGATCCTTTCTCAGACCCTTGTTACTTGTAGTTAGTGTTTAAGCAAAATTCAGCTAAAGGGAAAATAATGCAATACTGCATCACAAACGTTTGTTCCGTTATCCAGCATATGATGATTTTATATTTAGACTTTCCCGTTAATAAGTAAACGCATGACATGAGCATTTGGAAGGGTTTAATTGGCATGTCAGTTCCCTTCTTTACATGTCAATGTTTATACACATGTATATAATTATGCATAATTATAAAAGCACATATACACATTTTTCTATGAACAGTCTGGTATATTTTCAGGATTTGTGTATAAACTGGCAAATGCACACAGCATGCCACACAGAAACAGAGATCGACATTTACTTATATTACCTGGGATTTTTTAGTCTAGATTTCCACTCCCTGTTTATCTCATATCTGTCAGGGATTCTCTCCTGAGTTTTATTACTATATTACACTATTTTTACACTATATTTTACTATTTACTATATTACACATTGCATATAACTGATTCTATCATTGAAAATTTTATTCTTGAACCAGTAAATGTATTTTTTTAGCTGTAATATTAGTGTGTAGGCGCCATCTCAGTGCATTGTGGGTTACATGGTCTCTAGAATGCAGAAAGAATTTAAGTGTTTGCCTTGTACTCATGAAATTGGTACAGGTATGGGACCTGTTATCCAGAATGCTCGAGACCTGGGGTTTTCCGGATAAGGGGTGTTTCCGTAATTTGGATCTCTTAACTTAACTCTGCTAAAAAAAAATATTTAAACAGTAATTAAACCCAATATGATTGTTTTGCCTTCAATAAGAATTAATTATATTTTAGTTGGGATCAAGTACAGGTACTGTTTTATTATTACAGAGAAAAGGGAATCATTTAACCATTAAATAAACCCAATAGGACTGTTCTGCCCCCAATAAGGGGTAATTATATCTTAGTTGGGATCAAGTACAGGTACTGTTTTATTATTACAGAGAAAAGGGAATCATTTAACCATTAAATAAACCCAATAGGGCTGTTCTGCCCCCAATAAGGGGTAATTATATCTTAGTTGGGATCAAGTACAGGTACTGTTTTATTATTACAGAGAAAAGGGAATCATTTAACCATTAAATAAACCCAATAGGGCTGTTCTGCCCCCAATAAGGGGTAATTATATCTTAGTTGGGATCAAGTACAGGTACTGTTTTATTATTACAGAGATAAAAGGAAACCATTTTTAAAAAATTTTTATTTTTTGCATATTGCTCTGCAACAGTCCTATTTGGAATTTCAGCAGCTATCTGGTTGCAAGTTACCCTAGCAACAAGGCAGCAGTCTGAACGACAGAACAGAAGATGAAGGAGAAGGGGACAATAGAAAGATAGGCAATAAAAATGAACAAAAACAAGAAACCTCACAGAGCGGAACTTTTTGTTTTGTTTACAGGGTCAGTGACCCTGGCAACAAGGCAGCAAACTGCAAGCTGGAAATAGGAGAAACAGGAAGGTAAATCATTAAAAACCAATAAAACCTCAGGACAAGTTTAGGCTAATACATCACATACGGAAAGACACCAGAAAAAGGTTAAACTTGATGGCTACATCTACAGCAAGAATCAGATATGTTCATAACAAATATGGCTAACAGTGAAGCAGCCCACGGGTCGCACATAGTAACTAGCCATACCCATATGGCAATGCCGTACTTAGAAGGGACAAAAAGAAAATACAAAACCCTTACCTCTGGTGTAACGTCTCTTGGAGCAAAGCCAGTTCCTCCTGTTGTTAAGATCAAATTAAGTTCTTTTTCATCACACCAATCTATTAATGATTCCTGGCAAGGGATAACAGTGTCAGGCAATGCAATGTATTGGGACAGGTCAATGAAATACAAGCACGACTAAGATATTATGGTTCTTCAAAAGAATTTGTCTTCTTTCAGGGCTCTACTTAAAACTGAGATGTTCTTCTTCACTGTCGTTCACTGTTCTTTAAAAACTACTGTGGGTTAATAAATCCGCCCCTTTAATTCATCCCAAATACCATTCAGTCTACAGATATAACACAAGCTAATGAAAAATACTCCTGATTATAAGATGAAAGATTTAGAACTTATACAATACCTTAATATCATCTATTTCGTCAGGCACAATCTTATATGCAGATATAGTTCCGCCCAATCTAGAACAGAAAACAAAAAGACAAGGATGAGTATACAGAACTAATGTTGGATTTATACTGTAGGGATGGTATGTAAAGTTAACCCTATGATTATATATAAATGATGACTAAGGTAATGATCCTAAAGAATAATACAGAAAATGTAAATTATGGATAATTAGTATAGAGCCACTACATACAGATAATGTGACATATTAACAGTTCAGGCAACTAAACCCTACTGTCAATCTTGTTATCCTCCATTCAGTGACTAAAGGCTGCCATACATGGGACGATTCTAGCTGCCGATATCGGTCTCTTAGATTTGGCAGCTTATCAGCCCGTGTATGGGCACTAACGATGGGCCTGCCCGACTAACACCTGGCCTGATATCGATCGGGCAGGTTTAAAAATCAGTCAGCTCGTTGATGCGGTCCCCGAACCGATGGATGCCCATACTCGTCATATGGTATGGTATTTTGTCCATTTTATCCTTCCTGCCGTAGTGTGCTAGTGTATTAGGCATTGGCACATCTATATGTGAGAGGGTCGGCATCACTCTCTCGCTCTCTTATTGGCAGCTGGATCCTTTGGTTAATTTCAAACTCAATTACCCAGCTGCCAATTAAGGAGGGGGGGATGAAGCCTGGCTCACGTTCTAGAGTGTAACAAATATGGAACATTAAAACTTGAAAGCCTGTCAAACAGAATATGCACTCAATATTAAACAGAACCACGCAGCATGTAAACTGGTTGATAATATAACTAATCCAAAGAACGTATGGTAACAACAAATATGAGCTAAAATATTAAGGTGAACTTTAGCTTTTACCCACTAATAAAGACACTTCTACAAATCCCATAGGAATAAATAAGAAGTGGGTGAGTTTTTCTGTGATGAGCTCTCATCTCACATTTTGATAAATCTGCCCCCTAAGGTGTGGAAGAAGCTGACCCAAAAACAAGAATACATCACTTTAATCATATACTATATGGTCCAAAAAGAATATGAGTTGTTATAAATGTCATGCCATCTAAATGTGCAACTTGCATTTCCCCCACAAGCAGGCAGCTGCCATTTTGTGGACACTGTTATGAAGGCAAGCTGTGTATCATGCCAAAATCTTGTTTCTGTGATACAGTGGGGTACCAGATGCCCAGGCTCATGCACTGGCTACACAATTAGAAGATGAGGAGGGAGGGGGAAGAGAGGGGGTCAGTGAAATCTAGGTAGTGCTGAATGGAAAGCTAAAGTTATTGTCTGCCCCGCCTCTATGCCTAAGGCATAGAGGTGGGGCAAGCAATATATGATTGACAGCTGGGATTTTTAAATACCTGTATAATGGGTTTGGATGTGTCAATATAAAAATGAATTTGGGTTTCAGTTTTAATTTGAAAAGGACTTTTATTATACAGCTTTTTATGTCTGGGTGACAGGTCCTCTTTAAGACTCATCTGCAATGCAGCATTGGCCCATGGATTACAATCCAAACCATGCTACTTATACTCAATGAAGGAATAACAATCTAGCTTCTGTTCATTTTAAGATTAGCACCTAATTACTGGCCATTCAATAAGTGGCTAGAAGCAATAGAACCTACTGGTGGCTAGGTGAAGGTTCTATTGATTCATTGCGGCTACCAATCTATTAGAATACTGGTATAAATAATACAGACTGGAATAGATGCTGGGAGTTGTATTACAATGACTACTAAAAATCATAAAAGGTTAATTTTTTTCATGGAAAGCATCTTAAAGGAGAAGGAAAGTCATTTTGGCATTCGACCACCAATAGATTCGCCGCATTAGTGCCACCTAGAACACTATATTTATTCAGCAGAAAGCTTTACTATACCTGAGTAAAGAGCCTTAGAAGCTCCCTCTGATAGCAGCTGCCATTTTATCTTGGCCTTGGTAGCTTCCTGTTGCAGTTATAGCCATTGGAAGCCCAGATCTCACATTCCTAAGGGTGGGGGGGGGGGGGGGGGTGAGTCCTTATGCATTCTTATGGGAGGGAAGAGCAGGAGAAGGGAGGGGGAGAGGGAGAGAGAACTGCAAACTCAAGCCCCAAACCTGAAGGAGCCCTAAATAGGAAGTCTGATACCGAAGAACATGTTCCCAAAAAAGGAGACAAGAAATCCTGTGTTTCTTTTGATAGAGGACTCTGTAAATGCTTATGGCTGTATTTACATAGACCTTTCTGATAAAGCTTACTTAGTTTCTACCTTTCCTTCTCCTTTAAGTTCTCAAGAATAAGCTCAAGAATAGAAATATTTACACAATATTTAGGTAAAATCTTGTCAAATAGACATCAAAAAATGAAGTTTTATTAAAATAGGATTTTAGTAGTCAAAACTGAAAAACAAATTTGAAATAGCTGAAATTTCAATAATGAATATTTCTACACTATTTATAAACAGGCCCCTGATTTAGTTGTCCAACTTCCACCACTTGATACCAAAGACAAATGTACTGTATATACTCGTGTATAAGCCTAGTTTTTCAGCACCCAAAATGTGCTGAAAAAGTCACCCTCGGCTTATACTCGAGTCGGGTGCGATGGGTCCCTCTAGACTAGCACCCTCTCTCCTTTGTGTACAAATTAGGCCACCTGCAACCAGACCCTCCAGTGCCCTGGCCTAGGCTCCCACTAGCAATACTTATTTCCCCTTACATCCCTCTGGGACTGGGTCTGCTGCCAGTTTGCCAATGTGCAATGAGCGTGGGGTAGTACTCATATTGTTTTTGTTGACCCTCTTCTCTGCTTACAGAGCTAGTTTACTGTTTTTCTTTGAAATAAATATTGAAAAACATACCCCACTGATGCCTCAATTAATGTAATTTTATTGGTATTTATTTTGATTGTTAAAACTTAGCAGTAGCTGCTGCCTTTCCCACCCTAGGCTTATACTCGAGTCAATAAGTTTTTCCAGTTTTCTTAGGTAAAATTAGGTACCTCGGCTTATATTCGGATCGGCTTATACTAGAGTATATACGGTAATAGAGAAGAATTAAAAGCAACAGGCTGGCGAGTTGTATACAAATACATAAAATGCCACCGTTCTCTTCTGCCTGCAAATCAGAAAAGTCTATTTAGGAGGAGAGAAAAATGAGCATCCCAAATTTTCTAAAACGGTTATCTTGCCCTGCAATGTTAAGCTCTTTATGGTAAGCTGCAATTTTCCTAAACTCCACCGAGGAGCCAGAAAAGCCAAGTTTACTTTGAAATGAATCAAATATTTCACAGATTTGCAAAGGATTACCGGCGGAACAACCATCTGCTTCATTTCAACATATCACTGGATTCCTTCCTTTCATGGCTCTGCGTTACACGTTACCTCTGTTGGCAGTTGATCCAGTCATTCCCTAGGGCGGGTCTAGCGCCGCCATATAACATGGGGTCTGAATTATAAACCAACTAGTTCTAGATTATTAGAGGGAAATCATTTTCCTGGTGGAGAACCAGTCAGATATTTTCATTTAATAAATGAGATCCTTTATTACATTGGATCCATCAATGTTCTACTTGAAATAAATCACGTCAAAATGTGATTCCTACTGTAATAAATTAATATGTTTAAAGTAGGTCACTGTACTATTAAAGGAACAGTAACAAAAAAAAATGTATCAAAGTAATTAAACTGTTATGTACTGTTGCCCTGCACTGGTAAAAGTTGTGTGTTTGCTTCAGAAAAACTACTTTAGTTTATATAAATAAGCTGCTGTGTAGCCATGGGGGTAGCCATTCAAGCTGGAAAAAAAGAGAAAAGGCACAGGTTACATAGCAGGTAACAGATAAACTCTGTAGAAAACAATGGAGTTTTAGCTGTTATCTACTGTGTAACCTTTGCCTTTTCTCCTTTTCCAGCTTGAATGGCTGCCCCCGGGGCTACACAGCAGCTTATTATATAAACTATAGTAGTCTTTCTAAAGCAAACACACCAGTTTTACCAGTGCAGGGCAAACTCTGAAAGTCCATTTTCACTAGTTTGCTGAACAGTGGAACAGTTGAAATAGCTCATTACAGCTCGGCCATGTATGCGACGATTTGGTCAGGCAGTTTGGCTTAATTGTACATTAGCCTCTGAGCATCAGGGCATGGCACCATGATGGGGGGCAGTTCTGACATGATGTGACCCTGCTGGAATTTTGGTTGGTTTTGTCCACATTAAAAAGATCACCCAGAAGCAAAACAATGTTTGGTGAGATAACCACAATGCACTTCAATCTGTTAAACCATAGAACACACATTGTGCAGTGATTGGTTGCTACAGTTTACTAGACATTTCCCCCCTATAATCATCTTTAAAGAGGCTCTCACAGATACAATGTTTCATGTCACACAGCGTACATTTAGTGCATGAAGTGGCTTCCTACCCTATTGTTTCTCACTGACACTTGGAATTTTAGCAAAACCTTCGTCTCTTTTTTGTAAGAGTTCAAATGCACCGAGTGTAGGTTGTGCCGTGACACACAAAGAACACGCAGTACAACAGTGATGACCCTGAATCTTAACAAAACCCAAGACAACAATGGGCGACACATTAACAATCTCGGCTGCAATGAATGGGAAAGGAGCGCTGAGAGGGAACTCTGGCAAACAGACCGGGAGGCAAGGTAGCAATTAGGAAACAGAAATGTTACTTACAATGAAGGATCTTGGACGAGGTCCTTAAGGTTTATTCCACTTCTGTCTTCTGCAAGGTTCCTGAAGCAACTGTCACTCACTAGGGAAACAAAAGGGTACAATAAGCACAAGCTGTAATTTCTACATTGGGCTTCATTATTTAACTGCATAAAAGAACTGCAGATCAAACTAAAGTTTTTAGGAGGAATGGTCAAGCAAGTGCCCCATGGGACACCTATTAGTAAGTAATTAGCTGATCCTTTCCAGAAATCATTGGCATTGTCTGGAGATTACAGTTACCTGATAAGCGATTGGTTGATTTTGTTTTATTTCAAGGCAACAAGCAGCCAATCACTCTAAAGCTGGTCATACATGCACCGATAATATCGTACGAAACCTCATTTTGTACAATATTCGGTGTGTATATGGCTGCTCAAAGAGGCGACCGATATTGCAAAAGACTGCGGATATCGGTCGAATTTCTATTGTTTCTACCTCCATATCGGACAATTCAGCCCTGAACGTCAATGGAGGGTGGGAACGATCTTTTATGCGACCAATGGTTGCACGAAAGATAGAAATTGCTACATGTGTGGCCACCTTAAGGCTTCATGCTAACTACTCCAGTCAGCAGGACCACACTCAGGTCCGAACTCCATGTGGTACTTTTCAGTGAGCATCATTCTATCAGACAAACGCTACAACCCACTAGAAAATGAGACTCACAGAACAAAATTCTGACACCTGTTCCGAATAAGGGGTTCGTGTTGGGCTTATGTCCTGTAGTGGAAACATGTAATTAACTGACTTTTGACCACCCTGTTTGCTTACACTGTGTAATCTATGGCTGTATGTGTTGATTTTCCTCCAGCCAAATTATTAAATATATACAGACACACAAGTACACCAAAAGGCAGTGCATATGTGTAGCAGGCAAATGCACTGATCCTTGGTAGGTCCATGCCAACACAAGCAAAGGTATGATTGGCTGTTATGTTGTCACTGAAGGAATCCATGTTGTACTGTACCTATAGTCATAATTCAGATGCACAATATACTAAATGCAGAAATTCTAATAGTGAATATATCAAATATTAATATATACAGTCCCAGCAGAGGTAGCACTCCCCACACAAAGGGATAAATGCCCGGGTGCTAAATGCAAAACATACAAATATAGGTGCAATAGAGGCCAGCACTCACAGGAAAAATAAAGGTTTTACAAAAAGTATTTCAACATGGTTTTTTATTTGCCCGACGTTTCAGTTCCAAACAGGAACTTTCTTCAGGGAGTCTCCCTGAAGAAAGTTCCTGTTTGGAACTGAAACGTCGGGCAAATAAAAACCATGTTGAAATATATATATATATATATATATATATATATATATATATATTAGATATTAAATATGATTCATGTGCCTTTTAAGTCTCAATATTTAAATTGGGGCAGTTCACCAACTAAACAACTATAGGGCTTATTTTCATCACAACCGTGCACGCATTTTGTTGCAAATTGGATACAATTGTGTGGAAGTCTGTCTGGCATCATTTCCATTGTTTGTTGTGTTCTAAATTCTTTAGGGCGCGGAGGGAACCCTGGAGCTAGCGCACTTGTATGGAAGTGGAAATAGCACATTTTGAAACAAGTACCTTTAGGGCAATGACAGACGGGAAGATTAGTCGCCCTGCAACAAATCTTCATTGTCACGAGCGACTAATCTCCCCGCAATGCCATCCCACCGGCAAGAATGTAAATTGTCGTTGGGAAGTCGCCCAAAGTTTCCTCTCAAGGAAACTTCGGCAATTCGTAGCGACACTTATACCATTCCACCGGCAATTTACATTCTTGCCGGTGGGATTAGTCGCCCGCGGCAATGAAGATTTGTTGTGGTGCGACTAATCTCCCCATCTACCACTGCCCTTAATGAAAGTAGTTTTAAGAGCAACTGACTGTGGGGGGAAGTTGCCCACTGCACTAGTGGGGTAAATGAGCCCTTATCTCTCCTGCTTGCCGTAGTTCTTTGGCAGATGCCTCTTAAAAAAAGCGACATTTCCTCCAAATCCGTCACATGATCAGCGCGTGATGAGCAGTGTTCGCAAGATTTAAGCATCTGAAAAGCTATTTCTCTGAGCCATGTCATTCTGTGGTCACGAGAAAGTTCCACACTATATATCCAGAAAATTAAATTCTGCAATTCTGCCCAACTTCAAAGCAAGGCTATCAGCGCCATAAAATGTTTTCTCATTGCATCACATGTCATGGAAACAACTAATTTCCCAACTGGCTCAAGGTATTATGTTGAAAGAACGGCGCGAATGAATCATTAGTCTCTGTTTTGACATAAACAGCGGGGATTTTATTACATTTTAACCAGCCGGTGGATTTTATTTAAAAACAAATAAAGTTTTCAATTAAGGGGCGATGGTTTTTCTTCCCCTTTGGACAGGCATCCAAAACAACCTTTGAAACGGGATTCTATCTCGACTCCCGACTAGCGCCCCCCCAACACCCTCGGAACATCTGTGAGGAGATATTGATTTCTACAAAGGTTAAAGTCTTAATTTCTGCAGGGAAACACATCTTTCCTCCTCGCCATGCTGAAAGCCTCATGTTGTAAAACTCTGCTTATTCTATCTTGTATAACAAACACATCAATGAATATTTGACATTATTTGCCTACATGAGAAACCCTGGGGGCCTTTTTTAAAAAAAAAGAAAGAAATTTAAAATGTATTCCACTAAACAGTTTTTGACTCATTCATAATCCTGTACAACAAAAGGGGATAACCCTTACTTATTCAAATTTAAGGTACAGGTATAGGATCCCTTATCCGGAAACCCATTATCCAGAAAGTTCCAAATTACAGAACATCTCCCATAGACTCCATTTTAATTAAATAACTCACATATTTAAAAATGATTTCCTTTTTCTCTGTAATAATAAAACATTACCTTATACTTGATCCCAACTAAGATATAATTACCCCTTATTGGGGGCAGAACAGTCCTATTGGGTTTATTTAATGGTTAAACGATTCCCTTTTCTCTGTAATAATAAAACAGTACCTGTACTTGATCCCAACTAAGATATAATTACCCCTTATTGGGGCAGAACAGCCCTATTGGGTTTATTTAATGGTTCAATTATTCCCTTTTCTCTGTAATAATAAAACAGTACCTGTACTTGATCCCAACTAAGATATAATTACCCCTTATTGGGGGCAGAGAAGCCATATTGGGTTTATTTCATGGTTAAATGATTCCCTTTTCTCTGTAATAATAAAACAGTACCTGTACTTGATCCCAACTAAGATATAATTACCCCTTATTGGGGGCAGAACAGCCCTATTGGGTTTATTTCATGGTTAAATGATTCCCTTTTCTCTGTAATAATAAAACAGTACCTGTACTTGATCCCAACTAAGATATAATTACCCCTTATTGGGGGCAGAACAGCCCTATTGGGTTTATTTAATGGTTAAATGTATGTATGTATGTATGTATGTATGTATGTATAACTTTATTTATAAAGCGCCACAAGGGTACGCAGCGCTGTACAGTCTTACAGAATACAAAATTACACACAGGGAGGACAAGTGATATAATAAATAAATACAATAAATACATATATGTATATATATATATATATATATAAGTGCCATGTGGTATGAGACACAGTAGGAAGGAGGTCCCTGCCCCGTAGAGCTTACAATCTGAGTGGTTGGGTAACATACAGGAACAAACTGGAAGGTAAGAGTGCATCAGGTATGGGCATTTGCCCTTAAGCGCAGGACTGGGCAATGATTCCCTTTTCTCTGTAATAATAAAACAGTACCTGTACTTGATCCCAACTAAGATATAATTACCCCTTATTGGGGGCAGAACAGTCCTATTGGGTTTATTTAATGGTTAAATGATTCCCTTTTCTCTGTAATAATAAAACAGTACCTGTACTTGATCCCAACTAAGATATAATTACCCCTTATTGGGGGCAGAACAGTCCTATTGGGTTTATTTAATGGTTAAATGATTCCCTTTTCTCTGTAATAATAAAACAGTACCTGTACTTGATCCCAACTAAGATATAATTACCCCTTATTGGGGGCAGAACAGTCCTATTGGGTTTATTTAATGGTTAAATGATTCCCTTTTCTCTGTAATAATAAAACAGTACCTGTACTTGATCCCAACTAAGATATAATTACCCCTTATTGGGGGCAGAACAGCCCTATTGGGTTTATTTAATGGTTAAATGATTCCCTTTTCTCTGTAATAATAAAACAGTACCTGTACTTGATCCCAACTAAGATATAATTACCCCTTATTGGAGCCAAAACAATCCTATTGGGTTTAATTACTGTTTAAACATTTTTTTAGCAGACTAAGGTAGGAGATCCAAATTACAGAAAGACCCCTTTATCCAGAAAACCCCAGGTTCTGAGCATTCTAAACAACGGGTCCCATATCTGTACAATTATTGCCAATAGGTATGAACAATACAGGTGCCTACTTACTCTATAAGGATCATTTTTGACAACAACCGCAGGAAGAAATGCAAAGTTGACGGCATTCATAAAAGAGGCTGTTCACCTTTGAGTTAATGTTTAGTATGCTGTAAAAAAAATAATACACTAAGACAATTTGCAATTGGTTTTTATTTTTTATTATTTGTGGGTATTGAATTATTTCACTTTTTGTCCAGTAACTCCCAGTTTTGGAATTTCAGCAGCTATCTGGTTGCTAGGGTTCAAATTACTTTAGCAACTAAGGAGTGGTTTGAATGAGTGACCGGTATATAAATAGGAGAAGACCTGAATAGAAAGATAAGTATTAAAAAGTAACAATAGCAAGAAAATTGTAGCCTCACAGAGCAATAGTTTTGTGGTTGTTGGGGTCAGTGACCCCCATTTAAAAGTCAGGAGAAGGCAAATAATTAAAAAAAAACTATAAAAAATAAATAATGAAGACCAAATGAAAACTGCTTAGAAGTGGGAATTCTATAACATACTAAAAATGAACATAACAATGGTAATTGTGCCAAAGCTGCTCATTGCGCTACCTCTGTCCTGCATCTGCTGACGCAGGGTAACCCTGAGGCTTCCAGTGGTGCCATGGCTTCCATACCAGCCGCCATCCAAAGACATAACTAAAGAATCACACAAAGACATCATTTTCATGGCAAGTGCCAGAAATTACGGCATCCTAACACCACAGATTTTCAGGGCAAATAGGGCATTTTAACGCATCAACCACAACTGCATCTAATGCACTGCCACCTTGCAGCTGGAATTATGGGGGAAAAAAGTCTGCATTGTGGGTATGAAACATTCCAACGTGCACCCAAAACTGCACTTTACATACTGCACTTGTGCTCCTAAATTAACCCTTATTTGACTATGGGGCACAGTGTCCTATGTCACTGATAGAGTTCACTCAATAACTGAAAAAAAGCTGTGCAAAATGGTATATGCCTTCACTCACCATGGATGAGCAAGTATCAATGCTGCTCAGATTGCACACATAATTAACTGGCCCCTTTTTTTGTCCAGTAGCCTATTTTTTTTTTTCTTGGGGAAAGAATTTCAGAACATTTCAGAACAAATTTGCACCCAGGCATTAACCCATAGCAACCAATCATTTTTTAGCTTATCCAGTCAACTGCAAGTAAACAATGAAACAAACCCCTCATTGGCTGCCACGGGTTACTGCCCAGGTGCAAATTTGTCCAGTATTGTGGATGTAAAGTGCCTTTTTGCTATATGGCAAATCTGCACATACAGCCCAGCAGGCAGAGTGATGGTCACTCTGACTACAGTATGGTGGCCCCCCTATTGGCCCTAATGGCCAGAACAAGAGTTATTTACCAGAATATCCAACTGATTCCAAAATGCCTCCATTTGGGATTGGGCTTGATCATGGGGCAGATGCCCAAAATTGTGTAGAAAATGGGCAACTTTATCTGGCAATGCTTAAAATCTTATATACAGGCTTCAATTTAAGCTTTTTTTGTATAGACTCGTGTGCAGTTAAGGAATACTGTCACTGGAATCCTGCATTAATATCTGTTTTTTTAAATTTAATTTTGAACTTTTACATGGGGCTAGCCATATTCTTCATTTCCCAGGGTGCCAGGGTCATGTGACCTGTGCTGTGATAAACTTCAGTCACACTTTACTGCTGCGCTGCAAGTTGGAGTGATATTCCCCCCCAACAATGGGAAGGGAGCAAGATAGCGGCTCCCAGTAGGTATCAGAATAGCACTCAATAGTAAGAAATCCAAGTCTGGCTTGGGACTCCTTCAGTTACATGGGAGTAGGAGAAACAATAGGTTACCTGAAAGCAGTTCTAATGTGTAGCGCTGGCTCCTTCTGAAAGCTCAGACTCAGGCACAATGCACTGAGATGGCGCCTACACACCGGTATTACAGCTAAAAATACATTTGTTGGTTCAAGAATCAAATTTTAAATGGTAGAGTGAATTATTTGCTATGTAAACAGTGTAATTTTGAAATAAAAAGTACCCCATAAAAATCATGACAGTATCCCTTTAAGTAGATCTATAACTATAAATATTGGGGGCCATTTACTGTAGTAATCAAGGCTTGGCCATGCTTGCCTGCAATCGCTAAGACCAACATAAGGGAAGAGAAATGAAGTCTTGGAGATAAAACAGAAAACCAGTTTTGGGACATAATCGTATTCACGTATTTCATAATAATCTATCTTCCTTCAATCAGCCTTCCATCATGGTATAAAGCTAAACACATAGCCATACAGTTTTTATTCCATGAGATGTCTTTCTTCTTTCCCTATCATACACAATTGTGGATAAAATAACACAATCCCTATATAATATTCAGGCCAAAAGCACAGTATGATATTAGTTCTACTTTCCTTTTACCGTTTTGCAAGTTCAATGGGAATTATGCAATAGAGATGCTAGACGTTTGGGACCTTAGGCACCAGAACACTGTAATTGCAGTAAATTACTGGCTGGGGAACACGGTGCAGGCAAAGGTTGAAACCAGGACAATGCAGAACCTGCTGGGAAGTGTTTATTTTATTAAAACCAAATGAGATATAATTATTCTAAGTGTTTTATAAAGAGTGTTATTATATTAAACATCACACTGTCTACAAAGCCATTTTGTGCACACGTGTTTAGGGAATGGAACCAGTGACCCAAATGGTTTGGATATGGCCCTATGGCACACAGTGCAGTACCTGGGAGTCCCCATTATTTTGATTCAGCATTCTGTATCACAGAAACACAGTCGTGGTTATTCATTATTTAGGTTCTCAATTATTTTTACATCACCAAAGTTGTGGTGTAATACCAACACAAAGTGTGTGCATTCATTTTTGCAATTTGCAATTATGCAATATTTAAAAAACTATAAAGAACAATTGCACTGCAAATAAACATTTTGCAATTATGTTTGCACATTGAATCTTGTCCAGCTTTAGAAATATAAACACAGGCATGTTCACTGTGCGTATAATTCTGCGCTGCGCGAATTTATAAATGTGCCCCTGTGACTACAATGCAATTACAGGTATGGGATCCCTTATCTGGAAACCCGTTATCCAGAAAGTTCGAAATTACAAAAAGGCCATCTCCCATAGACTCTATTATAAGCAAATAATTCTAATTTTTAAAAATGATTCCCTTTTCTCTGTAATAATAAAACAGTTCCTGTACTTGATCCCAACTAAGATATAATTAATCCTTATTGGGGGCAGAACAGCCCTATTGGGTTTAATTAATGGTTAAATGATTCCCTTTTCTCTGTAATAATAAAACAGTACCTGTACTTGATCCCAACTAAGATATAATTACCCCTTATTGGGGGCAGAACAGCCCTATTGGGTTTATTTAATGGTTAAATGATTCCCTTTTCTCTGTAATAATAAAACAGTACCTGTACTTGATCCCAACTAAGATATAATTACCCCTTATTGGGGGCAGAACAGCCCTATTGGGTTTATTTAATGGTTAAATGATTTCCTTTTCTCTGTAATAATAAAACAGTACCTGTACTTGATCCCAACTAAGATATAATTACCCCTTATTGGGGGCAGAACAGCCCTATTGAGTTTATTTAATGGTTAAATGATTCCTTTCTCTGTAATAATAAAACAGTACCTGTACTTGATCCCAACTAAGATATAATTACCCCTTATTGGGGGCAGAACAGCCCTATTGGGTTTATTTCATGGTTAAATGATTCCCTTTTCTCTGTAATAATAAAACAGTACCTGTACTTGATCCCGACTAAGATATAAATAATCCTTATTGGAGGCAAAACAAGCCTATTGGGGGAGATTTATTAAGACATGAATGCTGGGAGCGTTCACTCGAATGCTCCGAGCATATTTTCACCAATTTTTTTGCACTTGAACTTTTTTGGTACGCTTCAAGGAAAAACCTAGAAGAGCAAGTAAGACGAACCTCTTTCTAACTGCCGCTTAGTAGGGCTTGCCCCATGGTTTCATCCCTATGAGGCTTCAAGGAAAAACCAAGAAGAGCAAGTAAGCCGAACCTCCTTCTAACTGCCGCTTAGTAGGGCTTGCCCCATGGTTTCATCCCTATGAGGCCTCAAGGAAAAACCTAGAAGAGCAAGTAAGCTGAACCTCCTTCTAACTGCCGCTTAGTAGGGCTTGCCCCATGGTTTCATCCCTATGAGGTTTCAAGTAAAAACCTAGAAGAGCAAGTAAGCTGAACCTCCTTCTAACTGCCGCTTAGTAGGGCTTGCCCCATGGTTTCATCCCTATGAGGCTTCAAGGAAAAACCTAGAAGAGCAAGTAAGCCGAACCTCCTTCTAACTGCAGCTTAAGTAGGACTTGCTCCACGGTTTCATCCCCATGAGGCTTCAAAGGAAAACCTAGAAGAGCAAGTAAGCCGAACCTCCTTCTAACTGCCGCTTAAGTAGGACTTGCTCCACGGTTTCATCCCCATGAGGCTTCAAAGGAAAACCTAGAAGAGCAAGTAAGCTGAACCTCCTTCTAACTGCCGCTTAGTAGGGCTTGCCCCATGGTTTCATCCCTATGAGGCTTCAAGGAAAAACCTAGAAGAGCAAGTAAGCCGAACCTCCTTCTAACTGCCGCTTAAGTAGGACTTGCTCCACGGTTTCATCCCCATGAGGCTTCAAAGGAAAACCTAGAAGAGCAAGTAAGCCGAACCTCCTTCTAACTGCCGCTTAGTAGGGCTTGCCCCACGGTTTCATCCCTATGAGGCTTCAAGGAAAAACCTAGAAGAGCAAGTAAGCCGAACCTCCTTCTAACTGCCGCTTAGTAGGGCTTGCCCCACGGTTTCATCCCTATGAGGCTCAGCTCATGGGCAATAATGAAGTATAATTCATTTTGGCTTGTGGTTCATCATAAATGGTGTCATCCCACAGAGTCCATCAGTCAACTAGCTCTGTTTGACCTTGACCACTTTCACATTATGTGGTTTCCACTGTTTTGGGAAAAGGATACTTTGTGGTTCATTTTGGCATTTCAGGGCACCAAACCAATTTCAAATACACTTGTTTGGACCTGAATTTTTTTTTTTTTTAACTTAACATAACTTTTTTTAATTACTTTCCCTATATAGAAATCACATCAAGTCTTTATTAATTAAAAAACGTGATTTGGGCTCGTACATAGTCAGATCTTCTCATGTGCTGGCTGTTAATCATGTTTTATTAGATCACGCTGTCTGCTTCAAAGAGACGCTTCTGAACATTCCGTCTGCGGCTTGTGCAATATCCCTTCATCGACGGAGCCAGCTATCATACCTTGTATCACGCAAGTAACTTAATAGAAGGAACGAAATTCCGTTTAGACGAGTCGTTTGTGATTTATCATTAATTTCTTGGTCCGGCAGAAGCCGCCAGATGTAACGGAGGTGATACGTTTGCAAATGCGATTACGGAATGGCCCACTTCCATGCTTTCATCAAAGAGACCATCTAATAACCTCCTCCAAAGCCATTTAACGATGATCCACAAGCTAATTTCTACCAGCTCTCAGCTTTATAGATATTTTAAAAAAGCCTTATCCTTTTTTAATGCTCTGGATCATTATTTTTCTTCATTAAATCGGTCCAAGTTAAATTTTATGAAATGCAGTTTTTAGGAAATCCAAAAAAAAAAAAAAATTATCGATATGAAACAAATTGTTTCCAGCATCCATAATGTTGTTTTTAGTAAAGAAAAGACGCTGACTATAGTGTGGCTGTGTTCGACCAAAGAATCTAATTGTGACAATGCTTTGAATAACCAATGAAATGTTACCAAACTGGGGACACCATCACTAAAACACCACTAAAATGTATTTTTAGTTTTCCATTTTTATCATCAAATTGATATATTGAGAGGTAAATGTAATTACAGGTATACGACCAGTTATCCAGAATGCTAGGGACCAAGGGTATTCCGAATAAGCGGTCTTTCCGTATTTTGGATCTCCATACCTTAAAGGAACAGTAACACCAAAAAATGAAAGTTTTTTAAAGTAATTAAAATATAATGTACTGTTGCCCTGCACTGGTAAAAGTTGTGTGTTTGCTACAGTAACACTACTATTGTTTATATAAATAAGCTGCTGTGTAGCCACGGGGGCAGCCATTAAAGGTCCCCATACACGGGCCGACTATAGCTGCCGATATCGGTCCCTTGGACCGATTCGGCAGCTAATCGGCCCGTGTATGGGGAGAGCCGAGCAGCCTGGCCGACCGATATCTGGCCTGAAATTGGCCAGATCTTGATCGGCCAGGTTAGAAAATCTGGTCGGATCGGGGACCGCATCGGCTCGTTGATGCGGTCCCCGATCCGACTGCCCCATTGCCGCTCACATAATCCGATCGTTTGGCCCCAGGGCCAAACGATCGGATTATTTTTTTTTTTACCTAAAGGCTCCCCGATATCGCCCACCCGTAGGTGGGGATATCAGGGGAAGATCCGCTCGCTTGGCGACATCGCCAAGCGAGCGGATCTGCTCGTGTATGGCCACCTTAACGTTGGAAAAAAGGAGAAAAGGCACAGGTTACATAGCAGATAACAGATCCTCTCTAGAATACAATAGTGTTTTATCTGTTATCTCCTATGTGCCTGTGCCTTTTCTCCTTTGAATGGCTTCCTCCGTGGCTAAACAGCAGCTTTGTTTATATACATTTCTGGGGCAAACACACCAGTTGTACCAGTGCAGGGCAGCAGTATATTATATTATTATTACTTTTATACACTTTCATTTTTTGGTGTTACTGTTCTTTTAAGTCTACTAAAAAATCAGTAAAAAATTAATAAACCCAATAGGGCTGTTCTGCTCCCAATAAGGGGTAATTATATCTTAGTTGGGATCAAGTACAGGTCCTTTTTATTATTACAGAGAAAAGGGAATCATTTAACCATTAAATAAACCCAATAGGATTGTTCTGCCCCCAATAAGGGGTAATTATATCTTAGTTGGGATCAAGTACAGGTACTGTTTTATTATTACAGAGAAAAGGGAATCATTTAACCATTAAATAAACCCAATAGGGCTGTTCTGCCCCCAATAAGGGGTAATTATATCTTAGTTGGGATCAAGTACAGGTCCTTTTTATTATTACAGAGAAAAGGGAATCATTTAACCATTAAATAAACCCAATAGGGCTGTTCTGCCCCCAATAAGGGGTAATTATATCTTAGTTGGGATCAAGTACAGGTACAGTTTTATTATTACAGAGAAAAAGGAAATCGATTTAAAAAATCTGAATTAGTTGATTAAAATGGAGTCTATGGGGCAGATAGACCTATAGGGGTGCGTTTTTTTGTGCATGCGATGTGACTTTGATGAATCGGTACTTGTTTATTGCGTGCTTTTTAATTCAAAACGCACTTTAGTGAATCGGCCCCTATGACAGACAGGCTTTCCGTAATTTGGAGCTTTCTGGATAATGGGTTTCCGGATAATGGATCCCATACCTGTACTATCTTCTTGATTATTTTCTCCAAGTTTGCAAAAACTCCCACAGTCCCAGCAGGCTGACTGTCCACAGCTTCCTTATGATCTCCTTCAGCCCACCTTTTTTAATATTACTCCCTTATTAGAAACTAGCCAGGGCCATGGTCTAGTGGGCAAGGAGAAGTAGGGGGACATTGGGGGGACACTGCACAGAATTCCATAGGTTTTGCATTTGCAGGAACAACCCCTTGGGCTCAAAGCCAATACAGAAAGATACAGCAGTAGGGGGTTTCCTGGTGCAGTAAGTTATGACAGGTAAATAACATTATTGTATCCAAAGGCCTAGTTCAACATGTGGGCTATATAGTCTACTGTAAAAACCATGATGTCAGGGCAAAAGCAATATCAGCCTCTTTATATTACATTTGATGGATGGCTGGACTAGTGGTTAATATAATCTAATAAAGAGGCTGGCAAATTCTATTATTAGATTCTCTAATATACTAGCATGCTGAGATAAATCAGCCCTGTTCTGCTTTCATTTTTGATTGATGGAAACAAGTTTAAAACACAAACATATAAGCACTATCCAAAGGGTATTTTTCTTAATTCATTACGTTCTGTAAGGCTGGGAATTCTGAAACTGCAGATAGGTTCTTCTCTTACTATCAGTCCCTAGTCACTTCTATCATAGTCCGCCTTATGCATTGTTTCCCATCAGCCCCTCATTCTCTCTTAAAGGGGACCTGACACCCTAAGAAATTATTCCAAATCCTTTTCTATCATATTAGTTGAGCAAAACAAACTTTACTTACACTGTATAAACTATTTAAATCTTGCTGCCTTCAGTCTTGGAATTCATGGTTACAGCCAGCGGGCCGGTGCCATTTTGTGTACACTGTTATTAAGGCAAGCTTTATATCACCCCAAAATCTTATACATTTGCCATCTAGGTGATATCTAGGAAGTGCTGAATGGAAAGTTGAAGTAATTGCAGTTAAAAATCTGAGCTGTCAATCATATATTGCCTGCCCCGCCTCTATGCCGCAGGCATAGAGGCGGGGCAGGCAATATATGATTGACAGCTCAGATTTTTAACTACATTTATAACAGGTATGGATGATTTCATTAATTTATTTATTAATTTTTCATTTAATTTTTAAAAGACTTTTATTATACAGCTTTTTATCTGTGGGTGACAGGTCCCCTTTAAAAGAAAATCCTACTCTTTTAATGCAGCGACAACTACACAGTTCTGCAGAGGTCTCAGCTGGCTAACTGCCCTTTAGCCCTTTCCTCAATTGATGTCAATGATTTAAGACAAGAGGTCAGGCAGCATTAAAATAGTCAGCCTGTTCCAGGTATGTATTTGACACCCCAGAATGCACTACTGCTCCAACACCGCTGCTAGGAGGACCATGAAGGTAAGGACACTTCTGGGCCAACCCATTACCATGGTGACACATAAGGCTGGAGGCACCTACCGTGAAGTCTCAACCATCTGAGCAGAACCTGCATGTGTCACATTCAATATACACACTTACAAAATGGAATGGATATTATAAAATGGCATGGAAATATATTTAGACCTTTTTAGTTTTGAATATTGTCAAGAAGAAGGAAAGGTAAAGACTAAGTAAGCTTTAGCAGAAAGGTCTATGTAAATACAGCCATAAGCACTCACAGAAACGCTGCACTCTATCCTCTATCAAAGAGTAGATAGAGTCCTCTATCAAAAGCAACACAGGATTTCTAGACTGTTTTTTTGTAAACATGCTGTTCCAGTGTCTGACTTCCTCTCTCAGAAACAGCCTAAATTCCCGGGGCCAGAGTTTTCTTCTCTCTCCCCTCTCCTGCTCCCCCCTCCCACAAGACTGCTAAGAACTCCCTCCCCCCTCCCTTAGGAATGTGTGATCTGAGCTATAACGGCTAGAGCTGCAGGCAGGAAGCTACTTAAAATGGCAGCTGCTATCTAAAGCAAACGGAGAAAAGCTTCTAAAGCTGTTTACTCAGGTATGGTAATGCTTTCTGCAGAATAAATATATTGTTCAAGGTGGCACTAATGTGGCAAATCTATTGGCAGTAAAGCTACTGAACTGAAAGCTATCTTGAAATATTGTAGACTGTTATTTAACATTAATGGGGCTATCATGTTATACACTGACATCACGACTTCTATACCACTGCTAGAATGTTCTAGATAATTTTGATGTCAGAAATCAATTACCTCTGTGTTCTACATATTTAGATACTACACCACCATATCACGCAATTTTACACTGCAAATGTATGTATGTATGTATATCTTTATTTATAAAGTGCTACTTATGTACGCAGCGCTGTACAGTAGAATACATTAATACAAACAGGGGGTTATTAAGATAATAATAGATAAATACAAAGTATAACAATAAATACAAGATAAAGTTGCAATAAGTTAAGAGTCAAAGACACAAGAGGATGGAGGTCCCTGCCCCGTAGAGCTTACAATCTATATGGGAGAGTAACTTACAGACACAAATAGGCAAATATAAGTGCTGTAGGTCACAGTGGGTGACACTGCAATATACAGTAAGTGCCAGTGACAATATAAGTTACAATATAAGCAAATGTATAGTTATCTATGGAAAAGGAACGGTGTGCAGATTTTCTCTTTACAATAACAGTTGCTGTTTTCACATTTATGACAACAGGGACATAATTAGCAAAAAGCCTTTCAAAGAATCCCAGATTCCCACAAATGCGAGTCATTATTTACAGTTTATATTTTAAATCAACCAAAATGTGAGGCTATATCCTTTCTATGCTCACAGTTTTCACGTAATTGTATATATATATATATATATAGACATGTATGTTTAAAGGCTATAGTGGTATCTCTTACAACATGTTACGAGCAAACCCAGAAGGTGCCTATGCTTTATAAAGTGCAATTTACAGCCCAGTTCAGCTTCCCATGCCTACAAGAGTACCAGGCCACAGCTTCTTGTTATGGGATAATAAACAATAGGAATCTTGTAAAACATTATAGGGAGTTTATGGCTGGGCCTGTCTATGATAATGGCTGCTTAGCAAAGGCTAAAACTCAAAGCTCCACCGGTAACACTTTCATAGAAGCTTGGGGAATTAAATTAAAATGAAAATTAACATATTTTCAGCTTTTAAAAGTTCTATTTGGCAACTCCCCATGGAGAATAAATAAGGAAGATAAAAAGATAGCGGCCTGGGTATATCTTAGCAATGAAATGACCTCTTACAGCCTGCTGGGTAACAGCATTACCAGATTCATATCTTATTCTATATCTTAATCTAATATATAAGACAACTCCAGGCTAACAGTATGGGGCAGACTGTAATCACATCAGGAGCCACAAGAACAACAAAAGCAAGTGCTCCAGTTGGCTAGTTTGGGTTCCAAAGAGACACTGTTCCCATGGACTGCTACAGTAGAAACATTAATAACGAGACTGAGCTCACATTTCCTTTAACAGTCTCATATTTTGGAGAAGAGTCTCTTCCCAAGGCCAAAAGGAGGGAGAAGGTAGTATTATTTAGGAACCCTTGGGAGTTAAATAAATATGCCTAAACATTCCCTAAAAAGCTAAATATGCATTCGTGTTGTCTTGGACCTCTGCCTTTTGAATACTGGCACCATCTTTATACATGGCTTCAAGCATATACTGTATATATTCGAGTATAAGCCGCTCCCCCATTATGGCTCGCCGAGGCGCGGCGCTTTTTGATTGTCCCATGGGTTCTGCAGTCCCTTAAAGGAGAACTAAACCCTATTTACAAATTAAGCTCAGCTTGTTGCCCTGTATGTGAAGAGCTACTTACCTGATGCCGTGCACGCAAGGTCGTCCACGGGAAGGGGAGGGGGGTTGGAAGCACGCAACGAGCGCATTGCATCTGTGAATCCATACCGTATATACTCGAATATAAGCCGAGGGCTACTTTTAGTGCTGAAAAACTCGGCTTATAATCGAGTATATATGGTAATTAAGCTTTGTCCTTCCCCAATAGAGCTATTCTTTTCAACATTACATAGAATCGTATATCGTCTTCCCTACAAGTGAGGCAAAAGCGGGTGTTGAGTACATTCACCCTCCAAGTTCAACCTATGCAATTAAGAGGGGGCTCAAAACAAAACAATTATCTACGAGTGCCTTATTATTTAAAATAAAAAATGGATTTAATCAGCATACAAGGCGAAAATGTAGTAGATCTTTGAGTACAGGTATAGGACCCCTTATCTGGAAACCCATTATCCAGAAAGTTCCAAATTACGGAAAGCCTGTCTCCCATAGACTCCATTTTAATCAAATTATTCCGAATTTTAAAACTGATTTCCTTTTTCTCTGTAATAATAAAACAGTACCTTGTAATTGATCCCAACTAAGATATAAGTACCCCTTATTGGGGGCAGAACAGTCCTATTGGGTTTATTTAATGGTTAAATGATTCCCTTTTCTCTGTAATAATAAAACAGTACCTGTAATTGATCCCAAGTAAGATATAAATAACCCTTATTGGATGCAAAACAATTCCACTGGGTTTAATTAATGTTTTATTGATTTTTTAGTAGACGTAAGGTATGAAGATCCAAATTACGGAAAGACCCCTTATCCGGAAAACCCTTGGTCCCGAGCATTCTGGATAATGGGTCCTATACCTGTACTGCAAATGGTGCCCTAGAAGGCCTCACAGAGTGAATGAAACCAGAACTGGCAGTCAGTTGACAGAGATGGGTAAGACGAGGTACCATGAATGGTGATGTTCTCCTGGGATAAATAGAGCTAAATAGAAGTTCTAGCTATTCTGCTCAATGATTCCCAGAGCTCACAGGAAAGGCCGATGCCCCCACCAAATGCCTTTACAAACGTCTAAGATCAATTTTGGGAGAAGAACTTCAGCCACATCAATAGGGAAACTCTGTAACTTCAACGGAGATAATTGTCACATTTTGATAAAAAATAACGTAATGTCATTTATTTATAAGTGCTGTTCTAGATGGAGAATTTATCCTTGTGATTCCTCAGTCTCAGTCAGTGGCTGGAAATCCAGGCAGATTTAAATACCTGAAATAGTGGCATCCTCCTGTTCTGCAAATGACAAAATGAAAATTCCCTTATTCTGGCCTAAACGACAAACACGCTGCACAAACTACTATCACAGAACAAATGGCTTCTAAAAATACCACCAAATAAAAGTTCATTACTATGGAAAATACAGTCAAAGAGAGAATGTTTGTATCCTAGCAACTCTAATGATGTGTTGAGTAATTTCATTGTGGCACGCCGCCTACTCAAGGCAGTGCTGCTTCTGCACAGATGTCCACTCGCTCTCCCACTATGGTAGGACACTGCAGAAGGTGAACATCCCCTTTAAGGACTGGGCGTTAGATCAGAACAACAGTAGGACCCCATTCCCCAGTTAGTTGATGGGCGTTAGATCAGAACAACAGTAGGACCCCATTCCCCAGTTAGTTGATGGGCGTTAGATCAGATCAACAGTAGGACCCCAATTCCCCAGTTAGTTGATGGGCGTTAGATCAGATCAACAGTAGGACCCCATTCCCCAGTTAGTTGATGGGCATTAGATCAGATCAACAGTAGGACCCCATTCCCCAGTTAGTTGATGGGCGTTAGATCAGATCAACAGTAGGACCCCATTCCCCAGTTAGTTGATGGGCGTTAGATCAGATCAACAGTAGGACCCCATTCCCCAGTTAGTTGATGGGTGTTAGATCAGATCAACAGTAGGACCCCATTCCCCAGTTAGTTGATGGGTGTTAGATCAGATCAACAGTAGGACCCCAATTCCCCAGTTAGTTGATGGGTGTTAGATCAGATCAACAGTAGGACCCCATTCCCCAGTTAGTTGAGGGGCGTTAGATCAGATCAACAGTAGGACCCCATTCCCCAGTTAGTTGAGGGGGGTTAGATCAGATCAACAGTAGGACCCCATTCCCCAGTTAGTTGATGGGCGTTAGATCAGATCAACAGTAGGACCCCATTCCCCAGTTAGTTGAGGGGCGTTAGATCAGATCAACAGTAGGACCCCATTCCCCAGTTAGTTGATGGGCGTTAGATCAGATCCTAGGCCTAGGCAAAGTCAAGCCAAATTTGCAAAACCCAAGTTTTTTATTCAAATGAGTTTTCCTTATTAATAAATAAGCAAGCATTCGATATGAGAGTTTATTCGATTTAGAAAAACAAACTCAAATCCACAAAATTGAAAATTGATAAATGAGCCCATTGGACTGAGTGAAATTCCAGCAGCACAACAGCAAGTGCCTAGCAGGAGAACAAGGAAAGGGAGTCAAGGAAATGTATGGGAAACCTCACACCATATGTACGAAATGGGGTGCGTAACAACACAAGGCACTAGCAGAGATGAGTTCAAGTCGGAACAAGCCCATCTGTACATGCATTTGATGGACACAATTTAGCACCCACCGTATCCCCTAGCGCGTGTAAACGAGCCCTGTAATGTGTCGCCATGTTTGGCATAGACGCAGGTATCAGCGAGTTCCGTGGCATTTCTATTTTACGGTAAAATTTCTGACTATCTGTATCAATGATGCTTTGTTCAAGCTGCAATCTTATTTTTCACGCCTGACTGAGAACCTTGTGAAAATGTGATAAGAACATTCACACAAAGGTCACACAAGGTAATAGCATTACCAACAGTTCACTGTAAATTACTGGGGCTGAGAAGGGAATTGGTTTCAACCTCTCCATACATAATCAACATACCTGGGAGCTTTCTAAATGAGCTGGTACGGAGCATGAAGCATTAACTGTCTCTGCAACATCCCTTTAACACTAAGGGGCCCATTCATTAGTACGATGGGCACGATTACAAAAAAATTCGTATTTTTTCTAAACTTTAGAACTGTTCTCACTGTTAACGATAATACCGTTAAAAAAGTACAACTTTGCACAATGATAACGAAAGTTTCGGATTCATTCAAGCTTCGGTATCGTGACTTTCCTTGGGCCGGGTTGGAGCTGCAGAGTGCCATTGAGCCCTATGGGAGACTTTCCTTGGGCCGGGTTGGAGCTGCAGAGTGCCATTGAGCCCTATGGGAGACTTTCCTTGGGCCGGGTTGGAGCTGCAGAGTGCCATTAAGCCCTATGGGAGACTTTCCTTGGGCCGGGTTGGAGCCGCAGAGTGCCATTGAGCCCTATGGGAGACTTGAACTACTTTACAATATGAGCCTACAGGTATCAGACCCCTTATCCGGAAACCCATTATCCAGAAAGTTCCAAATTAAGGAAAGGCCATCTCCCATAGACTCCATTATAAGCAAATATTTCTAACTTTTAAAAATGGTTTCCCTTTTCTCTGTAATAATAAAACAGTACCTGTACTTGATCCCAACTAAGATATAATTACCCCTTATTGGGGGCAGAACAGCCCTATTGGGTTTATTTAATGGTTAAATGATTCCCTTTTCTCTGTAATAATAAAACAGTACCTGTACTTGATCCCAACTAAGATATCATTCATTTTTACTGGAGGCAAAACTATCCTATCGGGTTTAATTACTGTTTAAATAATTTATTTTAATAAACTTAAGGTAGGAGATCCAAATTACAGAAAGACCCCTTATCCTGAAAACCCCAGGTCCCGAGCATTCTGGATAATGGGTCCCATAACTGTACTAAAAATTGCCTCAGACGAGGTATCATGAGCTGCATAAAAGCACTTGGTCTGTTGTCTAAGATCATGGAACTCCTCTGCGGCATGTAATATCCTTATATTTTACAACATGGGGTTAATTATTGCTGCTATATAGCATTAAATCATGGAACTCCTCTGTGGCTTATAATATCCTTATATTTTACAATAGGGAGGGGTAGATAATTGCAGCTATATAGCATTATATTACATAACTAGACGTGTAATATAATACTCAAGTAAAGTCTCAGCCTTGAAAGAAACCGACAGCAGTGGGAACAATGTTATTTTCCCTCTTCACAGTCCCCCTAAACACTGTACACACTTATAAGACAAATAATCCAATGTACATCTTTAGTTTTCCCACAGAGTGAATTACTGACATCTTTCCAGTAATTGCTCACCCCCTGACTCTGCATATTTTTCCATTCCTCTAATTGAGGTTCATCAGTCAAGGGTAAAAAAAAAAAAGAAAGTCATCAATTCAGAAACTCTTAGAGCCACATTTATTGTATTGATGTCAGACAAATCGTAACTGCAAAGGTTTTTGTGAGTTAAGGAGGCTATACACAGGCTAACCAGGTAATTGGCCCGTAAGCCCAAAGGCTGGATATTGTTT
Source organism: Xenopus tropicalis (assembly GCF_000004195.4). Lineage (NCBI taxonomy): Eukaryota > Metazoa > Chordata > Amphibia > Anura > Pipidae > Xenopus > Xenopus tropicalis. Next base: position 119,438,083 of record NC_030684.2, read on the forward strand.
GATTGGGCAATCACCGCACAAAGCCAAAGAGCAGACATCGTCTCCATTCTTCCTGAAGGCCTCGGTTAGCATATATGGGGGGGAAGTGAAGAGGAGGAGGACCTTCCTTGCACCTCAACCTCATTCTACTGCCAAAGAAAGGCCTCCACAGGTAAATTGCCTATTTCTGTATATAATGACTGCAATCCAGTATGATGGTCTGTAGAAACTGCTCCCCTCTACAGCAGCCATATAGTTGGGGACATCATGTTCAAAATAAGCAACACTTTGTAAACAAATCTACGCATATCTCTGCAACCTTTAATCAAATGTAGGGTTTGGCACAAGAGATTAACAGTGACATCTCTACATGAGATCTGTTCAAATTCATATGGCTTAAAGGAGAAGGAAAGCCATTTTGGCATTTTACTGCCAATAAATTAGCCACGTTACTGCAGAAAGCTTTACCATACCTGAGTAAACAGCCCTAGAAGCTCCCTCCCTTTGTTTACGATAGCAGCTGCCATTTTAGCTTAGCATCAGTAGCTTCCTGCTGCAGCTCTGGCCTTATATCACACATTCTGATGGGAGGGGGAGTGAATTCTTATGAATTCTTATGGGAGGGGGGAGAGGGAGAAGGGAGAGAAGAAAGAGCTGGACAGACTTGCGCCTGGAATGAAGGATTTTTCTGAGAGAGGAAATCAGATACCAAAGTACATATATACACAAAAGACAGGAAATCCTGTGTTTCTTTTGATAGAGGACTCAGTGCAGCATTTCTGTGAGTACATATGACTGTATTTACCTTTCTGATAAAGCTTACTAAGTTTTTACCTTTCCTTCTCCTTTAAAAAAGACATACAGGATAACTAAAAATCCCCCCAATTTTGTAGGCAATAATGAATAATATATGGCTGGCTTTACTTTGCAATAAAAATTAATATTACCTTTAAAAAAACACCACTTTATTGGAGCCCCCTATGCTCCCTATAGATCCTCTCAGGCAACTGTCCATATACAACAAAGGGTGGGCTTTTTCTAACAGTCCCTGCCAGAAGCACAGTAGGAGGGGGCCAGCCAATCACAGCCCTTCAGTCACACAAGCAGAAAGGCTGCAGTTCCTTATGAGGTCAGCCTAGCTGCTGATTGGTTCCTATTCTACAGTGCAGTGTGCTGCCGGCTCCCCTGCACAGCCTGGGAAAAGAGGCAGCAGAATGTGGAAATTTTTCAATAAATCAGCCCAAAGCACTACTTTTTTAAGCACATTTCTTTTAGATAACATTTTCAAACCTGTCCGATCGGTGAACCATGTTCTATGGTAGACAGATATTGGTCGGGACTGTCCAGCTAGCTTACATATAATGATAGTTATACAAAGCACATTAGTACATGTATGTCTAGCTTTGCAGTGTGGGGATTTGTCCGAGATTGGACATAACCAAGTTTATTGCGTGTTTATTAGAATTCCATTACGTATAGAAAGACATGCTGTAAGATAAACTGAAGGCTTCTCAATGATCTTAATATAAAAATATAATTTCAGGTTAGTAAAAACTAGAGGCCATGTTTATTCAGGGCTTTAGTTGGCCTTTAAACATGCAGTCACGATTTCCAACAAAAAGAGCATACTCTAATTCCAACTGGCTTGATAAATGAACATTTTCCAATGCTTTAATCTATAACAAGACCGCATTGTTTTATACTTAATATCTTTTATTACAGCAGGCAACATCTTCAATCATAATGTGCTTGAGCTTAATATAATAAAATCTAAAGATCTAGCAAGGCTGAAGCATCTGGCATTAACCAAACTTCTCAAATGATATTTCTTTCCCCTTTGTGATTTCAAGAAACTCATCAACAGAACCGTGTGGGATAGAAGATTGAGGGCCCTGGTTATTTACATGATTAGAACGATTAGACAATGAATCAGGAAGGTTGCTCTAGATATATACGATATTCAAGTTCTGAGCACAAAATTATCACATGGATACAAACTGTATTTGTAGGGGTAAGTAAAGGCTATATATACTGTTTGCTTTTGTACAGAGACAGTACAGTATGTGGGTATGCTACAGAGCAGACTTATCCATGATTATGCATATAACTGTGTACAGGAAAACCATCATGAATGGGAGAAATATTAATCAAACTAAGTTGACCAAATAGTGCTCTCTACTCAACAGCAGCTCAGGAAAAACTAACCAGTACCGCCGCTCCCTATAAGCAGAGTATGCAGTCTGCGTAGGGCACCAACAGACCAAGTCATCGTCATCGGCGGCGGCTGCAGCTCCTTCTCTCTTATGCAGCAGCGACAGGCCCTTTTATAAGGTTGCGCCCGTGCGTATGACGTCACACGTCAGCAACGAGGCACAACCTTATAGAAGTGCCTGTTGCCGCGGCATAAGAGAGAAGGAGCCGCCGGCCCGCTGACGATGACTTGGTCTGTTGGGGGTACTTTCTATGGGGGCAATTGGGGGGCACTGTGTGGGGGCTACTGTCTATGGGGGGTACTGTGTATGGGGGCTACTGTCTATGGGGGGTACTGTCTATGGGCTAATTGGGGGCAATGTTTATGGGGGAAACTGGGGCACTGTTTATGGGGGAAACTGGGGCACTGTGTATGGGGGCACTTTCTATTGGGGGCACTGTGTGTGGGGTACTGTCTATGGGGCAATTGGGGCACTGTGTATGGGGGCACTGTCTAAGGGCAATTGGGGCACTGTGTATGGGGGCACTTTCTATTGGGGGCACTGTCTAAGGGCAATTGGGGGCACTGTGTGCGGGGGCTACTGTCTATATATTATTTTATTTTTACTTCCGTAATATTTGGGGGAGGGGGCACAAAAGTAAATTTCTGCTTAGGGCACCCATTTGGCCAGCAGCAGCCCTGAAACTAACCCATGCCCATCACATCTTCACTACTATAATACCCTGCTCTGCTCTTGTCCCTCGAAAAGAACATTCACCCCAAATCTTTCTACAACTGGTCTCTGAAGCTATTTTGGAGTCACTTGTATGTAAACCGTACTATTTATATCACCGCAAGATTTACAGTCTGTAACAGAATTAATAAGCATTACATGGGCACAAATCTATATTTAAAAATAACGCTGATCTCAATGGCCAGGTCCTTGGGATGATACCTTTTTTTTTTTTGGTAGCACTGTCACCCTTAGGCCATGAATCCCATGCATTACTTCTCATGCTCCTCTCTACAAGTGGACTGCAACCCAGCTTGTATGTATGTATATCTTTATTTATAAAGTGCTACTTATGTACGCAGCGCTGTATAGAAGAATACATGAATACAAACAGGGGGTTATTAAGATAATAATAGATAAATACAAAGTACAACAATAAATACAGATTGATACAAGATAAATACAGTTGCAATAAGTTAAGAGTCAAAGACACAAGAGGATGGAGGTCCCTGCCCCGTAGCTTCCTAATTGAGTTAGGCCTTGACGATCAAGTAGCTCTACTGCCAAATATCCTTGGGGGAAAAAAAATCTTCATCACCATGGGTCCTAGGAAAGACACTTTAGACTTTACAAAGTAGGGATGCACTGAACCAAGTTTTTTTGGGTTTGGCCGAATCCCTTGGGATGGATTCGGGGGTTTGGTGCACCCCTACTTTCTAAAGTCTAAAGTGTCTTTCCTTTTCCTTTCCTTGGAGAGGCTAAACTTCTTAATTCTCCACCTAAGCTTATTAATTCAGCCAAACTAAATCCAACCCTTTGACGTAATATGAGTTTAAAGCAGTCGACACCCAAGGGTACCACATTTAAATCAGATGGTTCCATTTTGCTCAAATTTAAGCATGTAAATTAAGGTGCAAATTTGGTGTGATATTTGGCTGCATCTTTAAATATTTGGTGCATCCCTAGTCAGAATCCCATAAAGCTAAACAAGGAAACCAACTCCATCACATCAATATTTTATGAAAACTAAAAGTATTAAATTACAGAAAAAGGTATAACTTTAAGTATTATTCCCTTTATCAAACTTATTTTGTCCTGTTCCTTAATTTTCCTTTTTAAATTGGTGCCAAACCAATACTGAAAGCTGATACCTTAATAAAGACTTGAGACTCTAAATTATGCTTTCATCCCCTTTAGCCTCTACGCTGCTATGTACTTGCTAAAGGCTGCTAGATTAATAGCCTATCATGCCAGAAACTAAAAAACAATAACTGCCAAGTCTAAAAAAAATAAATGAGAAAGACTGCACAAAAGAGCCCAACATCATAAAGCCAATTCACTTGTTTCTTTAAAATTGTTATTAAACTCTCTATATGGCGCTGACCTGGCATTATCTTTCCTCTCTGCGTAATCGTATGTACAAGGTGGATCTTTCTGTACAGCCCAGGGGCAGTCTTGATCAGCGGGGGGCACTGCAGCCCTAAAGCAATGCCTCCTGTCTGTCAGATCTAAGCACAGCCAACAGGCACAGATGAAGCCCGTCCCCTGCTTAAAACAACATTGTTAAGGGAAGAGACATAGGCCTTCACAGAGAAAGTGCCGGTCTGGCATTGCTTTGGTGTAGTATTATGCAAGGGATCAAATGAACTCTTAACAGGGACCATTCAAAGTTGTATAATAAAAGCCAATTTCAAATTAAACAGGAAACCCAAAGTCTTTTTTTATTAACACAGACCCAGACCCATTATAAAGGCATTTACAAATCCCAGCTGTCAATCGAATATTGCCTGCCCCGCCTCTATTCCTTAGGCATAAAGGTGGGCAAACAATAACTTTAACCTTCCATTCAGCACTTCCTAGATGTCACTGACCCCCTCTCTTCCCCCTCCCTCCCACTCATCTAATTATGTAGCCAGTGCATGGGTATGGGCATCTGGTCCTCCATTCTATCACATAAACAAGATTTTGGCATGATCTAAAGCTTGCTTTAATAATAGTGTCCACAAAATAGAGCCTGCCTGATTGCTGTAAAAAAACATTTTATTTATTACTATTTATATAGTGTAAGTGAAGTTTTGCTTATATGACCATGCACTCACAGAAACGCTGCACTGAGTCCTCTATCAAAAGAAACACAGGATTTCTTGTCTCTTTTTTTGAAAACATGTTGTTTAGGTGTCTGACTTTCTCTCTCAGAAACATCCTTAATTCCTGTGGCCAGAGTCTGTGCAGTTCTCTCCTCTCTCCGCTCCCCCCCATAAAAAGAGTTCCCTCCCCCCTCCCTTAGGAATGCAAAAGGGAAGCTATTTAAAATGGCAGCTGCTTTCTTAAGCAAACGAAGAAAGCTGCTAGGGCTATTTACTCAGGTATAGTAACGCTTTCTGCAGAATACATATGGTGTTCTAGGTGGCACTAATGTGGCAAATCTATTGGCAGCAAATTGCCAAAATGACTTTCCTTCTCCTTTAAAGGTGACAGGTCCCCTTTAGGACGTATACTTTCTTTCTGGCAAAACACTGCAGTCTTGCCTTGCTATATGGCAGGGATTCATTATTTGCATTGTAAAGGCATGGGAATATACCATCTCCCTTAATTATATCTTAGTTGGGATCAAGTACAGGCACTGTTTTATTATTACAGAGAAAAGGGAATCATTTAACCATTAAATAAACCCAATAGGGCTGTTCTGCCCCCAATAAGGGGTAATTATATCTTAGTTGGGATCAATTACAAGGTACTGTTTTATTATTACAGAGAAAAGGGAATCATTTAACCATTAAATAAACCCAATAGGGCTGTTCTGCCCCCAATAAGGGGTAATTATATCTTAGTTGGGATCAAGTACAGGTACTGTTTTATTATTACAGAGAAAAGGGAATCATTTAACCATGAAATAAACCCAATAGGGCTGTTCTGCCCCCAATAAGGGGTAATTATATCTTAGTTGGGATCAAGTACAGGTACTGTTTTATTATTACAGAGAAAAGGGAATCATTTAACCATTAAATAAACCCAATAGGGCTGTTCTGTCCCCAATAAGGGGTAATTATATCTTAGTTGGGATCAAGTACAGGTACTGTTTTATTATTACAGAGAAAAGGGAATCATTTAACCATTAAATAAACCCAATAGGGCTGTTCTGCCCCCAATAAGGGGTAATTATATCTTAGTTGGGATCAAGTACAGGTACTGTTTTATTATTACAGAGAAAAGGGAATCATTTAACCATTAAATAAACCCAATAGGGCTGTTCTGCCCCCAATAAGGGGTAATTATATCTTAGTTGGGATCAAGTACAGGTACTGTTTTATTATTACAGAGAAAAGGGAATCATTTAACCATTAAATAAACCCAATAGGGCTGTTCTGCCCCCAATAAGGGGTAATTATATCTTATTTGGGATCAAGTACAAGTACTGTTTTATTATTACAGAGAAAAGGGAATCATTTAACCATGAAATAAACCCAATAGGGCTGTTCTGCCCCCAATAAGGGGTAATTATATCTTAGTTGGGATCAAGTACAGGTACTGTTTTATTATTACAGAGAAAAAGGAAATCAATTTTAAAAATCTGAATTATTTGATTAAAATGGAGTTGGAGTAATTCGGAGCTTTCTGGATAACGGGTTTCCGAATAACAGATCCCATACCTGTATATAAAATATTTGTGAGCATGAGTGATTTGGCCATCAAAAATTTTTCAAAAAAATTAAATCCAAATATTTAGCAGCTAAAACCTGGTGGGATACTATATAAGTCAATGCGAGGTGAGTTTTTACCATTTAAGTTATAGTTCCTTTTAACAGCTGAATTTGAAAACAAATGGACTGGATCCATGAAATTTTTTATTGCTTGATCGAGTACAATTGTAATTTTTTTTTTTTTTACTGAAATTTGAAAAATCTTGAATTATTAAATTGATAAATAAACGTTTTTTTAATGTGAGCTTTACATTTAAAAATATAAACCACTACAAGTCTGGACAAACAGCGAGACTACTCATTCAGGACTCTTCTGAACTATATATGAACTCAGCCTTTCATGCCTTTCCTACCCCAGCTTCCTCCAGGCTTTCCGACTATAATTCCCTGTTTGGTAAAGTATCAAAAGCTTTAGCACAATCTAACAACACATCTCTTGGAACACCTTCCCTAAGCCACTTCTTTGCAGCAAACTCCTAAATTGGCTGACCGATTTTTCATTATTATATTGAACTGTACAAAGGAGAACTAAACATCCCAATTTTATGTTTTTTTTCAGGTAATGTCATTTGTATGCTGTAAGTCATTAACCATGGAAGGGTTCTGTTAGCAATAAAACATATTTACAATAACCAGAGTTCAGCCAAGAAATTTATATGACTCAGGGTTGATTGCTTTGGTCTGTCCATTGCTTTATTAATGCATCAAAATATTAGATATTATGGGTCACAACTATGATGAATAGAATGTGAAATAATCATAAGTAAAAACAAGGCAACAAGGTTAAAGCTGTAGATTGCCTATTCCAAACCAATATGTATAGGTAATCATATTTATTGAAAAAAAAAAAAAAAAAATACAGGTATTGGATCACTTATCCGGAAACCCATTATCCAGAAAGTTCCAAATTACAGAAAGGCTATCTCCCATAGACTCCATGATAAGCAAATAATTCAAATTTTTTAAAAATGAATTCCTTTTTCACTGTAATAATAAAACAGTACCTTGTACTTGATCCCAACTAAGATATAATTACCCCTTATTGGGGGCAGAACAGTCCTATTGGGTTTATTTCATGGTTAAATGATTCCCTTTTCTCTGTAATAATAAAACAGTACCTGATCTTGATACCAACTAAGATATAATTAATCCTTATTGGAGGCAAAACAAGCCTATTGGGTTTATTCAATATTTCAATGATTTTTAGCAGATTTAAGTTATGGAGATCCAAATTACAGAAAGATCCCTTTTCCAGAAAACCCCAGGTCCCAAGTTTTCTGGATAACAGGTCCCATACCTGTACCATAAAACAATATCCCAATAGGATTGTTTGCCCCCAATATGGATCACTTGAATTACTTGCTACCATAATGTGGAGCTTTCTAGATAACATGTTTCTGGATAAAGGACCCTATACCAGAATATGTAAAATAAATTATCAAATTAACTAGAAAGCAAACTCAGGTCCTCTGGTTCCAATGGAAGAAAGCACAACTCTGAAATTTACACTATCTAGTCAGTTACCCAACAGTCACATATACAGTCTATCAGGACTAAATGGTATTGCTGCCTGGAAAAGCGAGGCATACTTAGTAACCTATTAAATGCTCCTTCCCATAAAAGCAATGTAAGGAATTAAAGATGAAATGTGTATATGAACAAACAGTGACAAATAAACTATGGAAGATTACTGATTGAAATTACTCTTTCATTGCATTAAAGAAAAACTACACCCTCAGAATGAATACTTAACCAATAGATAGTTTATATCATATTAGGTGGCCTTTTAGTTACCGAAGTGGAATATATATATCAAAAAATATTGCCCTGCATCTTTTCCCTTGACCCCCCCCCCCCCCCATCATATGTTTTTATACCGCTCATGTTCTCCAAGGCGACTTCTAATATTCTAATATCCTCATAGGGGAACATTATTTCTTTTAATGGATCATGTGACTTAAGGCATATCGATAGGCACCATATGTACCTGATGACATCACTAAACACTGTTTATAAGGGTATATTTTACAGTTTTTGTGTGCCAAAAGAATAGAATAGTGATCAGTTGTGCTGAAGTTAGAAAACATAGAAACAGGTGACTATATGCACTGATTCGCTAGGCAGGGGTAAATAAAATCAAGGTGACCATACACTGGTGATTATCCTTTAGTATCTCTCAGACCAGGCAAACGTTCAGAACTGCAGGAAATAAAAAAAACTTGGGGCTTCTCTTTAATCCCTCATCTGTTGATGCACTGTACAGAGTGTTTTTTAAACCTGCTTAACTGACTGATATCCATAGTAAAAAGATATTGGTCTGATTGACTATGCTGCGTGGTGTGTTCAGAAATGGCGATAAATGGAAAGATATGCTCCTAAGCCCTTACACCAGTGATCCCCAACCAGTGGTTTCTAAGCAACATGTTGCTCCCCAACCCCTTGGATGTTGCTCCCAGTGGCCTCAAAGCCCATTTTTGAATTTCTAGTTAGGAGGCAAGTTTTGGTTGCATAAAACCCAGTGTAATTGTCAAACAGAACCTTCTGTAGGCTTCTGGTCAACATAGGGGCTACCAAATAGCAAATTATAGCTCTTATTGGCACCTCCAGGCACATTTTCCATGCTTATTGTTTTCATTTGAATCCCTGCCTTACACAAATGAATGAGAAATTCTAATATCCAATCAAATCCTGAAAGAAAGATCCTTAGTTCTACAAAATGTGCCATCTTGTACTTCTTTATTAAATCAGTATCATATATCACAGTGTTTGGGCTGTGGTACCTGTCCAACCAGGAGACCAAGAAGATACTATGTAAATATCCGGTACATTATTATGGATTGTATCTGGTTTCTAGGATACAATTTATCCATCCAATGGTACAGGTATGGGACCCATTATCCAGAATGCTCTGAACCTGGGGTTTTCCAGATAAGGGGTCTTTTTGTAATTCAGATCTCCTACCTTAAGTCTTCAAAAAAAAATATTTAAACAGTAATTAAACCCAATAGGATTGTTTTGGCTCCAATAAGGATTAATTATATCTTAGTTGGGATCAAGTACAGGTACTGTTTTATTATTACAGAGAAAAGGGAATCATTTAACCATTAAATAAACCCAATAGGGCTGTTCTGCCCCCAATAAGGGGTAATTATATCTTAGTTGGGATCAAGTACAGGTACTGTTTTATTATTACAGAGAAAAGGGAATCATTTAACCATTAAATAAACCCAATAGGGCTGTTCTGCCCCCAATAAGGGGTAATTATATCTTAGTTGGGATCAAGTACAGGAACTGTTGTATTATTACAGAGAAAAGGGAATCATTTAACCATGAAATAAACCCAATAGGGCTGTTCTGCCCCCCATAAGGGGTAATTATATCTTAGTTGGGATCAAGTACAGGTACTGTTTTATTATTACAGAGAAAAGGGAATCATTTAACCATGAAATAAACCCAATAGGGCTGTTCTGCCCCCAATAAGGGGTAATTATATCTTAGTTGGGATCAAGAACAGGTTCAGTTTTATTATTATAGAGAAAAAGGAAACCATTTTTAAAAATGTGAATTATTTGATTAAAATGGAGTCTATGGGAGATGTCCTTTCCGTAACTCAGAACTTTCTGGATAATGGGTTTCCGGATAAGGGGTCCGATACCTGTATCTGAGAAAGTCTCAAGCGCAGCTCATTCCTAACTATATACCTACTTCCTTTGTAGGTTCTCTGTAGTCACCTAAATAAATACGCAGCATTTATCAGCTCGTTACCATGAAATGCAAATTGACCAACTGTTTTCCATTTTGATTTGTTAGAAACCAGTGAATTTGAGGGCCATCCAAGTCATTATACAAAACATATGCATAGATAATTGTGTGCAACCCAGTACTTATTAATTTCCACAGGCCCTTCCTTGGCTGCAAGTAACTAACAGTTGTGTATCATCTGCTGCGCTAATCAATTCTTTTAAAAATAAATACTACGGGGCGCACCTAGGAATTCCTGCAATTTCCTGAAAACACACATTTTCTTTTTATTTTTAATCACTGATGGAAATCTGCTACATGTCATAACACTACTGTCAAATCATTTGTCATACAAAAAAAAATGTCAAATTTTGATATAGGAAGGCGAGTTAAAAAAAGGTATTTTCTTTTAGACAGCCCCCCCCCCCAAATAGACTCACCACATTGCTTAAATAAGAAAGAGGGAATGTAGATGCCACTTATAATTGGCAGAGGGAGGTGAAAAGAAACAGCAGTTACCAACTTAGCAGACTGAGCTTGTCACATCATTATGGCCGTGCATCACGCTGTGCAGTGCAATACGGCAACTGGCTTGAGAGCCAAATAAATCCTGGTTTTGATTAAAGGAATTCCAGGGGAAACAAAACACAACTGAATGCTCTATCTATATGTATAATTTGTCACAGCTGGGTCTGAAAGTCTAAGCATCTTACAGAACAGTGCAGACTGATGGAAGTTTAAGAAGGTCACACATGAAAGCCCGGACTAAGAAGTCAGATCATCAGTAGCCGCTTGGATTCCCTACGAAACACAGATAAATGATGTCGGCATTATGTTCTTTAGCAGTCTAACAAAAGGCAAGTGCTTTAACTGTTCCCTACTGAAATCCCCATTTCAGAACAAATTAGGCACAGTATGTATGTGTCTACAGCACCTACATAAGGGCTCCAATATGGCTACTGCCATTGCCAGCTATGGTCTTATCCCTATAGGCGGGTGCGGGTTTCCAAGGCGTCTACCCAAACCATTTACCCTGTACATGCATGGATAAATATTGTCAATATTTAGGAGTAAGGCAAAAGAGAAAAGAGACCCCAATGTACCCATGAGCAGAGTTCACTACTTTCCCCAGAAAATACGGCAAATACGACCTGTCCACTTTTTCACCAGTAGTTACTTACCAATTATACCAATTATATTAAAAAGGACAAGTAGGCAAGGGAGAAAGCATACAGACTTAAGTTATATTTGGCTTTGAGAAGCAGAAGGACAAAAAGGGGTTCTAGTTAAAAAAAAAAAAAAGACCATTTGTACCCTGAATATCTAGGAGAGGAAACTTGTCCAGATCAAGACACTAATAACATACAGATGGAAACTTGGACTTATTGGTGCAAAGGACTTTGCTGAAGTACCAACTGTAGACAGACACTGTAGAAGCCTTAAACAGCTCAACCAAGAAATGGAAAAATCTGAGTAGATATTCCCAAACCATGAGGCCAGACTATGGGAACACAAATAAGGTGCTTGTTTGAGATATGAGTTTTCCTTTCTAGGCATTTTTTTCAGACTAGTTAGTATGAAAAACTACTTCACTAGAGTAAGTCCTAGTCCAAGATCCTTAGTCACTGGGGGACTTATTGTGTTAGGGGAATAATCTCATCTTAACAACTTAAATAACCATTCACTAGCAATATATCTACAGTGATCCTGAGTCCAACCATGGGTAACGGAGATCACATAAATGACATGTACCAAACACAAAGCCACACATGGAAAAATCTGAGTGTCTACACATCCATAGAAAAAGGGGTAAAGTTCTAAAACCCATCTACAAGCCTTTATAAGAACCCGCCCCCATCTACATTTGCCTAAACACATATTGTGATCCAGTGACCTCCACTTCACAGTAAGATTAAGTAAGTAGTCAAAAAGCAAGAGCGCTTAAGAGCGATTAACAAAACTCCATCTTTACCTTTGATGGAGGTGAATCAGGGTTTTTGCCCTCATGGTTATCCAGCTCTATTTTGCAAGTAGTTTTGCCACCATTTGTTCTATATTGCTTGGCACTGGCAGGCCATAGTGGGAGAAAGTGGATGGATGTGCAAGAAGAGCATGTTCTCTTTATGCATCGCCCATTTGCCTGCTTGGGGCACAAGGGTGAGGGATATCGCAATACAAGTTACCTTGGGCTGAGTACCCTGCAGATTAAAATCCTAAGCCTACAAGTGATGCCCCGAAGAAGAAGCAGTGGTTACCATGATGGGCCAAAGAGCTGACACAAAAGTGCTGAGAAGGCTTTGCACAAGAAAGTTTGGGTCGAAGCTATTTCTCAAACACACAACAGGGTATGATGGTAGTTTCACTTACCATAATTTCCACACAATAACTCCAAACTTTTTGTGGAATGTGCGTCTATAGTTGAAAACGTGCAGAGGTATGAGCAGAAATCTGACTATAAAAACTCCGCTTTAAAATAGACAGAACTTGATAATCAAGTGAGATTTTCACCTTATTCATTATTTTAACGCCATTCAGAAGGTACATGACGGCATCTTGTGCAAATTTAAGTCTAAAGTTAGTAGGGAAGGCGCAGAAATAGAACATGTTATTATTCAAATGCATGACACATAACTACCCAAGAAAGCAGAACAAAAGTCGATCAAAGTCAAAAATATGATTTTCAACAGTTTTGTCAAACACTGTTCCAAAATCCTAACTACTCGGTGCAGTCATTTTTTAATCAATATCAACTCTTTTCACCAGTAAAAAATGAGTTCTAAAAGCTGTAATTCACTAAATGGCTTCCAATCAGTGTATATTTTATCTGCAGCTGAAAGAGAAATAAAATAGAGCAAGCTTCTGATTTCCCACCTTATACGCTTCAATTTATACAGAATCTAAAGGACTTAAGTCTAAAGCAACACAACTTGACTTGACAGTATATTGCCATCCAATCGGCTTCTTCATTTCAACTTAGTGGTAGGGAATTCCCAGGCATAGATACAGTATATCATGACCAAGATGGATGGTAAACCATCACAAATCACGGGGCCTCTCAGGTGCCCCCCCCCAGCATCCTCCAGGTCCACCCCCAGCATCCTCCAGCTCCCCCCAGTATCCTCCAGCTCCACCCCCAGCATCGTCCCCTGTATCCTCCATCTCCCATCATTTACCCACAGCTACTGAAGTGTGCAGGGGACATCCCCAGGGCAAAAAGTAGAGACTGGCCAATTACGGTTGGACCTAGAAGCTAAGGTAGGAATACTGAAGGACATACTGTAACTTTACTTGCACAGAACTACTGAAGGAGATGAAAACTGGATATCACCTCTATGAGACAGAGACTATAATATAATCCGTGAGTATTTAGTTCCCTTGTAAATGAAGGGAAGAAGAATCATTAGCAGCTTATCTACTTATCTCACATTTCAAACTTAAAGGAAAGCTATTCCCCCTATAAAAATATATTGCATAAACAAGCTCATATGTAAAACCCTGCTTCATCTAAAATTAGGGTAATCCTAAATAGAAAACTGCCATTTTAAGAATTAAGAGCCGCCTCCGGGGATCATAGGATTCACAGTGCACACAAACAAGCCCAGGCACACATACATGCTAGGCCCCATCAGCCAATGAATGGACAGAGTTCTGCCTTTTGCTCCCACACTACTTCCTGTTACAGTTAGAGCTGCATTATTTCCTGTCAGCTGATCTCAGAGGGGGCACACAGCCCTTTACTAAATGGTAGATCAAGGAAAAGGATATAAAAGGGCAATATTCACTGATATATATATTCCAGTTTGGCGAGATTCTTTAATAGGTCATTTAATATAATATAAACTGTCTGTTGGTTAAGTGTTCATTCTGGGCATATAGTTTTCCTTTAATTATTTGCATTCATTGACTCTACTGGCTGTCTATATGCTGTTCAGACCAGACATGCTTATTAGCGAGCAAAGCCAGGGCTCTTCCTAAAACATTACACATTATTTTCAGGCAACTATATACATTTTATTTCGTAAATATGTGTCCCTTTAACTCTTACAGATCAATAACATCCTTCTTTTATAAAAAATACATTTGCCTAAAAACAAAAAAAACACAATAAGACAAAAGTTTCTTTTTTTAATATCTTTTTACTGATCAAGTAGAACATTACCAAAGTATTTTCTTTGTGCCCCAAAGTATTTTTGTAATGAATCCGTTTGTATTATTGTGAAACCCTTGACTTTAGCAGTCAGTTGCATTGGCACAATTTTTGTTCTGTAGATCACTGTGTGACTTGCCCATATTAATCTCCACTCAATGGCAAATATTTCTGCATTGAGATACTCGTTGATCGCTAGTGACATGACAGGCAACATGGTTAATTTTATTTAGTGCTTACCCTGTGACCAGAAGCTAATGCACGAATAAGAAACATTTAAACAGAGGAATACAATGGATTTTAAAGGTACATTGTGTCCCAAAGCTGTCACTGAGGCATAAGAAAATAAATGACATTCCCAAGAGGCAGTAGGTTTGGCATATGAATCAAACCTAGGCCTCCATTATTTGGTAACAGCTAGTGAGTTGGTCAACAAGTAAGCAAACCCAACAACGCGCTGTGGATCTTATTCATTGAGTATTGTTTTCCCCCTAAATATCAAAGTGTTAGATGACATCAAGCTGACTCAAGCATTTGACCCTTAAGGTGGCCAAGCGAGCAGATCTTCTCCCAATATCCCCACCTACGGGTGGGCAATATCAGGCAAATTTAGGGCCAAACGATCGAATTATAACAACGGCAATGGGCGTAGTTGGTTCGTGGACCGCATCAACGAGCCGATGCAGTCCCCGATCCGACTAAATTTTTTAACCTGCCCGATTGGTATCTGGTCAATTTCAGGCCAGATATCGGTCGGGCATGCCCGTCGGTAGTGCCCCTACACGTGCTGATAAGCTGCCCATGTAGGGGCAGCTAAGGACCGATATCGGCAACTACAATCGGCCTGTGTATGGCAGCCTTTACGCCAATGATCATTTTATATTAAGGGATACACAGAGGAGTACCTGCTTACTGCAAACATGACACAATGTGGTGTTTGGGTGATATTTCCACTTGCCTGACTGATGATACAAATAAGCCCAGAAAATGAGGAGAGGGTCGTACATGGACAACAGATCGGAGAATTAATCGAGAACATGCAAGTCAGCAGCCAATGTCTGCCTTTGTTTAGGCACCTTTGGTTAATCATGAACCCAAACAGGCTTCTGCTGAAAATGTTTCTACCTTGTAAATGAAAATGAAAAGTATTTTTTGTAATTGTAATGTAATTATATACCTGATATCTTTAACATTACCTTATTGCTTTCTGCTGGTCACAAAGAGAAACATTGGTCAACCATTCAGCATACAATCATCAGCCAGCTTCAAAGTTTAATATCAACTTTTTTCTTTCTCTAGTTTAGAACTTCAAAACCCCACTAGCAGTAAGGTTGTGGACCCTTGTCAACACCTAAGCCTAATTTTTAAGGGGAGAGAGGGGAAGGAATTAAATAAAGAATAAATAAAACTGTGTGCGACTCTAGTATATCGCATGGCATAATGAGATCATGATTCAGATTACTCTCCATGCAAACCTGAACTTATGGCACTTGTTAATTTACAAATCTGGTCAACAGAGAAGCCTCGTAAATGATTCTCGGAGTGGCAATGGGATACATGTCTGCAGTTGGCTTCACATTACAATTAACAGAACTGGCAGTCTCGGAGATCGTTATCACAGACTGAACATTACTGTTTTCACCGGCACATCCATCACAGAGTGTCAGCTTGTGCAATAGAAGGGACCTGGAGCTGTACTAGAAAGTCTGGTCATTAATCCGCTTTGAAATGAACAGGTAACTGCTGTATGCATGAGCAATAGCACTGAAAGAAAAGTATATACAGTATGATTATGGGTATGATCAGGTATGATCTCTGACACACATGACTCTTATAGTGGGGATGGGATCCCCCATGCTTCCTGCTCAGTTGAGAAAAAAATGTATAAGCATTAAGATGATAATAAACAATACTAACATGTGCAGATATGGTATACCCTGGATGTATACAGGCTGCAGATAAGATCAAGAAAAAAGTATAAGGAACACAGAAAAATTAAGGCCCAAAATCACATCCAAAAAGAGATGCCGCGAATAGCGTGGCTAAAATCTTTGGCCTGTGCCCATTTTCGTGACCCCCTAAACACCACTCCCATTTTACAAAATTTGGCAGGTTATGAAAGTTTGAATACATTTTTGAGGGTCTTGTTTTATGTGTTATTACAGTTTTGCTAATGAAGCTGAAATTACCCTTTATCTGTGTATCTAAGTGCAGGTGTTACCTGTTGAGTTTTCTGGGCTCTCTACCAAAAGTCTACTTATTTAATTAAGTTTGAGAAACTTTATCTAGTATAAATAAATCTAAAGCAACTGGACTTGTTAAGTAATCATTGGAGACGTTTCAATACTCATCCGAGCAGCTTCTTCAGTTCTGAGTAGTGAAACGTCTTCAATGATTACTAAACAAGTCCAGTTACTTTAGATTTATTTATACTAGATATACCATGACCTGGATGAATAAAAATCTTCATAGTCATTTTGAGAAACGTTGTATCTTTTTCGGGGACTGCGGCCTGGGCACAATCATGACTTTCCAGCGAAAATCAGGACAATTGGGAGGTATCCTGATGCTGTAGCGGACTTGGAGAAGCCTGGGACTGTTAGAATGAGCAGAAAACAATGAGCAGTATAAGGTGTGTTGAAATGTGTTTGTGGGCAGACAAGAAGACCCACTTATTCAACTTAATTACTAAATTAGGAGATCAGGGAAACCAAAGTGGCCTTCAAGGCTCAAAACATCTTCTCAATCTCCACCATCCTCTCTGTTTTTCTAAACTAGTACTCTCCTGACAACGTTAGTTCCTATCGTAAGCCATTTTCTTCCATTGGTGATAAAGACAGCAGTTCTGAACACTGCCGGTCACTGAAATATGGCTGCAACTGGTTGGAAGGTGCACATTTAAAGATGTAGGGAATAGACAGTCACTCACCAATACAGTAAGCCAAGAAATCCATAAATAATAATGGTAACTGTTTCATTCTCTAGCTATATTTCTATTGATGTATGTGCCCTAGTATACATACAATAGATGGTTTATTCACAACACAACACAAAAGATGAAATTCAAGCTTTTATTACTTCCCAAGTTCCAGGCTTTTAATTAGCCACAAGGAATGTTATGATATATATCATAACAAGTAAATGCACCGCTATCTTAGCAAGAAATGAAAGACAATATATAAGATAAAAGAGATTTATGCTAATTTCAAGGTGCTGTGATTTTTTTTTTGCCGACATGAATTATTCCACAGAACATATCCTTGATCTGAACAATTTACCCTTTTTGCAAAAGAGAATACATTAGGTCAGCTAAACGGTAACATCAGTTACTTGAGATGCTTGAGTAAGCTCTAAAGACTACACCTGGAACTGCAATGTCAGCACATACCCATTACATCTTGAACAGGCCCCAAAGTCACAAAGGAATAATGAACTCCTTTTTTGTTCCGTGAGGTTAATTGTTTATGAAAACAGACAAATAGGTCACTAAGTTTTCTGAAGAGTCTTAAAGAGATACAGACATGCTTTGGAAAAAACACAGCCCTAAGAATGGATTTCCTGTGGATCTGCTTTTGGGTTGGTTGCAAGGCACTGTCTATTAAACGTTTTTCCTATTCTTCATTTGTTTGTGCTTATTTGACCTTACACATTTTTCAATAACCAATGGAGTATCATTAATTGGAATTTATTTTACGGGGATTATTGTCAAGCTTGCTGAACGTCCTGCACACCAGTCATCTTCTTGACCCATTTTAGTCAAGTTTCTGCACAGGTCACCAAACACTGCTGTTCTGTTTCTTTTATGTATGTATGTTATTCTTTATTTATATAGCACCACAAGAGGGTATATTTATTATAAATTAGAGTGGATTAGTCAAGGATTTTTTTGCTGCAGAGGAAGACTAGTGAAGTGCTTTGTCTAGGAAGGGATTTCTAAGGATCTTTGAAAAAAGTGTTAGTGTGGGCGCTTTTCTGATGCAAGGTGGTAGAGCATTCAATAGCGCCACTATTGGTGCTATCAGCACTAACAAAAATGGTTTTATATGGGATTCAGCTCTTGAGGTGGACTATATGGTCAAAAGACTGGATGTAGGGTAGATGTTGTTGACTGTATTGTTAAATGGAGGGATGGGTTCAGGCTTAGGTGGGAATATGAGATGTTGAGTCTTGGATGTATCAAGTTTCAGGTGCACAGCAGCACTGGTACAGTAGTGAGGCATTGTGAGATTCTTGCCTGAATAGCAGGACTGAGATCCAGGCAGGAAAGTTATCTGAGTGTCTTCCAATTAAAAGTGATAGGAATGATGTGATGTGACCTAACCAAGAGAGAAAAGAAGAGGCCCTTATACAGCCCCTTGGAGCACACAGAGATCAACAGGTGGAGAGGGCCTCTTTAAAACTAGTGCACTAAAGGTTTAGATAGAGAGATGGATTAACAACCAAGATAGAGAAGAACCACTGATCAAATGCTGCTGAGACATCAAGGCGTATGTGTATGGAATAGTGTCCCTAGTACTTAGCAGCATGGATATTGTTGATTACATTTGTTAGAGCAGTTTCAGTGGAGTGACCTGTGCAGAAACCTGACAAAAATGGGTCAAAAAGATCACTGGTGTGCAGCAAGCTTAACACTGGTCTGGTCCTCCAGCTAGTGTCTTTGGGTGAAGACACACGGAGCTACTTAGTAGCAGCTATTTGTCAAGGGTACTAAACGCCAACACTGGGAATTGCCTCTGAAAAAACACATGTACAGACAACTATCAGTAAATGATCAGCATTGTCTATTTCTGTAGCCGTGACAAGTAGCTGCTACTAGTAGCTCTGTGTGTCTTCACCATGGTGTCTTACCCATATTATTATAAGTTCTAACTTGAGAAAACAAGAAACCACCAATAAATACCAAACAAGCTGTAATGACATTGAATTACACAATTTGTTTTTTAATTGCTGGACGAAATGATGCTGCATTAAATGGGAACCCGCCACAGACAGCATGGGGACAAATATTTGGGTCTCTTACTGTAGAATAAGAATCCCATTTCTAGTTGGTGACACAAAACATCTTCCCAGCGGCAAAACTGCAATTTTCAGGTGTAAGAACAAAAGGTAGTTAGAAAAAAGGAGGTCACCGCAATCAGTTACATTACATCTAGGGCATCAGAGTGCTTAGATCAGATGTCTTTAATGAAGTGTTGCTGAAGCATTAGTTACATAAGATTTTGCACACCAAGCTTTGATGTCAAATTTGCAAAGCCCAGGAAGACCTTAGTCACTACATTTTAGACAGTAAATAATTGTGCCTCTTAAGGTGGCCCAAACACGTTCAGATTTTAGTCTTCTTCCAACGAACGTTCGGATATCGGTCGTACGTTTAAATGCACCAATATAAAACTAACATTCACACTGAAATTGTAGGATAAAGCCCTAAAAATCGTCTCTAAACAAAGTGGAGGATATTCTGAACATGAAATAGTTGGCAGACACCAATCATACAAAACTATTGTAGAACTATTGTAGGTCCCCCGAGGATAACGTCTGATACACAATACATGCACAAATATTGTTATCCAACCAAAATCTTCTAACCTGGCCGATCAACTAAAAGATTGATGACCATGGTCCGAAAATTATGGGGATGATAATTCTGAGCCCACACATGGTCTGAAAATTGTATGAAACTAGTTTCATGCCCAACTTTGCCTGTAAGCTTAGTATAGCAAGGCTCCCTCTTCTATATATATATATTCTGCTAGTATGTTACATTACAGGTATAGGACCAGTTATCCAGAATGCTCGGGACCAAGGGTATTCCGGATAAGGGGTTTTTCCGTAATTTGGATCTCAATACCTTAAGTCTACTAAAGAATCAATAAAACATTTATTAAACCATATGGGATTGTTTTGCACCCAATAAGGATTATTTATATCTTAGTTGGGACCAATTACAAGGTACTGTTTTATTATTACAAAGAAAAGGGAATCATTTAACCATTAAATAAACCCAATAGGGCTGTTCTGCCCCCAATAAGGGGTAATTATATCTTAGTTGGGATCAAGTACAGGTACTGTTTTATTATTACAGAGAAAAGGGAATCATTTAACCATTAAATAAACCCAATAGGGCTGTTCTGCCCCCAATAAGGGGTAATTATATCTTAGTTGGGATCAAGTACAGGTACTGTTTTATTATTACAGAGAAAAGGGAATCATTTAACCATTAAATAAACCCAATAGGGCTGTTCTGCCCCCAATAAGGGGTAATTATATCTTAGTTGGGATCAAGTACAGGTACTGTTTTATTATTACAGAGAAAAGGGAATCATTTAACCATTAAATAAACCCAATAGGGCTGTTCTGCCCCCAATAAGGGGTAATTATATCTTAGTTGGGATCAAGTACAGGTACTGTTTTATTATTACAGAGAAAAAGGAAATCAGTTTTATAATTCTGAATTATTTGATTAAAATGGAGTCTATGGGAGACGGGCATTCCGTAATTCGGAGCTTTTTGGATAACGGGTTTCCGGATAAGGGATCCCATACCTGTATATATGCCCTGCTATTATCTCATGGCATTGTTGCTAAATAATTATGATAAAAACGCATCTTGTACAGGTATGGGATCCCTTATCCTGAAACGGCTATCCAGATAGGTCCAATTTATGCGAAGACCATCTCCCATAGAGTCCACTTTGAACAAATAATTCTAATTTTTTGTTAATGGTTTTCCTTTTCCCTTTGTAATAATAAAACAGCACCTAGTACTTGATCCTAACTTCGTTGCATGAATCTATACTTGTGGCAAAATAATTCTATTGAGTTTATTTTGTTTTTCTAAGCAGACTTAAGGCAAAGAGATTTAAACTCGGGAAAGACCCCTTATCCAGAAAACCCCAGATCCCAAACAAGCCAGATAATAGATCCTACATCTGTATAAGCTGAAATGAATATTAGACATTGTGGTACACATACAAATACCAGCAACACAAAGCTAAATCTGCTATCTGTGTTTATGCCTGCATATTAATAACTCAAGCCAAACAGAAGAGCTCTGACTCATCCTCAGGTCTTTGCTCTCTAGCTACACCATCATCTCCATTTATTAAAGTAGTTAACTTCAAATTACTAAATCGAAAAGTCTGAAATTCCCTGCAACAGTATATTGTAAGCAAAAATGAAGGGAAGACAGCAGCATTGAGACAGAATACTAATATTATAGTGCCAAGCTGGGCTCATGGGCCCTAGGATATGGGCCACAGTGCTTTGTATATCAGTCCAAACTCCAGTCCTCTAGGTTGGTTGCTGAACGTTATGTACAATGAAAGGAGGGCATCAAGCTTAACATTCTTATTTTATTTACTACAAGTATCTACTACTGCACATTGTATTTATGTGTATTTTGAAGTGATCCCCCAGCAACTTCCCATCAAGCCTGCTCTTTCTATAGCAGCAGCTTAATGAACGGATGAAACAGTAGAAGCCGTACATGTTTCTTTTTATAAGGTATAATACATTAAATAATAGGCAACTTCCTATTGTTCTGATTGATCATGCAAAGAACACAATATGGATATTGTTTAGGATTAGAGGGCCACCACAGACGTACCAAACTTTGTTATAATGTTATAGATGTGCATACCCAGCTTTAGTCTTGGGTGGTGGGTAAGGTTTACAAAAATGGAGCAAATATAAGTTCTAAATAACGAAGCTGCTTCTTAAGAAGTCCCAAAGATACAGAGCAGGGTCCAACCTGAAGTTCAAATAGTGACAGATTTGAAGCTATTTTTATGGCTACTCCTATTCATCTGGCCATCAAGCGGGGCAGCATTTGGAATCGTGGTGACTTTGGTCCAACTGAGGCGCAAAATATATTAATGCAGGCCATTCTGACCACAGTTAGGAGTGACCTGCACCTAAATCTTTTGAAACCAAGTTGTGTCACATTTGATTTGGTCACACATAAGGGGAGATGTAAAGACCCAAGTAACAAAGTTATTATTATATCCTGAACAGAAAGAAGAAAAAAAACTGAAGAAGGCAAGGTGATTTTGTGCATCAGTGACTAGTTGTGGAACGACTGCCAACCCTCTGGATAGTGAGCATGATTCAATTCTCAGCGCCTGACAGTCAAGCAGAAAATCAATGAGCCAGACAGACTCGGCAGAATTCCAGATCCTTTGTGCCAGGCCAAGGCTCATTTTCTTGCACATTAGTTTGCTGGGGCAGCCAAGAAGAAATTATTTCAATGGCCTACATTGCAACACTGAATAATAAGGATGTACAGTAATATAGTTGTCATCGCAATGATAGAAAACACAAGCAAAAGTGAAAACAAGACATATGTAAGATCACCCAATACATGTGCAAATGCCAATCGACTTACAAGCAGCTCGAGAGAAATGGAAAAATGATCTATGCAGCCTCTAATCTTTTCCAAAACACCAAGTGGGACTCTAAATACAGCAACCTTATAAGCTGCCATGTTCTGTCCTAGTGCAAACTTGCCACAATATATTTTGCTTTAGTTTTTCTCTTTTTCTCTCTTATTTTAGTATTTTTGTCTGCTCTGTCATGAACATATCATCTGCTTCTGCCATATTCAAACGTGTAGTTTGTAGTGTATGTTTAGTTAATGGTGCCAAAATCAAACTGTCGTCCATAGAAGCCAATCTGCTTCCAGTTACACAGTCAAGTAAAAACTATAGATAATTATACCCTATTACTTGATTGTATAATTAGTCCTGAAACTATCTCCTAACCTAAACCAGGTTGCAAATATATGTATTGCTTGAAATAACTTTGTTTTTGACTCATCAGAGGTTATGCCAGTGGCTACACTTATCCAATCAAAAGAGTTATCTCTGCACCTTTACATCAGATGATATTTTTCTCCAAGGGTGATGTTCTAACGCACAACATGCCAAGGAAAAATCATGGCAGCCTGCACAAAAATTTTGCTGACTAAAATGTACTCAACATCTTTTTAGTAACAAGCTCATGTTAGTCAATTTGGCCTGCTATCATTACTGCAATCATCTCCTTCATCTCCGAAATTGGCTTTGTCTACCCTACGACCTGGAATAGTTATAATCCTATGTTTTTTCATGGGTTGATGTAGTACCATGGGGAAAATGTGCTCTCCGCCTGTTTCTACATAGACAATAATTCCATACATGCTTAAGATCCAGATAAAAATAAAATAGTTCAGTGGAGCTCTTCAACAGCCCTAAAAATCTCCTGGAAGGTAACATCTGGCCTCAGGCCAGGGCTGCTTTAGGCCATTAACTGCTGCAGTGCCTCAAGAATGACTTTCTGCACAAATGAGGAGCCTCTTCCAATAAGGTTTTTTTCATTTTGACCTATAAATTAGGTATCCTGCCCAATGGCCACCAGATTTCATTGGTTGATTTTTTTTTATTTTTTTTTAAAGTGCTCTTTGAGAAGTCCATTCAGAAGTGCTGAAGAGATAAGGCTCACAATTAGCAAGCATCTGACATATAGTGCCGGGGATCAGGTGCACCGTGTAATGTGCAGATGAACAATTGTTACAATAAAAGCCTGTCACCAATCGATAGCAAATTATACTTTGCAAAAGGATTGCCGGGTACACAATGGTACCATAAAATACGAGTAAATCTTTGGAGTTAAAATGTTCAAGCTGATGCAATCATTCACAAATGCAACTCTCGCACTTCTTGACCTTCCTTTTTTTTTTTATTGTCAAAATGCCTGATGGGAAAATGTTTTGCTCTAGAGCGGACACTTTTACTAGTTGCAGTACTGGAAGCTGCAGTCTATATTTTTAGTATTTGACCCTTGTTTATCTTTCTGTGTAAGAACTAAAACCATTGTTTGCTAGGGATATGTGCCCAATTTCAGAAGCTTCTGAAGCAAACCAGTGCAGGATATTTAAATACAAACAGAACCCTATAATTCTGTTTTCAGCAGCATTGGAGTTGGGCAAACTAGTCATAAGTGTCTTTATGACAGCAGATATTGTTAAACGAAAAAAGTCATTAACATTAAGATATTTACATTACATTAAGAGATTTAACTACAAGTTTTTGGGCCAAACAACAAAATATCTTAGTCCTTTCTCTTCCTACCAAACCTTGCAGCAGGTAAACTGTGTGCAAGATACATTTAAACTGATGGCCTGTACCAACAGGTGATTTGAGACCCCCGAGAGACACTGTTAGGTATAATAATACAACTAAAGAACATCTAAGTATCATAGACTTACATAGCTACATAATAGACCCAAACAAAATAGCAATGGACATTAGATAACAAAATAAAGTTCAGATATACATTGTTGAGTTGTCATATTATTCTAGGTGTTCCCTTTAAAAAGCTAACGAACAGTGCCAGCTAAATACTTCAGCCAAGGACAGCAATATGAAAAAATAGAAAATTCTGTAGAAATAATTGATTCCATTATACCTGCAGTATTCCTGTGAAAAATAAACTAGAAGGTCAGGCTTTAACAGGACATATGTCTCTTTGACCAAGAAGGAAAAATTCTTTTTGAAGACTCCAAACAAGAAGTTGTTGTCATGGGTTATAAGTATATTATGAAACAAATCTGGCCACTTCTGTAAACTAGTGGAATTGACCATTTCCTGCAACAGACATAGTGGTACCAGAACTACAGTAGCATTAAGCTCTTAGGAACAGGATATTAATATGTTCATGTTGAGCAACTTAATGATGGGTGACTGAGATAAATAACAATATAGTCTATACAATATAGGCTCCATGGATATCCGGGGAAAAGCATTTCGGTGGCATTGCAATGATAAATCAATCAGTATGTGTTTTAGGAAATAATGGGATCCCAGGCTACCTTGACCTATAGGATATGCTGTGGATGAACAGAGCTGGCTGATGACAAGGGCACAAAAAGGACAGAGGTGGAACAATCCATTGATGATTCAAGAAGATGGAACTAACATCCTTTTTGATGATATACACCATTTGGAAACATTGTTTATGTGACACTTGCTTTGGCCATAGCTACCAATTAGAAGGTGGCAGTGGCTGGTCACATGTTTGAGAGCAAATATTTAATTGGTTTCTATGGGTTACCCGGTAAAATGTGCACATTTTATTACATTACCCTATAAAAGACAAACTCTAAATAGTGGAGATAATACCTACTGTGGGTGCAGTGAGTAGGGTGCCCGGAATAGTTTCTACTGGATAAAGCCTTGAGATATATTAAGGCTTAAGGCTTATGGTGCAAAGAGTTCTTAGGGGCATTTACAAAAAGGGATATGTAAAAAAAAAAATCAATTTGGTACTAGAATATAATTTCTTGTACAGTAGCTTGACTTTATACAAGCCAACTAATTATGAGATAAATGAAATATAAGCATATACAATGGAACTGGAAGGCAGTAACCAGATAATTAGCAACTAGTAAAACATCTGTAGGAACTAGACCCAAGGATGACCCATATCAGAGTAACTTCCAAGCAAGGGAATAAAACCTCTGCTACAATAATAGAGACCCCTGGATTATATTTATTGTTATCTAGTACAACTCATTAAAGTCTGACACAGGGTTCCTTAAGCTGGCCATACACGCACCGATATTATCATAAGAAACAAAGTTTCATACTATATTTGGAGTGTGTATGGTGGGTCGACAAGACGACCGATATCGCAAAAGCTTCAGATATTGATCGTCTCATTGACTGGCCGGGACAAAAGATTTTGACTGGGCACCGTTGAAGGCGCCCTAGCAAAATCTGTGTTTAGGACTGAATAATTAGATAGGGTAGAATCCCTATTGTTTCTACCACCATATTTGACCATTCAGCCCTGAACATCAGTGGAGGGTAGGAACAATGGTCCAATGGTCGCAGGGAATATCGTAATTGTAAGGTGTATGGCCACCTTCAGGTACGGAAAGTGGCTGCCTCACAGAACCTAGGGGAAACCTAATAACTGCCACAAATATTCTCCAGATCTAGTAACCTATAACAACCAGCTGCCCCGTAAATGTAACCTGATGGTTGGTTGGATACCTAGCATCTTTTACTCATCACTGACATGGCCACAGTCACAAGGAGCTGGCACACAAAGTAATTTTTAACAACAAGGTCTCTCTGAGCCAGAGTCTATAACTGTATCACTAATGTAAACATTATGGAAACAAAGGTGACCAGCTTTAATACAATGTTCTGCTGTTCTGATCAAGGGCTCCACAGACTGGAACATTATAACCTTCCACTATGTAAGACACAGGTTGATCTCATATACACATATGGTTGTTGCCATTCTGCTTTCTCATCACCACGGACACAGTCTACTGCTACTAGTTGCAAAAATGAAAACTCTATGAATTTCCATTGGTCGATAGCCCCTGCCAAGAACGGAACACCTCGGGGCCCTCCATCACCAAAGATGCACGAGAACACAGGCACTTTTCTTAAAGAAAGCAATGCACTGCAATCTTCTGTCTGATGCCAACCATGGTCCCTTTTTGGGTTAAAGTTCTTTTTTATTGAGATGTGTGTGGCATTAGTCAGTCTGCATCAAAGGAAAGTGAAAATTTACCAGCAAGGCTAATAGCAAAACCCTGATAAAAAGCTAAATACATTACTTACCCACGAATGATTACAAGGTAACAATTATTTACAGAAATGAACACACTCTGTACAGGAGTCTTATCCAAAAGGCTTTGTGGGCACTTACAGCTTATAATAAAATCATGCAAATACGTTCAACACTGCAGAAGACATAATTCTGCCCATCAATCACTCGCACACCTCCAGGTGATTATGTAGGGAAAGGTTCACTTTAAAATACAAAGACAATATTGAATGGCAGCCTTGGCATATGCCACAAGCCTCACCTGCCTAATGATACATTTAGTGACTCCTCCAGCAGATAAAATTAACATAAAAGTCGAAAGCTGTTGTACAACCACTGCCCTGTCTTGTCATCAACCAACCACTGCCTTATCTTGTCATCAACCAACCAACCACTGCCTTGTCTTGTCATCAACCAACCAACCAACCACTGCCCTGTCTTGTCATCAACCAACCAACCATTGCCTTGTCTTGTCATCAACCAACCCAACCCCTGCCCTGTCTTGTCATCAACCAACCAACCACTGCCTTGTCTTGTCATCAACCAACCCAACCACTGCCTTGTCTTGTCATCAACCAACCAACTACTGCCTTGTCTTGTGATCAACCAACCAACCAATGCTTTGTCTTGTCATCAACCAACCAACCACTGCCTTGTCTTGTCATCAACCAACCAACCACTGCCTTGTCTTGTCATCAACCAACCAACCACTGCCTTGTCTTGTCATCAACCAACCAACCACTGCCTCCAAGTTCTTCTTACAAACTATTACACTACCTGTATCCCCATTACTTTCCCAGAGCAAGCTTTGGGTGAATTCACTGTATTTAGCCTCATTGCGCCTATATGTGCAGATACTTTTGAAGTACAGGTATGGGATCCATTATCCGGAAACCCGTTATCCAGAAAGTTTCAAATTACGGAAAGGCCATCTCCCATAGACTCCATTATAAGCAAATATTTCTAATTTTTGAAAATGATTTCCTTTTTGATCCCAACTAAGATATAATTACCCCTTATTGGGGGCAGAACAGCCCTATTGGGTTTATTTAATGGTTAAATGATTTCCTTTTCTCTGTAATAATAAAAAAGTACCTGTACTTGATCCCAACTAAGATATAATTACCCCTTATTGGAGGCAGAACAGCCCTATTGGGTTTATTTAATGGTTAAATGATTCCCTTTTCTCTGTAATAATAAAACAGTACCTGTACTTGATCCCAACTAAGATATAATTACCCCTTATTGGGGCAGAACAGCCCTATTGGGTTTATTTAATGGTTAAATGATTCCCTTTTCTCTGTAATAATAAAACAGTACCTGTACTTGATCCCAACTAAGATATAATTACCCCTTATTGGAAGCAAAACAATCCTATTGGGTTTATTCAATATTTAAATGATTTTTAGCAGACTTAAGTTATAGAGATCCAAATTATGTAAAGATCCCTTATCCAGAAAACCCCAGGTCCCTTGCATTCTGGATAATAGGTCCCATACCTATACTGTATAGATAGATAGTAATATATATAGACAGACAAAGCTAAGAAAATTAAATGGGAACTCCAGCTTTCGGACCACAATTTGTTAAAAAGCCCCACACGACACAGAAGATTATCTGACACGGGGTGAGTTATCCCACTCACAGAATCTGTTATTTGTCCCTTGGCCTATCTAGGCTTATGGGAAAAGAGCTCTGGATAACCCTCACTCATACACAGTAAGAATTTTCTTAAGCCCAATGGGTTCAGCATGTCATGGAAAGTGAATGGAGGGATCTGTAAGGTGTTTCCTTTACTGCCAGTTTGGCCAGTTGAGCAAAAAGAGGTGCAGTGCTTTGATAGTGAAGGGAGGTGGGAGGGACATAGGTGCCCCTGGCATGCCCTCAAGCTAGTGTATCATTTACACATTTAACCTAGTGCAGGGACAAGGAGCGTTTGAGAGGGCCCGAACCATCCAATACAAAGCACCGACATGGCCCAGGATGCAAGTGGTTTGTGCATAGGCCCCTTAAAGGGGTTCTTGACCTATGAATTAACTTATAGTATGATGTATTGTAGACAATGATATTCCAAGACAATTTGCAATTGGTTTTATTTACCTTAGCAACCAGACAGTAATTTGAATGAGAGATGGGAATATGAATAGAAGGGGGACTAAATACAAAGATAATAAAAAGTAACAATTTTAATACACAGAGCAACAGTTTTTTAGCTAATGGGGTCAGTCACCCCCAGTTGAAAGCTGGAAAGATGTAAAAGAGAAAGGCAAATAATTCAAAAACTATAAAAACCAAATAATGAAGACCAATTACAAAGCCGCCAGGAATAGGACATTCTAATTAAAAGTTAACTTGAAGGTGAACTATCCCTTTAATGTTCCTGCACTTGCATTTGGGACATTTGTAGCCCACATAATTCTGAGATTTTTAAACTAAGAAAAGATTACAAAAAGCTAATTACTTTCTCTTTGTATCCGTCTAATGGTTATATAAAGGCTAATAATGGCACATCCAGAAAGATTAGAAGAGGTTTGGAGTAACTGATAAACAGTTGATAAAGCCATATACATAAAAAGAAAGTATAAACACGCCAAATTTGTCCGCAGTCCACACAGAGATATACAGGTATAGGACCTGTTATCCAGAATGCTTGGGACACAGGGCATTTTATATAAGGGATCTTTCTGTAATTTGGATCTCCATACCTTAAGTCTACTAAAAAATCATTTAAACATAATTTTAACCCAACAGGATTGTTTTGCCACCAATAAGGATGCATTATATCTTAGTTGGGATCAAGTATCAAGGGAATCATTTAACCATGAAATAAACCCAATAGGGCTGTTCTGCCCCCAATAAGGGGTAATTATATCTCAGTTGGGATCAAGTACAGGTACTGTTTTATTATTACAGAGAAAAAGGAAATCATTTTTAAAAATTAGAATTATTTGCTTATAATTGAGTCAATGGGAGATGGCTCTGTAATTTGGAACTTGCTGGATAATGGGTTTCCCGATAACGGATCCTATACCTGTACCATGATGCTGCAGGAGGAACTAAACATTTATTCATTTAGGGTTCTTGTAAATGACAGTTATTATTATTATTATAATTATTATGTGGTGGGGTTTATACCATTAGTAGAATCACACCAATAGCCCAGATCTAGCTGGGTATTAAATAACTAATGTAGAAATAAAACACTTTCGAGAAATGCTACAATAGATATAAACAGATTAGATCTTCTTGCTTTGACTGCCCATATGGCAAGCAACTGGTGCCAACATTCATAGAAAAGAAAATCATAATTAGGATGATACAGCAATCACAACAAGATTATGTTGTTAAATCAAGCATTCCTTTACTTTCCTATCCTACCTTTCCCTTACACCCCACTTGAAATTTGATGTAAATTCCAGGACAGCAGATCCAGTTGGTAAGTGTTTTTCTTATCACTGCTCAGCAGTAGGGTGTATAGTAACACACCAGTGGAGTTTAGGGGCAGGGGGCACAGCCACAACTATGAGCAGTAATAAAATGCACTACATACACCCAGCTTGTTGGAGTACATAGGATATCACTTAAATCAGTCATTATCTTATAGAGGCGATCTGAGTGTAGGGTGAGATGAGTCTACACTCATAAGATGCGGACAGGAGGGCCGGTATACCTACCTGGTTAATACCAGATAGGTGTCCCCCATGGGTCCTGTACTGGGGTGCAATATAGGAATTGCGTTTTAAGTTAGTGAGACGGCCGTTCAAGAGAGGGGGAGTTGCTGTTACTAAGTAGCGCAACGTTGCTATGGACTACTGCCACTAGGTTAAGGGCATTGTGATGCCTGCCATCCTTCATATGGTGATTTCCTTGTCCCAACACATTTGGGTCTCTGCTAGCTCGGCGAAGAAGTGGAGTGACATTGGGTTCCTTTATGGTGAGGTATCTGGAAGGGGTATGGCGGCTGGGCCCTATAATGACTCCATTCGCAGGCATGGTACACAGTTTTCTTTAGTTTATTCGTTTTTTAACTATATAAACTGTATTTGTTTACGTGCAGTTACCTAGCAACATGGATTTTGGCGCCAAAAACACGCATTTAAACGCTGATATGTACGCGGTCTTGTTTTCCCTGACGAAGGTTCCAATCTGCATCTGCATTTACTAATGTTTTTTCTTTTTTACTTTATTGCGGAAATTCTGTGAGTGCTGTTGATCTCCGCCTTGGTTATATTTTGTTCTAAGCTCGGGCACCCATGTATCTTCTTTATTTATGGTGTGCTCCTCAGCCTGGACCTATATATATTTATACATATAAATAACATTTCATTTGTTGGTAATGATGTTACTGACCTCTGATCATGTAATTGCAAAGCATATTTACCATATTTACCCATATATACCCTTTATGCTTTTCAGTTGAAGGCGTTACAGGTAATGAAAGTTCAGCTCTTGTGAGTTACAATTCCTTATTGAACTGGCACAGCTATCTGGTGAATCAGTGCTTGCTCTGCCAAATACAGAGATGAGAAACAACTCAAGGGCCGAATGTCAATAGATCCCACAGATATTTAGGAATCAGGATACGTGATTGAATTAACAGTTCTCAAGCGAAGGACAGCTCTTCCACTGGCAGGCAATTCACTAGCCTTACCCAATAATTAGCAGATTAACACCAGTCCCCCCATTTAAAGGGACACAACCAGAAAAGCCATGGTCTCTTGTGACACATAAAAGAAAGATAATGGATATCAGCTACATATCAAGGGGCTACAGACTAAAGAATGAATGCATGAAACTACTGTAGAGCACACTAAGCCACCATTAAGGTTATTAACGGTTGCTGTACTTCTGTTATAGGGCTACTTTTAAGGTCTAGTAGCCTAGTGCATTCACAGTCCCTGCTGGATTAAAGGTAAGGTTACTCTGCACGTGTCCCACTAATGCCACTGCTTGGGCACATGGCAGCCACAAAGAATATCTAAAATGTACATGGGGTGTTGCATCTTGGGGTTTTGTTATGGGGTTGATGAGGTTCAAAAGCCAAAATTCCTGGCTTAACCTCAAACTAAGCATATTACAACAGTTCTAATCACTATAGGTTTAAAGAAGACATACTGTATAGCAGCGTTTTGTTGCCTGGTGTGCCGTAGGCAGGGCACCAATGTACTAGGGGGGCACTGCTCTTGGCACCAATGTACTAGGGGGCACTGCTGCTGGGCACCAATGTACTAGGGGGGCACTGCTCTTGGCACCAATGTACTAGGGGGGCACTGCTGCTGGGCACCAATGTACTAGGGTGGCACTGCTCTTGGCACCAATGTACTAGGGGGCACTGCTGCTGGGCACCAGTGTACTAGGGGGGCACTGCTCTTGGCACCAATGTACTAGGGGGCACTGCTGCTGGGCACCAATGTACTAGGGGGGCACTGCTGCTGGGCACAGAGTTAAATTTTTTAACATTTTCTAATGGTGGTGTGCCTCGTGATTTTTTTCATGAAACAAGTGTGCCTTTGCCCAAAAAAGGTTGAAAAACACTGCTGTATAGGATAAACAATCTTGCAGGCAATTGTGAATAATATATGGTGCTAATTTCACTCTGGGCTAAAAATGATTACTAAGTATATAATTAACCCCTTTATTAGAGCTCCCCATAGATCTGCTGTGGTCCCTGTCCAAGTTTCAATGACAGGAGGGTGTGTGCTAACGCTCCTGGTCCCTGCCAAAAACACAGTAGAAGGGCAATAGCCAATCACAGCCCTGAAGTCACAGAAGCGAAGGCAGGGTTTAGTCTCCTGTCAGGTCCGCCTAGATGCTGATTGGTTTCTAGCCTACTATGTAATGTGCTGGGTACTGCTGCCCCCCTGCACAGCCTGGGAAAGGAGGCACAGGAAGTGGAACAGATCGGTGGGACTAGTAGGGTTTTTGCAAAAATGTTCTATAAATCACAAAAACACACTTGTTTTTTCACATATGTCCCCTTTAAGTTGGTCAGTATAATGGAATGCTCCCCATATTACCAAGTGATATAGCTATACACTACAATCTTTGGCACTGCTGTGCCAAACACTGGCCCCATGCTATTCACTGTTACTTTGATATAATACTAAATATTAGTTTTCTTCAACTAGATAGAATTTGTCTTTAGAGCTGATTCTGATGCTGTAGCTAGCAATACCAGGATTTTTCAGGACCACCAGGGCACCACACCATATCCAGGTGGGTCATTGCACCCATGGTCCCCTTAATCATTGGCCCTCTATGACTGGAAAAAAAATATAAGAGGAAAGGAGAAGCCTGGGAAGAGTTGAACAGGGAAAGAAAAAGAGTTTCTAAATATATAAAAGTAGAAAAGAAAAAGGGAGAATGGAGGGAGAGGATGACTATTTTGAATAGTGATATCATGGCTTAATGGGTTTCAGATAAGCCTTTTACAACCCAGTCTAACACTGAGAAATCCTGTGAACTTATAAGGCTTGTTCTAGTCTAAAAATGAAATGTTGGGTAAATAATACTTTCATAGGAGCTAGGGTAAATAAAGGTAGATCCTTGCCTGCAATTATTACCCCCCAAAAAATATTATTTCCTTTAACAGCCCTCCTGTAGTGTTATAGTCCCTTTTCTTTAGGAAAAGGGCACAGTCAATGTAGTGTCAAGTAATGAAAAAATATAGAATTATCATTAGTGGAAACAAAAACTATATGTTAGTAATGGAACCATTGTGATTGGATGTCTGTGACTCTACTACCATCAAGAGTTTAAATACCGGGGAATTCCCTACCAGTCATTTGAACTGAAGAAGCCACTCGGATGAGTGGTGAAACGTTTTCAAGAAAAACTCAGAAAAGTCCAGTTGTTTTAGACTTAATTCTACTAGATACTGTATATGTTAGTACATGCTCATAGATCACAGAATCAGCCTATTTATAGAGATTATGGAATATTTTTACAGGTATTATTATTATGGTGGTTTTACCAGTTGGGTATGGGGAAAAGGTTCATTCTGGGTAACAGAAAAACAAAACTTTATTGCATATCAGCATACACATAATTCTGAGCTACAATGTTAGTTGCCGTAACGCATGCAATACAAATCAGCCATGATCCTGCATAGGAACCAAATATATTATTCATTTTTCTTCCGTTAAAGTAAATTAGAAGTTTGGTTAATTATTCCATGGATGATTTGTGTGCGCTTTCATTTTAAGGAGATGTCAAGGCCACTAAAGGGCATCACCTTTGTCCTAAAAAGAATGTCATACCTATAGGTGAAGCTAATTACAGTTAATGTCTGAGGGGTTACTGCCCAAGTCAGAGTTAATATTTAGACAAAAATACAGTTAATCATTGCATGAATGGACCAGGCAAATACAAGGTCTAATAAAATAGTACAAACAGTACGCCTTCCCACCATAGCACTGGGGGGGGGATTGGAAAATGCAACCAGTCCATAACTCCTTTCTTTAAGTCTTGATAACGTGCATTACAATTGGGGTTCAGACTACAAGGGAATGTCATAGCTATTGCTAATCGATTCCTAGGTCAAATTCTGTGACTACTGCCATAGAAGCATATTTATAAAACATGTCAAGAAGCTCTATTATAAAATGTCATGAGAGTTGGGTTCTTGGGTTCTCTGACCAAAATATATAGCCTAAAGAGTATAGCCTAAAGGAGGGGGCCTAGGAAGATAACAGGCATGGCAGCGCCGTCATGTTTTTTTTCAAAACACATCAGTTAATAGAGCTTCTCCAGCAGAATCCTGCATTGAAATCTTTTTTTTCAGAAGTGTAAACAGATTTTTTTTACATATAATTTTTAAAATTTGAGATGGGACTAAACATGTTGTCAGTTTCCCAGGGTGCCACAGCCATGTGACTTATGCTCTGATAAACTTCAGTCACACTTTACTGCTGCGCTGCAAGTAGGGTTGCATCGCTGACATCGTCATGCAAACCGCCAAGGTCATCTTACATCATGTAATGACGCTGCGTGTTGCTCGGTGATTTCAGGGGTGGGGTTATTGCATCCATCGGACGCAATTCCAAGGGTTTCAGTCCGGTTTTCCAAATATTGAAAACCGGGCAGAAGGTTTTGACCCGGGGAGCCCCTTAAAAACCTGGCTGTCTGAGTCAAAACTGGAGTGATATCACCCCCGCCCCCTCCCTTTTCCCTCCAGCCAATTAGCAGAACAGTGGGAAGGTAGCAAGATAGCAGCTCCTAATAGATATCAGAATGGTACTCAATAGTAAGAAATCCAAGTCTGGCAGTTACATGTGAGTAGGAGAAACAATAGGTTACCTGAAAGCAGTTCTAATGTGTAGCGCTGGCTCCTTCTGAAAGCTCAGACTCAGGCACAATGCACTGAGATGGCGCCTACACACCAATATTACAGATACAATAATACATTTGTTGGTTCAAGAATAACATTTTAAATAATAGAGTGAATTATTTGCTATGTAAACAGTGTAATTTATTATGGTTGAACTTGATGGACGTATGTCTTTTTTCAACCCAACTTACTATGTTACTAATTTAGAAGTATAAAATACACCATAAAAATCATGACAGTATCCCTTTAAAGTTAGTGGGAGATACAATGATGCCTATTAAGTAAATATGGACTGCTAGAAAGAATGAGACCTATAATTGTTCCATGCTCTAATAAAGCACCAATAGTTAGAGCCACAATATATAGTAGCCATGAATCAGAGTTAGATGGCTATTATCAAGCTATCAATACTCATTGGCAATGACCAGCATTCCCGGGAGAAACCCATAGTTGCTTTTCTTCCAAACAGATGCATCCCACCTTGTTGGTCTTGCTGGCACTCAGCCCAGACATCAATAGGGACACCGCTTGTAATGAGAGAGCAAATTTAATAGTATTTATTTTAATGGTTTAATATTGCACTTGTCTACTTGTAACGTGATTTAAATAAATATGACTGATTGCTTCTGTTGCTAATCTCCACACACAGTTGGAATTTATCAGTTATTGGTTAGGGTGCTAATCTGATGGCAAGCAGGTTACGGTTTCACTGATCTGGAGGTGCAAATATTAGATTTTCTCCTTAACGTCCAGAGTATCATTATGCAGCTTTAAAAGAAAAATAGATCTCAAAGAGGGCTTATAGTTATTTATTTTCCCACCTACACAGCAAGAAAACAGACAATGACACCCTATATACTTAAAGGAGAAGGAAAGGTACAAACTAAGTAAGCTTTATCAGAAAGGTCTATGTAAATACAGCCATAAGCACTCACACAAAAGTCCTCTATCAAAAGAAACACAGGATTTCTTGTCTCCTTTCATGGGAACATGTTCTACCATATCAGACTTCCTCTCTTTTAGGGCTCCTTCAGGTTTGGGGCTTAGGCTGCTCAGTTCTCTTCTCTCTCCCTCTCCTGCTCCCCTCTCCCATAAGAATGCATAAGAACTCACTTCCCCCACCCTTAGGAATGTGTGATCTGAGCTTCCAACGGCTATAACTGCAGCAGGAAGCTACCAAGACCAAGCTAAAATGGCAACTGCTATCAGAGGGAGCTGCTAGGGCTCTTTACTCAGGCATAGTAAAGCTTTCTGCAGAATAAATATAGTGTTCTAGGTGGCACTAATGTGGCAAATCTATTGGCAGTAAAATGCCAAAATGACTTTCCTTCTCCTTTAAGAGAAGACTTGCTAAGAAATACTTGTTAAGATGGCGATACAGCCTCCTCTAATGTCATGTCCACACATACATAAGAGATACCCCTACTAATCCACCAATACCTATTGATTATTTTCTCCCTTATGGCAGATAGATGACCATGGACAAGCCCTATGGGAGACAGGCTTTCCGTAATTCAGAGCTTTCTGGATAGCGGGTTTCTGGATAAGGGATCCCATACCTGTATAAGCAATGTGCAGATTTAATTAGAAAAGGCAAATTGGCAAAGGCAAGGGAATAGACTAGCGAGACAGCGGTTTTAAGGGGTTGGTGTCATATAGGCATAGACCTTCCTCATATGAAATAAGTAAATAGCATGTTTAATGACATCAGGACAGTTGAATATAATCATATCTTGCATGGATTAAATAATTAGAGTCTCATTTGCAAAGGCAATACCTGCCTCTATTAGTTAGGAAAGATAATATAGAACAAGATGAAAAGAAACAGTGGCCTAGAAGAGCAAACCAACTATGCCCTTAAAGAGGGTTAAGAAGTACCACATGATGGTGACCAAAATCTCCAACAGGGAAAGGATATTTAGCTAACGAACCTTTTCTAAAATCAAAATCCCACCATGCAAGTGCCTATTCCCACATTTGGAATGGCTCCAAGTGTCAACACAGATGTCAGCCGGCACTGGATGAAATAGCGAGGCACATGGCATTGCTCCAATAAGGCACAGCAGCCAAACATGACAGCTTTGGAGTTGATGTTGAGCCTATTAGCAACCAAAGCAGCTGCTGAAGTGTGCAAATACATGGAAGCATACAACATATGCTAACTTTTCAGTTTCATAATAAAAGCTTCAAGAAGTGGGATAACTGGTGCATATCTGATGTAAAAACTGCATTGGTAAGTAAAAGAAAAAACACACACTGGACCCTTCCTCGGAAACAATAAGGAATGCATATATCGTTTGAAAATTCTGTACTGACAAAATCATACACACCATATATGATGAAATGTATTAAATAAAGTGGATTTACAAGAGCAACATGGAACCTAAACAACACAGTATGCAACCTCAGAGAAGAAGAACAGCAGAAAATGAGAATTAAATCTTAGGCTGTACATTATATTTCGGGGTTCTGTACCAGCCCAAGGCAACCCCAGCCCCTTAGGGTGAAGACACACAGAGCTACTTAATGACACTCATGGCTACTAAATGCCAGAAAATACCCTGCCAAAGACAATACTGAGAATTGCCTCTGCTAAAACACACATAGAGACAATTAGCAGTAAATGAGTATTGTCTGTTTTAGTAGCTGTGAAAAGTAGCTGCTACTAGTAGCTCTGTGTGTCTTAACCCTTACCAGGGAAGATCTCTGGAAATCCTATGATCCCAGGAGGTGGGCAATTTTCTATTTATGATTACCTAAAAGCACATACAGGTATGGGATCCATTATCCAGAATGCTCGGGACCCGGGGGATTTCAGATAAGGGATCTTTCCATAATTTGGATCACTATAACTTAAGTCTGCTAAAAATAATTTAAATAAGGAATAAACCTTAATCCTTTATAAGGATTAATTATATCTTAGCTAGGATCAAGTACAAGGTACTGTTTTATTATTACAGAGAAAAGGGAATCATTTAACCATTAAATAAACCCAATAGGGCTGTTCTGCCCCCAATAAGGGGTAATTATATCTTAGTTGGGATCAAGTACAGGTACTGTTTTATTATTACAGAGAAAAGGGAATCATTTAACCATTAAATAAACCCAATAGGGCTGTTCTGCCCCAATAAGGGGTAATTATATCTTAGTTGGGATCAAGTACAGGTACTGTTTTATTATTACAGAGAAAAGGGAATCATTTAACCATTAAATAAACCCAATAGGGCTGTTCTGCCCCAATAAGGGGTAATTATATCTTAGTTGGGATCAAGTACAGTTTCTGTTTTATTATTACAGAGAAAAGGGAATCATTTAACCATGAAATAAACCCAATAGGGTTGTTCTGCCCCCAATAAGGGGTAATTATATCTTAGTTGGGATCAAGTACAGGTACTGTTTTATTATTACAGAGAAAGGGAATCATTTAACCATTAAATAAACCCAATAGGACTGTTCTGCCCCCAATAAGGGGTAATTATATCTTAGTTGGGATCAAGTACAGGTACTGTTTTATTATTACAGAGAAAAGGGAATCATTTAACCATTAAATAAACCCAATAGGGCTGTTCTGCCCCAATAAGGGGTAATTATATCTTAGTTGGGATCAAGTACAGTTTCTGTTTTATTATTACAGAGAAAAGGGAATCATTTAACCATGAAATAAACCCAATAGGGTTGTTCTGCCCCCAATAAGGGGTAATTATATCTTAGTTGGGATCAAGTACAGGTACTGTTTTATTATTACAGAGAAAAGGGAATCATTTAACCATTAAATAAACCCAATAGGGCTGTTCTGCCCCCAATAAGGGGTAATTATATCTTAGTTGGGGTCAAGTACAGGTACTGTTTTATTATTACAGAGAAAAAGGAAATCATTTAACCATTAAATAAACCCAATAGGGCTGTTCTGCCCCCAATAAGGGGTAATTATATCTTAGTTGGGATCAAGTACAGGTACTGTTTTATTATTACAGAGAAAAAGGAAAACATTTTTAAAAATTAGAATTATTTGCTTATAATGGAGTCTATGGGAGATGGCCTTTCTGTAATTCTGAACTTTCTGGATAACGGGTTTCTGGATAAGGAATTCCATACCTGTACTCCTAAAAAAGTTTATTTTAATGAAAATGGTTTATTTAGATAAAGCAGAGTTTTACATATGAGCTTGCTTATGCAATATATTTTTATAGAGACCTACATTGTTTGGGGTTTAGTTTTCCTTTACAGGCATCCGAACATATCTGACGATTGAAATTGAACAGTCATAATTTTAATGCATATGGCAACCTTAGCCCAAATTATCTGGGTATTAGGGCTTATTAGCTTATCTGCTACCTTTGGTGTTTTTCAAACAATGACAACGATAAATCAACATTTTTATATCTCCTTATTCTTGATATAAGGCATGGAGGGGGTGGTTCCTGACCAAATGTATACACTTAAAACTTAGGTCTGATGAAACGTTCCCACATATTCTTTGAGTTTAGCATTTGTTTTTTTCATTGCATAAGTGCTTACGAAGTGGCCACATCTCAACATCACAGCCCTCCCACCAACATCAAGTGGCTGCAAAGGTAATAATTACAACATAATTTTCTGGGAAAATGTCACAGCTATTTATTAATCCAAAAGATGAAGAGGATCTTACGGTGTTAGACTGATGAAACATAGTTTCGTGCGCACTTAAGGTATTTATAGAACATGCCAAGTAAACCCACAGATTTCTTAAGTTACACAACTGACTTGTGTTTTACCCTGTAAGTAACAAGGAATCAGTGAAATTGGTTAAGAGAAGGAAGATGGCATTTATTCAATGGATAATATCTTGATAACGTACAAAAAAATTCAAGATATGTCATAAAAGTCCAACATGATATCTTATCAGTCGAGAGCATGGTCACAAAGAGGGAGAACTACAATGAGATAAAACACATCACAAAATTCTAAACCATATGCCTGGAATACTCTGCAGAAGGCCAATCTCACCATACTAGAGGAATAAAGGTGGCCACACACGTGGCGATTTTAGATCGGTCACACGATAGATCGTACAACCCGCCACTAACCGTTCAGGGCTGAAACCGCAGATAAGGCGGTTAAAAAAAATAGGATTTCTACCTCCTTCTGCCGATTCAGCCCCGAAGACAGATTTAGCTCAGGCGCCTTCTATGGCACCCGATCAAAAATATTTAAACCGGCCCGATAGGCGAGTCGACCGATATTAGCAGCATCCTGCGATATCGGTCGTCTCACCGACTTGCCATACACGCACCGAATATCGTACTTGACGGGTTTCGTATGATATTATCGGTGCATGTATGGCCAGCTTAAGGCTCTCAATTGGCGGGACCAGACAGACCATTAAAGGAACAGTAACGCCAAAAATGAAAGTGTATTAAAGTATTTAAAATATAATGTACTGTTACCCTGCACAGGTAAAGTTGTGTATTTGCTAAAGTAACAGTACTATAGTTTATATTATATAATAAGCTGCTGTGTAGCCATGGGGGCAGCCATTCAACCTGGAAAAAAGGAGAAAAGGCACAGGTTACATAGCAGATAACAGATAAGCTCTGCAGAATATAATGGGGGTTTATCTTTATCTGCTATGTGCCTGTGCCTTTTCTCCTTTGAATGGCTGCCCCCATGGCTACACAGCAGCTTTGTTTATATAAACTATAGTAGTCTTTCTGAGGCAAACACACCAGCTGTACCAGCACAGGGCAACAGTAAATAATATCGTAATTATTTTTATACACTTTCATTTTTTGGTGTTACTGTTCCTTTAACTGCCCATGCAACACAAGACTCTGCTAACGATACTCCCTAGACTCTGCAAACGATACTTCCAAACTTCATGAATCTTAACCACAACCCCACATTGTAAAATGCCCTAAATAACAACATTAATTCTACATAGAAACTTACCCTCAAACATATCCAGTGTCCAAATCAAGAAGAGTTAAGTAAGAGTGAATCTGCTAAGTTACATTGGTGCAAAAATGGCTGAGCCATTAGTGGTCTGGAACCATATAGTGAACACCAAAACAACCTCACCTTCCCAAAATCCATTACAGGTCGCTTGGGACACATGCCAAGCAGAGTGCGGTTGATACATTGTTTTGAAACATAGCTAAGTGGCAAAGACTGGAAAACCAGGCTTCTGTTACACAAATTTGTTGAAGAAAAAATAAGCAAAGACCCCACTCAAATATCTGTATTATTGCAAACGCTTCCATGATCTACACACTGTGGTGCAATAGTAGGTGACCACATAAAGTGACATTAAAACTGCTTAAGTAAAGCCCCAATTACAATTGTTCATACTGAAACTAGTATTGTAGGCCTAATCTACAGGGGTTTGGCCCAACTATCCAGTTGTTTAAAAGAAAAGTAAAAAGGTGGTAAAAAATATTAAAGAAAAGAAAGTCTCAGGGTTTTTTCAATAAATGCTTGCCAAAACATATTGGAATTAATTGTTTTGTTAATTATTAGTTGGAGCTGAAAAGAAATATATCTACAGAGTGATTCTTTTTAAAACTCAGACTCTCATGAAAAGCAAGAGCAAGTAGGGCAGGCCAGCACTGGGATTCAAAATAGGTTGTTGCATTTCAAGTACGCAGAGGCCCAAACAGCCCCCCAAAAGCCCACTAAATAGTGACTGCCTATGGCATCCTACAGCAGCCCCTCTGGCATTTGCCAAAACCCACAGATTGGCAGTCCGGGCCTGAAGCTAGGAAAATAAGTATCATTTGCATGCTTGTGTCCCAACATGGCTGCCCACACAGAAAGCTCCCCCCTAGTATAGCACTGTTAGGAGCATTTTTTTGCACAAAATAGTATTGTTTCCCCCCCAAACTAGAGAGCAGGCTCTATTATCCCGCACTTCTGCTGGGGGAAATAATTATGTTACCTTAAATAAATCTACATGAAATAGCTTTAAAAAATACATTTTTTTAATTTGAGAATATAAAGTCTTTATTTTTCAAGGCACTCTATTGGCTAATATTTTCCAAAGTAGCTAAGAGGAGAGCACTTGTACTGCTTTAAATAGAGCACTCCATTTAGCCAGCAAGATAAGGCAATACAGCTGCATTTTATATAGCTGCATTTAAAATGTATCCAAAACTGGTCAATTAACCACTTTTAGCATGATATAGACAGAAGTATTCTAAAAGAATCTGCAAATGGTCTTATTTTTTATGAAGTTAACTGGTTTTGTCATGCCCTCCCACCGACAGTTCTGTCGTGTTTGCCATGAACCTACAGTTCTGCAATAAAAAAACAAAAAAACATAAAAGCCTACTCTCACAATCAATCTCCTTTCTAGTGGATATGGAAAATGCATGACACTATATTTACAGAAGAAAAATGTAATAAAAAATGTTAAAATGAAAAGGGAAAGGAATTAACGGCAGATCATTTTACAAAATATAAAACAGGATTATAATTAACCAAAATAGAACCTGGAAAAATTAGAAAGGTAAAAAAATAAAATTAAACCTATGAAACCACCGGGCCACTAAAAGAGTGGTTAGTTAGTTAGTACTTTGTTCTAACCATATTGTCCCAAATGCAAGGAGCTCCAAATATAGCAGTTCTATGGCAAGGGTAAAACAGGCGTGTAATTTAGCTGCTCTTTAACCAAAAGAAAGTTCTTACCATAATGATTGTGTCTGATTTACTTAAACTGTACATCTTGAAAGAGTAGGAAAGGTAAAATTACTAGGGGGTGCCAAACGTTACCCCCCCCCCTTCCCCAGTGATTATAATAAATTACCCAATACCCCAGGCTGATGCTTCAGGTCGCTGAAAACTTCACCGCAATGTATTTCTGAGTCCAAGGAGGGATCATCTTCTTCAACTTCTACATTCTGTCATGCTCTTTGATGGTCATTATCGTGAAAAAACAGCCTTTTTGCTTAAATAGAGGGGGGACTAGCCGGGTTGGGTAGCGTTTGGGTTGGGTATGCATTGCTACAGCACGCAATGTGCATGCTGCTCCTACAAATGAACTCCAGGCCTGAGTTTCCAGCTACTCAGAGAACCAGCCTGGGGTACCAGGTAAGTTATTATAATCACTGGGGTGGTACCTAGCTTTGGCACCCCCCCACAAGAGATTTTACCTTTCCTTCTCCTTAATAATATAAAGATTTCTGTAATTAACTGTATCAGTAGTTTAGTGCAAATAACAAGCACATTTAGGGGGTCATCTATAACCAACAAGTGCGGCTGAGCTAAAATGTATGCAAATGTTTTGTATACTACTACCGCCATTTATTACACACTCCCTGTACGTCCATGTAGTCGCGCTAATTACCACTGTGTATGTCCTGTTTCTTCAGCTTTAATAAGCACAATTGTAATGAATCTACGGCTACCCTGAACATGGCAGTAATTCTTGGGTTCCCACAGCAGGTTGCGTCAATAAGCAATAATCCCACACTAATGGAAGCAACCCATACTCTGGGAAACTTTTCAGTAACTTGTACCTGTAACTTGGAATTCTGGGAGAAAGCAATGTATGTATGTATGTATGTATAACTTTATTTATAAAGCGCCACAAGGGTACGCAGTGCTGTACAATCTTACAAAATACAAAATTACACACAGGGAGGACAAGTGTTATAATAAATAAATACAATAAATATACCTGCAAT
The DNA here is from genome assembly GCF_000004195.4 of Xenopus tropicalis. Taxonomy (NCBI): domain Eukaryota; kingdom Metazoa; phylum Chordata; class Amphibia; order Anura; family Pipidae; genus Xenopus; species Xenopus tropicalis. The sequence goes on from NC_030684.2 coordinate 119,482,163, forward strand.
GCATTGTGGGTAAAAAAACATGCCATTTTGCATCTGAAAATTCTGTGGTGCATGCTGCACAGCATTTGTAAATGGCCCTTCCAGAGATAGAAGTGTAAAAGAGAAAGGACATTAATACTGTAAAAAAGAAAAATCAACTTTCTGCAATAAAAAGGTTTTAAACAGGATCTAGGGACACTGCGTTCTGTTCCTTTATTGTAAAGATAGGTTGACTCTCGGCCATAAAGCATGACCCATGAAAGGTTTCCAAACTTTTAGAGTTGCTCGACTCCTTCTCAACCACTTAATTACTTATTTCAGCACCCAGCAGAATTTTCCGAGCAGCAGTTTAGGTGAATCCGGCATTTCACGGCTTTGCAAATCAATCAGCGGTTCAGTCTGCAGATGACTTAATGTACACACTCATACTGATACAATGAGCAGAGATATGAATACTGAAAACTTCCACAGCCAAAAGGTATCTGCCATCTCTAGTATTGGGCACAATTGTCTAGTAAATTACTTTCATTCCTGAACCTCAGTAATGTGAGCGCTTTGTGAGCTTGGTTTGTTAAAGTACAATTTACAACAGGCATAATGTTTTGTATTGCTGACACATGTATTGTACTGCTGCACACTGTGGGGAGGTCAATTTTGGCAAACTTAGTGACTTTACCACAAAGCCACCTTTTTAACAAGCCTTGGCTACTTCCACTCACTCATGTGCATCAGAGTGGATTATAAGAAGATAATTTCCCATAAAAATGATCAGTGCACCAGAGGCCCCCCTTCAGATTAGAGGAACGGAACTTTCATTTGAAGCGGGGAAGATGGTTTTTCACCGTGAGAGAAGTGAGGTTGGGGAATGCCCTTCCTAGTGATGTTGTAATGGCAGATTCTGTTAATGCCTTTCAGAGGGGCCTGAATAAGTTCTTGAACAAGCATAGTATCCAATGCTATTGTGATACTAATATCTACAGTTAGTATTGATATTGGTATATATGGTTTATGTATGTGAGTGTATAGATAGGTCAGTGTGGGTCTGTATGTGAGTGTATAGATAGGTCAGTGTGGGTCTGTATGTGAGTGTATAGATAGGTCAGTATGGGTCTGTATGTGAGTGGATAGATAGGTCAGTGTGGGTCTGTATGTGAGTGGATAGATAGGTCAGTATGGGTCTGTATGTGAGTGAATAGATAGGTCAGTGTGGGTCTGTATGTGAGTGGATAGATAGGTCAGTATGGGTCTGTATGTGAGTGGATAGATAGGTCAGTATGGGTCTGTATGTGAGAGGATAGATAGGTCAGTATGGGTCTGTATGTGAGTGGATAGATAGGTCAGTGTGGGTCTGTATGTGAGTGGATAGATAGGTCAGTATGGGTCTGTATGTAAGTGTATAGATTGGTAAGTATAGGTTGTGTGTGCTGTGTTGAACTTGATGGACTCTTTTTTCAACCCTATGTAGCTATGTAACTTGAAAGCCCCTGTTAACTTGCAAATACACTCACCTTTCCTGCCAGTATGTTAAACTAGCAATAGCTCAAGAAATAAAACAATAGCTTTTAGAAATAAAGATCTGACCATTCCCATGTTTCCACACCCAAAACTACAACACAAACTGATGTTTTATTCGCCAATCAAAAAAAACCGACACAAGGAAATAAGGTGAACATAAAACTGCCATGCTGCTACTTTAAATAAAGATAAAACAAGTTGCAAAATGGGTTCAACATAAGAAAAATAAATTGTTTATTATAAATCTGCCCTGTATTGCTCTTCAGGCTACTTATCCCAGCAATTGCTGCCAAAACACCAATGAGAGAGTGGGAAGGGGATCAACATGGACAGATATTTGCAAGGGTTAAACCAGGTGTCCCTAACAAATAAACTATCAAACGATATAGTAAGAAGTTTAGACAAACAAAGCGACTGCAATGGTGAACTAATCTGTTGCATAAAATCTCAGCCATTTCAGCTGCAAATATCAAATTGCATTTTCTTTAGTGATTTCACTGTATTTCCTTCTACTCTATAAAGATCCCATTGTGGTTCCCGTTGCTTAATAAAAACACACTGTCCTCCGGCTTCATAAAAATTCCAACTCAAGCCCCTTCAGTCCTTAACTGCAGGTAAAGGTCCCACTCCAGTTCTTTCTGTTTCTTAAAGATCCTGTTGCCATTCCCTCTGCCTTGTAAACTTCCTTTTGTGGTCCCCTCCGCTTCTTAATGATCCCACTACAGTCCCCCTCTGCTTCATATACACCCAATGTCCTTCTTCTGCTAAAATAAATATTGATGCCCACTCCAGCCTTTATAGGTTACATTTTTGCCTAACTAACTATATTGAAAACATTTTGTATTTTGTGCAGTCCATTTTACCCAGTTTAATTTTTACACTAGACTGTTCTTTTAAGTGCAGTGAAGATCCCACTCCAGTTGTTTCTGTTTCTTAAAGATCCCATTGCCGTTCCCTCTGTCTTGTAAAGTTTCAATTGCAGTTCCTTCTATGTCTTAATGATCTCACTGTAGTTACTGCTTCCTTATAAAAACCCAATGTCAATCCTCTGCTTCATAAACACCCCACTGTAGCCCACTTCATTCCTTAATTGCAGTTAACAATCCCACTCAAGTTTTGTTTTTAATGCTTCTTAAAGATCCAATTGCTGTTCCTGTTGCAGTTCTCTTTGGATTATAAAGATTCTCTTGTAGTTCCTATACAGGTTCGCTGCACTTGCATCTGCTTTACATAGAACAACTCTCGTGCTGTAAAGAACAAACTGGGTCCATATTTATTATTTCCACTATAAACTGGTATCAGTAAATATATATTCTAGTTTACCCCTTGCTCAATGTGACATTAGAAGACAAATTATGGGTGAAATGTATGAATTTAGAAAGAATGTGGGGTTTATTGCATATTTTTTTTTAAAAAACATGCTGGTTGATAATTTCCCTGAATGTTAAATATATGAGAATATATATGATTTAATAAATATTCCACATCACCTTTTATGTTTTATTAAGTAACAAAAAATATACACTGCTGTGCAATTCTGCTGGTGTTTTTGACACGGTTTGCATCTGAAATGAAAAACTTGCTCAAATAAGAGAACAAGACACCCATGGTCAGAATCAATACATGATGATTACTAACCTTTTTATGTTAATACCACTTTGTACATTTCCCCTCTCTGTGTTACTGGAGAGCATCCAAACACAGCTACTAAAGGCAGATGCAGAAAGCAGGTCAATAGTAATAGAACTTAACTAAATGAGCAAATCCTATTATTAAATGCCACTTCCTACATCTTCCAACAGATTGATATCCGAGATGAAGAAAGTTGGTTTTCAAAGAACTGAACCATCATAGAAGGAAATGTATTCACTGGTACGGACAAGGGAGGAAAGTTGAGGTTGAAGGTTTTCTTAAGGGACCAAAATATTCACTGAATTAACATTTTTTTTCCATTAATAAATTCCCATGAGGGCTCAACTTATTGTCGGATTTTTATATTACCTTATAAGCAATCCAACTGGTTGACCCTATGGGGTCTGCGGGGCTAAGAGGACAGAAGGGGGTTTACTTTTTTTGCTTGAAGAGAAGCACTACCATAGTGGAGACAGCCTCAGCAGTACAGTTGGCAGGAGAAAGGGTGTGTAGCCTCATTGGCTGAAGTCCAGGAAGTGGCCCAACGCATCCTTGTAAGTAAAACTGCCATACTTAGCTACTGGGACATTTGGAAGCTTATTTCCCCACCCTTAAAGGAGAAGGAAAGGTAAAAACTAAGTAAGCTTTATCAGAAAGGTCTATGTAAATACAGCCATAAGCATTTACAGAAACGCTGCACTTCTCTGTCAAAAGAATTGTTGTCTCTTTGTTTTTCTGTGCCAGAGACACGCAGCTCCCTCCTCTCCTGCTCCCCCTCCCTCCGGTCTTGGTCATGGTGCAGGAGCGAGGCATTATGGGAACTTTCTTTACAGAGCTCAGCGTTTTTTCTTCCTTTTTGGCTTCTGATCATCTGAACGGGAGGAATATGGGGAGACTTAAGGGCACTATTGAGCGAACTGAAGGTATGCCTGCAGCTTGAGATTAACTCTTTATTAGCCTTTCCTTTTCCTTTAAAGCTTTGTTTGCCCCTGCTTCAAGTCCAGTTCCACTGCTACAAAGGTAGGCTACCTTAGAAAATGCTTTTGGAGTGGGGATTTTACTGCTTAAAATGAACTTTGTATTTAGCCATCCAGAATTGCATCCAGAAGAGACTACTTCTAACTGTTTAGCCACCCATTTCAGATTAAATAAATGATTACATAGACCTATCATGGCCCCATTACAGTTATGCTGCCTTAGATACCAATTTGGTTACAGTTGATTCTTGTGTGTATGCATTTTATTTTGATGTGGTAACCCATGAGGCTTTTGATTTTGTCATGTTAATAGCCCTGTAACGTGATTTGATGCAGCCCTTAACATTTCCTATCAACTGATAAAGGGGCTGGGAAGTGAAAGGATTTCCAGATTGAACTAAAGCATTTAACACATGGTTATTCAGTAATCATGAGACAACCTCTGATCCATAGGAAAATATGAAGGGCCCATCTCCCTGATTATCCCATATGTTCCAAGCATGCTGACAAGTGTGATTAATTACTCCACCGAGGGAGCATCACTCACATCTGCTGTATCCATGATGCATGGTTTGGAAGCCAAAGGGTTTGCTTGCCCTTACATGAAGTCACAATAACATGCTGAAATTGCAACTCTGCAGAACAAAATGATATTGAAAATAAAAGGCCAATACATTATTTCAATGAAATGAGACCCACTGCAAATTCAATTCAATATGAAAGAAAAACAATATCTTTCCTTCAGTTGTGCTGTAGCTCAATGATTCTGGCAACAAAAAAGGGGCAAAATGAAAAAATAAATCAAATCTTCCTGCCTAAAAGGGGATAGGAATTAATGGGAAACACATGTTTAATTCACATGTAGTTTGTATGCCAAAGACATACATTATTTTTTATTGCAGTATGGCTTTATGAAACCGTCCATTTTGTTTTAGTAGAGGTTGAAGGCAAACAATGCATACGGATGTGTATTCTGGAGATAAGCCTGGGTGCTGCCATGATACGTGCACCATTACGCCTTAGTGTGTCTAAGCATCTAATTATACAGTGCATTTATAGGAAATTCATATGTTCAGATATCATGTGACTGCTCCAGCTATTGGGGAAATACATTAATTACCTTTGGTAATCCCTATTTAAAAGCCAAAAACCAGCACTGTCGCTATTCAAGGTGAGAAACTGGACTGCTGACTGTACTGGGTATGCTGCCACCTAAGCAGCCTGGCACACAGCGGAGTGTACCATTGAGATTACTAGGAACCAAGTCAAAAGACAAGGAGGTTTATAAGGGTAACTGCACTGGTGCCATTAAGTGCCCATGTTTTTGAATCAACCCAGCATCTCTGCTGTCTAATTGAAGGAATCCTTACTAAAACGAATGGAAAAATAATATTACCTTAAAACATTGCAGGTCTCTGCAAATGCATAAAACAAACTGTATGTAAAACATAAAGCTTTTTCAAGAAATATATCCTTATAAATTAAAACCATATGGGCGCACACGTGCAATAACCCTCTATGAAGGGTTCTAGTGCAGGATGAAAGACTGGAGAAATGAGTAGACTTGCATGCGTGTGGCCTCTGGCACTTATTTGTATGCTGGGGAGTGTAGTCCTGCAGTCTGGACTTGCACTGCATTTGCCAATGAGCACAGCCAGCAGAGTGTCGTACAACTACAGGCCACAATTGACATTTTTTTTTTTTTTTTTGCACTTTGCACACTGCTTTTGGCAGTGCAAATAGCTGCGAGCCTCTATACTCCATTCTGGTGTGCAGCGACCTGTGGCGTTGGCCTTTGAAGGCTCTAGCGCTGACTACATTAGTCAGTAAAGTATCCAGCATCTAAATTGTACGTCATTTGCACTTGCAGGGTAGGGAGCTGCCCTAAGGCAGGGAGTAAGGGCAGGGCTATGCTACATCTAATCATTTTTGATCTGGTGCTTAGTGCAGAGAGCAGCAATGCCGGTTGCTTCTTAGAGCTCTACCATGCCCCTGGGGTTTGTAGATGGCCCCCTACAACATCCAGGATTCAGTGCAGCCGCCTTTCGTGCAGCTTTGCTTCTAGTTACACTCATCATTTCTGGGGCAATTGCGCTCAGAAACCTGATATGGGTTGGTGACATGGTGGAGAGGAGAATTCTAAAAGCAGTAGCATTGGAGAGGGGGACGAAGGAGGTCCGATGGCGGAAGGAGCAGGACGAGGGATAGAGAAGGGGGATAGATATTGTACAGCACTGCGGAATATGTTGGCACTTTGTAAATACACGTTAATAATTATAACGGAGGAGTTATGTTTGTATGGCCGAGAGCTGACAGAGGTAGGCTGCATACAGCATAGGCTTTTCTAATAGCATGTACCACTGGATAATCCAATATGTATAGGCCACCTTAAAAATAATTATTCTACCAAAAAACACTTTGATAAATCAATGATTACCCAATAACGTACATGTTGGTTACATTTAGAACCTATAAATCTCCTTTTGGTCACGAGTTAGTAATAAAAAGAGTAAAATCAAACAATTTAATTATTTTATATATAACATTATGAATACTGGATTTCTGTTTGATAGAAAACTACGTAGCATTAGTCCTGCTTGAAACCAGAAATTCATACCGCAGAGCAGGGAAAAGGGTTATTGGAAGCGTTTCTTTACAATCGTATTTACTCCCTAGGATAGATGGTTTGTGGTGTATTATGTGACAATAAGATGAAAATACAAGAGAAACAGGAGCTGTTCTATCTACATTGTATAAACTTGGCAATGTAAAATAAAATATGTATTGTAGAATTAGGATCGTGACTGATTGTAACTGATTCCGTGCGTGCGTGTGGCTTGCGATCGCGGGTTTTGGAACCTTCCGCCGGCCAATACCCATATTCAAGCTTACTGAGCCTATTCGCTTTAATTGAAAAAGCATCAACATTGGAAATGTAATCATGAGCAAAAGACAGTTTTCGCACACATCAACAAAAACACTTTAGTCAACAATGTGTCCATCTTTCAAATGAGATACATGTCCGGCTTAACCGCCTCAGCGCTGGCACCTTCTGATTAATGCCGTTCACTCCCTGAAATCTGCAACACGACGTAAACAGAAAGGCAACCTGCAAACACAGAATCTATGTACAGGTATAGGACCCGTTATCCAGAATGCTCGGGACCAAGGGTATTCTGGATAAGGGGTCTTTCCGTAATTTGGATCACATTTTGGCAACCCCCAGTGACTGTAACTTTCCTTTTTCAATGAAAGTGCTTTAAAGTAATTAAAATATAATGCACTATGTTTCCCTGCACTGGTAAAAGATGCTCCAGAAAGACTACTATAGTTTATATAAATAAGCTGCTGTGTAGCCACAGGGGCAGCCATTTAAGGTAGAAAAAAGGAGAAAAGGCACAGGTTACATAGCAGATAACTCAAAAGCTCTGTAGAATACAATGGTGTTTTATCTGTTATCTACTATATAACTTGGGCCTTTTTTTCTTTCAAAGGCTGTCCCCCCTGGCTACACAACAGCTTATTTATACTAACTATAACTTCTGAAGCAAACACATCAGTTGTGCCAGTGCAGGGGAACAGTACTATTATATTTTAATTACTTTAAAGCACTTTCATTTGTTTGGTGTTACTGTTCCTTTAACAGATCCAAAATGTACGTCCATACCACAAAAAAAAAAAAAATCATTAAAAAGCTAAATTTTTCTTGTTTGCAAGGGGCTTGGCCTAGTAGTTTAATGTGTTTAGTCTGTATAAATACAGCAGCTAGGTCTCAGTTAGGCATTCTTCTCCCATAGACGCCTTCATTGTGCACTGTGACTGGCAGCCTCTATGTCAAGCCTTTGCACTTCTGCTTGCACGCTAGTAAGTGATCTAGTCCTGGACTCTAGGGCACATTTGTACGTGGTACAGAAAAAGCAAGGAAAGGAAGTAAAGCACTTATAGAAAGCAGCCAGCAACCCTTCTGCACAGTAAGGAGACATAGGAGTAGTGCTGTGCAGGAGACCTATGGTGACTAAGTGTTTTTACTTCTACTATAATAAGTTAAAGGAGAAAAGGCACAGGCACATAGCAGATAACAGATAAAACACTATTGTATTCTACAGAGCTTATCTGTTATCTGCTATGTAACCTGTGCCTTTTCTCCTTTTTTCCAGCTTGAATGGCTGCCCCCGTGGCTACACAGCAGCTTATAATATAAATTATAGTAGTGTTACTGTAGCAAACACACCAGTTTTACCAGTGCAGGGCAACAGTGCATTATATATTTATTACTTTAAAGCTCTTTTATTTTTTGGTGTTACTGTTCCTTTAAATGAACCTTCCTTACAAATGTCAAGAGTTAATATGATACCTTTAAGGGCCATCAAGAGACCCCATACTATTCACTAAAGCGATATAAGAACCTATTCCAGCACACAGGCTCTGGCGACTGGGATTCCCTGCAGAACACAGCAATCTTTCAGGCTAAAAAGCCTTCCATTTTGGTTTATGAATCCCTTGGGCGCCGGGGTTAAAAAGGCATCACCTAACATTTCCCTGGAGATAAACAGCTGCTGTGCAAAATACAGATAAAGACAAACTAATGGATTACAAGTTTTAGCTTGCCCTTTGCAGACTAATTACAGCCGGAGAAAGTAGCTTATAGTGAGTTCAGTGAAACATTATCCCATGGATAAACATAAAGAGCAGAACTAAAGTCTCTATACAATAGCTATACAGGTATGGGACCTGTTATCCAGAATATGGGATCTTTTCGTAATTTAGTAATTTAGTAATTTAGTAAAAATCACTGGATGGTGCCAAATGTTAGGCACCCCAGTATCTGTAATCACTTACCATTTACCCCAGGCCTGGTGTTCCTGTTAGGAGAAAACCGCACCCCCCCCCCCCCCCCCCCCCCCCCGGTGGAGCAAAGAGGATCGATCCCGTGCAGCGACCCCGGGCTGGTGTAGTTTTCTCCTAACAGGAGCACCACCCCTGGGGTAAAAGGTAAGTGATTACAATAATTGGGGGTGCCTAACATTTGACAACATCCAATGACTTTTACCTTCCCTTCCCATCTGCTATAATATCATTTAAATATTAAATAAATCTGATTGTGTTGCCTCCAATAAGGATTAATTATATCTTAGTTAGAATCAAGTATAAGGTACTGTTTTATTATTACAGAGAAAAGGAAAATCATTTTTTAATATTGGAAGTTTTTTTTGCTTATAATGGAGTCTATGGGCCTTTCTGTAATTTGGAACTTCCCATACATGTATATACATTATAAAGGCAAACTAACAGCTTCCTTTGAAAATGTTGCTTTATATTTCTAGAAACATTCACCAATGGCTGCTTAAATTGGTCTGTAAAGTTGCTGTGACCTTGACTACATGCAATTATTTCTCCCATAATTCTCCATGCCCTATCCCATAGCCTTCCTATTGCTCTCAACCATATGCTAGAATTGTTACTAAACAAATCAGCTTGGGGTGTAGGATATCATGCAAAGTTGTAATTTCCAATCAGTTCCTGAACAAGCCATTATTTTACTGAAATGGGAAGTCAGTGATCCCCAACCAGTGGCTCGTGAGGAACATGTTGCTCCCCAACTCCTTGGATGTTGCTCCCAGGGACCTCAAAGCAGGTGCTTATTTTTGAATTCCTGGTTAGGAGACAAGGTTTGGTTGCATAAAAACCAAGTATAATGCCAAACAGAGCCTGTAGGCTGCCAGTCCACATAGGGGCTATTAAGTAGCACCCCCAGGAACCTTTTCCATGCTTGTGTTGCTCCCCAACACTTTTTCCATTTGAATGTGGCTCACGGGTATAAAAGGTTGGGGATCCCTGGTTTAAATAAACAGAGGTCTTCTGTCCCTCTGGGTTGACAACACAAGCACAGGATGAATGTAACAATGTATGGGAGTGATATAGTTCAGAAAAATGAAGCCCTAATAACAATGGAATATGCACTATAGCAATTCCCATGGGGAGCTTGCAAGCTGATATGCCAGTGCTTGCATTGCATTCCTTAGTGCGCTAGTACAGCTATGGAATTCTCATCAAGAACCCATTATTCAGAAAGTTCAGAATTACGGAAAGGCCATCTCCCATAGATTCCATTATAAGAAAATAATTCTAATTTTTTAAAATTATTCCCTTTTCTCTGTAATAATAAAATAGTACCTTATACTTGATCCCAACAAAGATATAATTAATTCTTATTGGAGGCAAATTTCGTAAAGATCCCTAATCCGAAAAGCCCCGGGTCCTGAGAATTCTGGATAACAGGTCCTATACCTGTACATACATCTGGGGTCTTCATAAATTATTTGATTTGCCATTTATTCAAGTCAATGGGAGGTGCCTTTATGGTTTCATTTCAAAACTGTATTACTATATGGCTATATAAAACAATGTAGTACTATACACCTAATTCAGTGGTGCAACTGACTGAGTGAATCGTGCCCCCCAATCGTAATGAGGCAACCACCTAACAGTTTCTCTCTCTAACTGCAAACGCAATTCAGTACTGCTGACACACATACTGTCTATAGCACAGGCCAAAGGAACAGCAAATTCTAATCTAGAGTAAGATCATACTATTTATCCTTTGGGGATTGCTTGCACAGCCAAAGTAAATTACTTTTAAAATAGGAATTCCTCGGAACAGGAATGACTGCTTATTAGCTCAGCTTTTGATGATGGGAGTAACAAAATAAAAATAAAACTTTCCACAGACGCCCACCTAGGAGAACTTATTTACAAAGTGCAAGGCAGGTTGCGAAGTGCAAAAAAAAGCCTGTGAACAGGGAATGGAAAGCTATGCACTTCCCCCATGAATACAGTGCTACCTACATTAGACCTGTAAGAAGGAGAATCACAGAAGTGTGCAAGGCATTGTGGGAAATGTAGTCTTACCTAGAGGAAAGCTGACTACTGCAACAGCATTTCAATGATGCTTGCACCATCAGGACCAACAGTACAGTTTATAGCAAAAGACGGACAGATACTGCTTTTAATAGGCAAATACATTTACAAATAACTTAAATCAATATATAACCAAAAACGGCTTAGAATTAATGAGATCATTGTGCAAAATGGTATACTTGGGTTTTCTTCTCCTTTATTTATATTTTAACTACAACTGGTTGTGGTTGTAATATACAGCATGTGCGTCTTTTTAAGGCCACTTGGTAAACTCCGCCAGTTGTGTGTTGACATGCAGTCAAAGGCTCTCTCGCGCCTCTTAATCATGTGAGTACTCGCGGCAAACACTGAGCTTGCACGATGTGCCACAACACTCTTATTTATGCTTCTGATGTGCCAAGACTGCAAGTGACAAATCACAAGGCCTTGGGCTCCCAGCGCTTTCCTTCTGGGAATATATTTATGTGCAGTCGCTCTCAATATTAGCCATACACATTCACACTTCCAGCAACCTTCTGAATCACACCTTAATGTTCATACACTTTATTTTGTGTTATTGGAGCAGAAACGGCTCCCGTTATTCTAGAACTACACCTTCCAACTGAGACCAGCTGATTAACAGACCTGTAAGGACGCATGCAAGGCATTGTGAGAAATATAGCCTGAGCTAGAGACAATCGGCCTTCTGCTATATTGTTTCAAGAATCAGAACCGGCAGTGCATAAAGGGACAAATACAACTTTTGTTGCAGTTACATTTACAAATACATTTAAAACCACTGGATATGTTTAATTAATGCACATTGGTTGCTTAGAATTACATTTTCATTGTTATTTTTGGAGTTTCTATCACCTTAAAAACCTTTGCAATAATAACCGAGGAGGTGTATATCAGATTAAGACATGCTTAGATGGCCGGAAACTAGTAGTTCTTAATTATGGAACAATTATTTAATAATCATGAAGGGACATATACTGTATAATGCTACCATAGAGCCCAATAATACAACCCATCAGGTAAGAGCGCACTTTGCCTATTAACTATATATCTCTCACACCTAGAGGGGTACAGGTATAGAACCTGTTATCCAGAATGCTCGGGACCTGGGGTTTTCTGGATAAGGGACCTTTCTATAATTTGGATTTCCATAACTTAAGTTTGTTAAAAATCATTTAAATATTGAATAAACAGGATTGTTCTGCCCCCAATAAGGATTAATTATATCTTAGTCGGGATCAAGTACAAGGGACTGTTTTATTATTATTATGGAGAAAAAGGAAATAATTTTTAAAAATTATAATTATTTGCCTATAATAGAGTCTATGGGAGATGACCTTTCCATAATTTGGAGCTTTCTGGATAACGGGTTTCCGGATAAGGGATCCCATACATGTAATACATTGGGGAAATGGGCAATACTCTATCCCTAAACCTCACACATGGATTCCTACTCTGTTGACGATTCCTTCAAGTTGGACTTGTTCTTTGTTGGACTAATTATCTACTGCTCCTTGAGAACTTCCAACTAAGAAAAAGTGTTTAGTATAATTACACAGTCACATGATTCTCAACATTGCATCTCGCTAAGCTGGATAGAAGGTAAACAGATGTACAGAAAAACAGACAGAAATGGATTGAAAATAATAACATAATTTTCAAGGTTGAATCCTACAATGGTTAGGGTCTGGTGCAGGTTGAGGTTTTTCCTGACCCGCAAAATACACAGCAGCCCAGGGTACTGTTTGCTGAACATTGTCATTTTATTTCATTCTCTTAGCTGTCCTAAATTCTAGGAAGGGCATGTCCAGTACAGCACATGAGTTTGCCCAAGGTTTACTGGTGACACCATTTAAGCAGAGTGCCCTGGGCTGGTGCAGTTTTGGAAGAAGAGCCCTAACCCAGGGTAATAGGTAAGCCAGTAGATGGGTGGGGGGGGGTTCTCTAACAACTTGTCCACCCGCCAAGTGATTTTACTTTTCCTTATACTTTAAAAAGGGGTAAATCACATTTACAATACTTAGGGGCCCATTCATGAAAGTACGAATGGTAAAATTTCGTATATGTTCTAACTTTTAGAACTGTGTGTATTTTCTATGATATTTTCTTATTAATTTCCGCAACTTTTTCGTGCTTTGCGTCAATTTGTGCGACAAACTCATATTTGTCCCAACGAGTACAAAAGGTTCGTTAACCATTCAAGCTTCGGTATCGTGTCTTTCCTTGGGCCAGGTTGGAGCTGCAGAGTGCAATTGAGCCCTATGGGAGACTTTCCTTGGGCCGGGTTGGAGCTGCAGAGTGCCATTGAGCCCTATGGGAGACTTTCCTTGGGCCAGGTTGGAGCTGCAGAGTGCCATTGAGCCCTATGGGAGACTTTCCTTGGGTCAGGTTGGAGCTGCAGAGTGCCATTGAGCCCTATGGGAGACTTTCCTTGGGTCAGGTTGGAGCTGCAGAGTGCCATTGAACCCTATGGGAGACTTTCCTTGGGCCGGGTTGGAGCTGCAGAGTGCCATTGAGCCCTATGGGAGACTTTCCTTGGGCCGGGTTGGAGCTGCAGAGTGCCATTGAGCCCTATGGGAGGCATTCCTTGGGCCGGGTTGGAGCTGCAGAGTGCCATTGAGCCCTATGGGAGACTTTCCTTGGGCCGGGTTGGAGCTGCAGAGTGCCATTGAGCCCTATGGGAGACTTTCCTTGGGCCAGGTTGGAGCTGCAGAGTGCCATTGAGCCCTATGGGAGACTTTCCTTGGGCCGGGTTGGAGCTGCAGAGTGCCATTGAGCCCTATGGGAGGCATTCCTTGGGCCGGGTTGGAGCTGCAGAGTGCCATTGAGCCCTATGGGAGACTTTCCTTGGGCCGGGTTGGAGCTGCAGAGTGCCATTGAGCCCTATGGGAGACTTTCCTTGGGCCGGGTTGGAGCTGCAGAGTGCCATTGAGCCCTATGGGAGACTTTCCTTGGGCCAGGTTGGAGCTGCAGAGTGCCATTGAGCCCTATGGGAGACTTTCCTTGGGCCGGGTTGGAGCTGCAGAGTGCCATTGAGCCCTATGGGAGACTTCCAAAATCATGCACTGAAGGTTCAAAGTCAGAAAGGTTTTTGCACCGTTTATGATCCTTTGGATACGAAAATTTTGTTACTTTCAGATCGTACCATGATATTTTCGTACGGATTTTCGTACAATTAACACACATCAGAAATTTTCTTTATTAATACGAATTTTTGCCAATCGTGCTTTTAATTGGCGAAAACTCGTACTTTGATAAATGAGCCCCTTATTGTGTTCTTATAGCACACCCCATAGAATTTATCTAGAATGCTAATTTTTATCAGTAACACATGAGTTGCCCTCCTATCTTGTGTCAGAAATGTAGCCATTGCTGAGTACCAGACAAATTAGCTCTCCCTCATTCCTTCTAATTCTGTTACTGACAAACAGCGACAGAAGGCTACATTGGTGGCAGCCACAGCTACAATTCAGGAAGTCTGATCTTAATGCTGGGAATCCCAGTACCCTATGGATCAAATTGTAACAGTCCAGAGAGATGGCAGCAGGAGTTCCCTGTATATTTTAGAAAAAATATACATAAATAAAGATAGAAGGCTACAATAAAGGTCATTATTTTGGGTGTACTTATTAAAAAAAATATGTTTTGTGAAGGTAAACTAGCCCTGCAAACTGCTGAATGATATGCAAGCTATTTGCACAATGCCCCACGCAATAGCCAAAATGCAAAAAATTGGCTAACGGTGGCCTTCATTTTGCGCCTAGCCCACTGAGTGGGCATTGTAAATCAGCCCTATAGTTTTTTCATGCTCCATCCAACAGTTGTTAGGAACCACCACTTCCAAAGCAACACAAGAAAATAACAAAAATCCACTGGAGAACTGTATCAGTGCAATGTAGTGTTGGATTATTTAGGGATGCATAGCACTACATGTTTCAGCCTATACGAATCCTTCCTCTGGTGATGAACAGATAATGCAGCTTAACTGATGTAAAGTAAACAAACCACTGACATTTTAAAATAAAAAACACTGAGCAAAATGGGCCTTTAAGTCAATTTACCCCAACCGATACCATGTCATGTGATCACAAGAACTAGCACCACCCAGTGGCCATGTTTATTACATCAGAAGTATTTTGGATACTGAAGTAAATGTCTATCCCAAGGAGAACCAAATTCATACATACATTTGAAAGGCTCTCTGGCATGCTTATATACTTATACTATAAAACATTTGTATAGCAAGTCTCCAGCCATTGGAAAATCTAAAATATTCAGTCCAATTTGTGACAAAGTTCATATAGTATCAAGGTAAAACCAGATGATTACAGCCATCTATGGGGGCAAGAGCACCAATGGTGTATTTAAGGGTAAATTCATATATTTAATTATATAGTACTTTTCTCCCTTGGACACCAAAGCTCTTTAAAGGCAGCAATTATGGGCAGGAAAAAAAATCTGCTCTTCCCTCCCTTGCAGAGGCCAAATGCTAACAAATGATTTGAATCTAAAATAGCCCAAATGCAAAACAGTATTCCCCAATTCTTACAAGTTTGGTCTGCCTGAACAAGATGGACAATGAATGGAATTTCTAGCTGCAAAAAGGATCACCCAACTCTAAACTTCTTTCTTTTTTCCCCTTGTTCTCCCCTCCCATCTCACTCAATAATTAAGACATTTTGGTACAGGCTTAGTGAAGCAAATGAAGTATCTTTGCTCATAAGTCAAAAGCTGGTGAGAAAGCTGACTGCTACGGTCTTGTTTACCTTAGCAACCAGGCAAAGGTTTGATTGAGAGACTGGAATATGAATAGGAGAGGGACTGAATAGAAAGATAAGGACAGAAAATAATAATAACACAGAGCAATAGTTTTTTGGCGGCTGGGGTCAGTGACCTCAATTTAAAACATGAAAAGATGCAAATCAATGACAATCAATTACAAAGTTGCTAGAAAAAGGATATTCTATAAAACACAAAAATTAGGGTAAATGTGAACAACCCCTTTAACTATATGTCCAGGGTCACAAGGAGTTACCAAGAATTCTTTTTTATTTAATGACAGTAGAATGGCATATCTTATTAATATAAAAGAGGAAGGAAGTCCATGTCCCGAAGAGCCTACATCTTGGTAGTGCCTTGGTACAGGGCTAGCTTACATGCCCTATACAGAATGGGAGTCTTAAATAGGGACAGGTGTTCATAGAAAGAGACTAAATACTCTGCATGCCAATTGCAGTCCAGAGCCCTATAGCAATTGAATAGAATAAATACCCAAGTTATATAAATGAAAACATACACGCAAAAGCACGGCCTCGCGGAAAGTCAGCGCAACTACAGATTACACTGTTGGCAGAAGCAGTGCCTAATCTTAATACATGCATATATCTGTGTTAAACATATTCTATATTAGTTTGCCTTTAATTTAGTAATCCCTTAATGGGCATGCAAGGTAATAATAAAGGACCTTGTTGCCTCAGCACAGCCTATATACATGCATGGCCTTCATACAGTCATGTTTCCTGTTTTTTGCTGTATGTGAGGAGCTGCTTTTCTTGGCATGAATGTAAGTCACGTGACCGTCAGGACATAAGAGCACAAAAACGTGACATTGTGCACATAAATACATAAGGATGTACACAATTCTGTTACATGTAGGATACTAAATATAGTAACACTGCCACCTTGGGTAACATCTTGCTGCCATATCCTCTTAGCATTGTGGCCTTACAGCTGGATGGGCCTCAAACACATATAATGAAATGATGAAAATTGTATATACAAAAGCAGATGCATTTCAGTGCATATATATATATATATATATATATATATATATATTTATTTATTACTTTTTTCACATTGATTTCTTTTCTAGACTTAACCTATTAGAAGCAGCCATGACTTTTGCCCTTGGTCATTTGTTAAGAAACTGCCATTATTGAACAGGGCTGCAAAATGAATAAGAATGGGGAGGGGGGGGGCAAACAGCTGGGGTGAAAAGGGCTCATTTATTACAAATGCTAAATTTAATTAATTTATCAGCTTAAGGGAAAAAACAGCCTTTGTATATGATTCCCATGGCGGCAATACCAAGTGACACTTGGGCATATTTAAATCCTGGGTGTGTTTTAAAGCCCAGGAGGTCAATGTAATTTCATGCAACACACATATTTGTATCTTAAGGGAGAATTTAAATGATCACAAATATTTCACATAAAAATACACGGTAGTGCTCATTCAATGCGGTACAAAGTGAAAAACTGACATTCTAATTGGCAAGTTTTTTCCTTACAATACAGCCTTTTATCCCAGAATTCCAGTGTTATCACAGACACACAAACATGAATGCAATTCAGTATTCATTTTGGTAAATTGCGTGCAACTGGCAGCCCGGTTTTTTCCCCTCCTCGTGTCAGTTCCAGCGCAGAGTGTAAATAATTCCATTAGCATGTGATTCAGTCAGTTGTGGCTACTTACTCAAGCCACTAAGGAATAATACCATCAGGTCCAGGCTGACAGTAATTCCAGAGTTCCCTTACATCAATGTATGTACTACTGCATTAGAGCATGCTGAAAGGGTGCGTGGTGCTTGCCGCAAATTGCAAAGGATGGACGCAAGTT